>NC_133358.1:3655393-3973726 GCF_030506205.2 Paramisgurnus dabryanus | reverse complement strand
AAAATCTTCTATCACGATAGGATTAATTTTATATCATGATAACGATATGTATCACGGTAGAGTTTTTTATGTTTTAATAAGGTTTAAATCTTTAATACCATAGAAATGTTCATAATTCTCACAAAAAACATATACAAGCATAGAAAGAAGATAAAAACAAACAAAACTCAAGCTCTCTGAAGATACACAGTCAATAAGAATGATAATAAATAATTATGCATGTATGTATAGGGCTATATATATTTTTATTTAAGGTAGAAAAGTGATTTAATCAGGAGCAGTGAGAGATTTTTTTCTCAATGCTGTTTGATTAACACGAGTGACAGACAGGAGCAAAATTAGGTAACTTCCCCTTTAAGACCAAAGTCCGGATCCAATACACTGTTACACATGCGCTTTCTCTTTTAGCTGTTTACTTTCTCTTAAGACCTTACTGGTCGTGTTTATGATGATGCTTGCAAAGACGGGAATTTTGACGCATATGTGTATTTAAGGCCAATAAAGCGGGAAAAATGCTCACGAGCTTAATAAGCAGAGGTCGCGCGACTTGCGCGCTCCTCACAGACAGAAAGAGCAGCGGTTGCGCGACTTGTCCGCTCCTGACACACAGAAAGAACGCACGCATACAGATCTGTTGTCTGTGTTTCAATGGCTTAAAATAACTTGTTTTAAAACTGCAGTGCTTAAATACGTGTACAAACGTTACGTTTTCGCGACCACACGCACAGGAGCGTGACGTGGGCACGTAACCTCGATAGAAACGATAGTCCAAAATCTCTACCGGTTGACAAATTTCTACCGGTTTATTTTGTCTACCGGTTTATCGCCCACCCCTAGTGTGTAAGCAATCGTAAAAAACTGTAATTGCTTAGGGTAATGGATTCTGATTTACATTTTGGTCTGCGTTTAGTAGTTAGATAAAGGTGATAATATTAAAATATTTAAATTACATGATTTAACTATTGAAATAACTTTACAATAGAAATATTAAACTTTAATAAATAAAATTAACAAATGAAGGTTTGAAAGTATGAGCTGAATACAGAAACTGGTTGTTTCTGTGTTATATGTTATGTGAAATAACTAATAATGACCAGTAGAGGTCAGTGGCGGTGTATGAATGAGTATGTCATGCACTGACAAAGAAGTGCAAAGGGTGTGGAAAATTACATGATTTAACTATAGTTTTAAAATAGAAATATTACATTTTAATGAATAAAATTAACAAATGAAGGTTTGAAAGTATAAGCTGAATACAGAAACTGGTTGTTTCTGTGTTATATGTTATGTGAAATAACTAATAATGACCAGTAGAGGTCAGTGGCGGTGTATGTATGAGTATGTCATGCACTGACAAAGAAGTGCACAGTGTGTAAAATTACATGATTTAACTATTGTTATAGCTTTAAAATAGAAATATTAAATTTTAATGAATAAAATTAACAAATGAAGGTTTGAAAGTATTAGCTGAATACAGAAACTGGTTGTTTCTGTGTTATATGATATGTGAAATAACTAATAATGACCAGTAGAGGTCAGTGGCGGTGTATGTATGAGTATGTCATGCACTGACAAAGAAGTACACAGTGTGTAAAATTACATGATTTAACTATTGTAATAGCTTTAAAATAAAAATATTAAATGTAATAAATAAAATGAACAAATGAAGGTTTGAAAGTATGAGCTGAATACAGAAACTGGATGTTTCTGTGTTATATGTTATGTGTTATAACTAAAAATGACCAATAGAGGTCAGTGGCGGTGTATGAATGAGTATGTCATGCACTGACAAAGAAGTGCACAGTGTGGAAAATTACATGATTTAACTATAGTTTTAAAATAGAAATATTACATTTTAATGAATAAAATTAACAAATGAAGGTTTAAAAGAATGAGCTGAATACAGAAACTGGTTGTTTCTGTGTTATGTTATGTGAAATAACTAATAATGACCAGTAGAGGTCAGTGGCGGTGTATGTATGAGTATGTCATGCACTGACAAAGAAGTGCACAGTGTGTAAAATTACATGATTTAACTATTGTAATAGCTTTAAAATAGAAATATTAAATTTAATAAATAAAATGAACAAATGAAGGTTTGAAAGTATGAGCTGAATACAGAAACTGGTTGTTTCTGTGTTATATGTTATGTGTTATAACTAAAAATGACCAGTAGAGGCCAGTGGCGGTGTATGCATGAGTATGTCATGCACTGACAAAGAAGTGCATAGTGTGTAACTTGTCCTGTTGGGGGCTGCACGAAGCTGTACATGTATGTTATGTTGCTATTGCTAATATAAAGTAAAGTTATAAACGGAATGACGTCTCTGTTCTTGAATGTAAGATACAACACTGTATATGAACCTCAAGATGGCAGTCGGTCTTATATTATTTTTTACATGTAATTTATTTATAAGGGCAATCGCATATAGTTCCTAAAATGCTGATTTAGAAATTCAGTTGCTAAGTTGTTATTGTTTTATTTCATATAATTTTTTCAAATAAGATTGTTAATTATGTGTCGGCTTAGTCAAATTTCAACACATTATCTGAATAAATGGCAGCAGTGTTAAGGATTTGTTTGTCTCTGAATATGTGATATAATTAGCATTTTATAAGACCATGGATCAGATATGAACAACTATAACAAATAATGATAATATGTTGGTATTATTACTCGACTTGTATAATATCAAATACAAATATTTTTGTGACTTTTTGTTAGGACTTTTATATTGAAAAGAGGAAGCAAATCTCCTAAAATTATTCCGCCAAAACCGGTGACAATATGACAGCGCGTGTCCGAATGGCTGAGAATGGTGCTCAGGTACAAACAATACTTATGATAAATATGAGAAATAAATAAGAAACAAGTTTAGAGATTAAAATAATGTGCTTTTCTATGTGAGTTTAAACATGTCTGTAAAGCATTTGTTTTGATCTGAAAAGTACTGGGTTTAAATTAAAGGGTGTAATTGAATGATTGTTCTGGCACTAATCTAATTTGGTATGTAATATCAGTTTCTATTTTCTGTAGGTGGTATCCAGGCTTGAGGGGCGACAGTCATTGAAGGATATTGAGTCTAATATATTTCCAATGGATTGTGGCCCAAGGCAAGGTGCAGAAAATCAAATGTGGATTTCATTTATTACACTAAGTTTGAGTTTAAAATGTGCATTGATAAGTATGTGCTTGCTTAACTCACGGTTAGTCAAAACCTATGCCATGAGTTGGTGTTTGAATTAACTTAACCAGACATTGAACTGCTATTTTAATATGAATGACTAAAGGTTAATGTACTGAATTGCTGTTTTAAGAAACTTATTACAAAAAACAACAACTAATTTGATAATTTTAACAAAATCAAAACAAATAGTAATAAAAAAACAAAGGCAAATCTACCAACTGGAAAATATGGGTATATTGTGCAAATTTAATAGTTACTGGTGATAGGACGACACTTTTGTTCATCAAGATGATCAAAGTCAATGCTGCTTGCTTACACACGACTTGCGTCACTAAAACTTTATACTCTTTCTATTTTGTGTAGTTATAAATTCAATGCAATACAATAGATTAGCTATTGCTATCTAGCCTATAATAATACCTGCAACCAGAAGTTTGTATTAGACTTATACATTGTCCATCATCTTGACGGACAGGGTTGTAAAAATTTTGTCATCATCAATATTATCCATTTCATATTTTGATTTAAAATAAGCATTTAAAAGCGTTTATTTTCCTTCACATTTTAATTATGAACATGCAGGAACGAGCATTAGCTGGAATATGTGTTTGTTTATGTATTTAAGAAAACAGTGACCATGTCTCACTTTATATGTTCAACACCATGTGAAGCAGATGAATGATGCCCATTTGCCAACAACTTGACAGGGCTGGGAATTACATTTTACAAGTTAGAGTATATCACCCATAGTGTTATCTGTTAAAATGATGGAAGCCATCCATCATTAGTCAAAATTAGTCAAAGACAGAAATTATTCAGTTAAAGTGACTGACATCCATTGACACTAGGGAAATTGTTGCCGTTGTCACATCTCTTTCAAAACTTGGGGATTTTTTCCCATATGAACTGCAGAATGATACTAAATGTACTTTGATTGGGTGCCGGTCATTATTGGCCGACAAACAGTTAGAGAAGTTTGATTTGCGGTCTCTATAAATGCAGATTAAAAGAGTTTATCAGATTATGCAAAATTTGCATACATTGCAGTTAAGCTATATGCGTTCAACGACATGCAACAGTATGCAGATTGACAGGCATATAACAGCAAAGTTCCACAAGAGTGATATGTAAAAATATGGAGCATTGTGCTCTTGTATTGCTCTTGCTGTGCTTTCTTTCATACTCCTGTCGGTCTGCCCAGCTCTGCATGAAGTCAAATCCAGTCTACTGACTTGACTACATTCAAAATTGCACCATTGCAGGTCTGCATTTGTGTCAAAGAAAACGTATAGGGTAAAAAGCACCCTGAACATTTTTCCACCTCATCAGATATTTTAATGTTAGTCATGTAAAAAAGGAATATGAGCAGTTTCAAAGTTTGTGGCAAGTAGGGTCGGAAACATCAACCAAAATTGCAACCCAAGTTTCAGACCAGACCTATTATGACTGTTGTGATTTCAGTGAATTGTGAAAATAAATTAAATGTGTTGATTACGGCATGACACGCATAGATTTGTTCACATTGCACTAAATATTTCTTAATACACATTTTTTGCAGTGTTGAGCATTTTTTGAGCATTTTTTTAACAAATACAAACACGTCTGTTAAGCAAATGAGTGTAGTGGCTTATCTCTGGCTTATCTCTGCATCTTTACAGGTGATATTGTGGAGTTTTATGGCATGGAGGGGACAGGTAAGACAGAAACCTTGTACCACCTGATCACCCGCTGCATCATGCCAGTGCAGAGTGGAGGTCTAGAGGTGGGCGTGGTCTTCATCGATACTGACTACCACTTTGACATGCTGCGGTTAGTGAGCATTTTAGAGGGACGTTTGAACGAATATTCAAAGGAAGGTTATGGTTCTGAGAATGAACTTGAGGAAGTATGTTCATGTCTGCGCAGACTGTCTGTTGTGCACTGCAACAGCTCAGCGCAGCTCCTTCTCACCCTGCATTACCTAGAGAACTCTTTCACCATCCAGTCTTTCCCTGCTTTGCTGGTCATCGACAGCATCTCTGCCTTCTACTGGGTGGATCGATACAGTGGTGGCGATAGTATAGTTTTTCAGGAAGCTAACCTGAAGAAGTGCACCAACTTGCTGGATAAGTTACGAAAAAACTATGGCATTGTGATTTTTGCCACCACCAATGCAATCATGAGAAACTATGGCACAGCATCTGATTCAGGATTGTCAGATGTGCCTGGCTCTTCATTATCTTGGAGGTGGAAGTCTGTTGACAGTGCTACAGACTTTAACAAACCCTACTTGTGCAGAGCTTGGCAGAGAATAGTAACTCACAGACTGCTGTTTACTAAAAGCCATGTGTCAAATGACCACAAACAAGTTTTTTCCACAGCATGTACCAGCATAATGACAAAGGGTGTCAAAAAAAGCTTGTTTAATGTCATGGAAGATGGTATTAAATATTTATGTGACAAGTGAGTCCAGGGGACACATGCTTTTAAACTGTTACATAAAGTTACGATGGTGTATGCTAACTATGCTTTTCTATTTTGTGCAAGAAAATGTTGCAGATCTGTTTAAAAAGTACACTTACTTTAGTAATTAAAATTAAAGAGAAAACATTTATGGAACATTACTGAAGAAAACTACCTTTGTAATCACTTTTCACAAAGTTAATCAATCATTTTTTTTTAAATGAAAATAAAAGTTTTGGAGTTTGTATAACAAACGTGAATTGTGTGTGTTATTGATGGGAACTGTACTATTACTATTTGTGATCAGGAAAAAAATAAAGTAATAAAGTGCCAGAATAACATAAAAATTTGATAATGAGTTCTTTTGACTTAAGCTAGCAAACAAATTTAGAAACAAGCCAGACAACCCTACACTATCAGAAAAATGTAGCTTTTCACTGGGGGAGTACCCTCAAAAGCACATGCATTGTTTTCAGATAAAAATGCACTTTTGTATCTTAAATCCCCTAAAGGGTAGATAATGGTTGTTAAATGAGACACCGGATGTACCCAGGGGTGCAATGTGAGTGCAATGTTAAGGGGGGTATGTGAGACAGACTTTTGGGCCCCTTTAGATTATTATTATTTTTTTAACTTCAGTGATGTATTCATAGCATAATGTGTAGCTACATAAAAATACTCAGTTTGGTGTTTTTATTTAATTTTAATGGATGCATTTGTGACTAAAAATAAATGTGAATTGAGAAGCAAAATTTTGCCTACCCACCCATAACCATTTTTACATTGCATCTAGGTCATGCTTGCACTGTTTTTTCTTTCTCCTAAGACCTTGGAAGTCCACATATGTGCACATCTTTTTTTTTGCACCATAATACTTAATTCTGTGTAACTGTTACCTGTTATACACAAACATGGACAAATTCAATTCAATTCAATTTTATTTATATAGCGCTTTTCACAATTTGTGATTGTTTCAAAGCAGCTTTACAATAATAGAAGCAGTGGAAAGCATAGAAAAACGACAGATAGCACAACATAATACACGATAGCAGCTAAATTTGCTGCGGCTATGAATCAACATTATAAGCGTGCGTATTGCTAATGTAACGTAAAGAAGAGGGTGCTAAGTAAAGCCCAAGAAGGCTGCCTCCCCGGGTTGAAAAACCCCCTATGAGAAAAAAAACCCCAGACTCAGCAGGGGAAGTAAAAAAAAAGTCTTAGGAGGAAAAAACCCTTGGGAGATATATTTATATATACATTGAAACGATTAAGGAGATTAGGCGGAGGTAAAGCGGGTTCTGCTGGTGGTTGTTGGTCATGCATCAGCTGGGCATCACGTTGACGGTCTGCCGGTGAGTCAGAGGTGTGCCAACTTTCACATTTACCGGAACTGGGTCTGTTTGTCTCAAGTGTCCTCGGAGACGAGGACGAGACATGAAGAAAAAAAACAAAACCCAATTAGCGTAGGGGCCATTCATATGTATACACATGTACATATACACAAACATACATATATATATATACATACATATACATACACACATATACATATATACATATATATACTCATATACACATACATACATACATACACACACACACACATACATATACGTATTGAAGATACGTCATCCCAGTGACAGACTCTGCACAGTTCGGTTTAGGGAGAACGAGAAAAATGCACGGGACGGCGAATGTTTTTAGGGAATGGATGCAGTGACGCCCTTTTAAGGACTGAAGTCCCGCCCCCGACTAGTGGGCTTAACACCACAAATCTATACCCACCGAGCTTTATTAAAATCCGGACGAGCAAGGGAGTAAAGGGGAGACGGGGACGTGACTGCGCCAGTCATCTCCCTGATGCCTGTCTAGGCTTCACAGTACTCCCCTACTCGACTCAGAAACCTCAGGTGGAGGGCCGAACAAGTGATAACATAATTCCATACATAATTTTCAATCACTCCTCTGCGCTTGGCAATTAATGGCCCGATTCTGGGTTTTATTGGTCTAGTGTTGAAGTTTGGCCTTGTATTGTGGTTTGTATGTGCACAAAGTAGCGTTTCTTTTCCTTATATGTAGCCTTTTCTATTTTATACGTGAAATTTGTTTTTGAAAGTTTATGCCTCGGCCCATGGTTTGCTGCACATATGTAAACAAGTAAGGAGAGATTAAACATTTTCTTAAGTTTATTAATAGCATTTACCATGCTTTGAAATGTTGACGAAAATGAGGATTTAGTTTATTTATTTATCAGGTTGTACAAGCTATCTATTGTGAGATGAGTACCATTACTAAAACAAATTATGTGAATGCCTTGTTAAAGAGAAAAGTTTTAAGTCTAGATTTAAAGGTATCTATTGTGTCTGATTCTCGGACAACGGTTGGTAAATCATTCCAGAGCTTAGGGGCTAAGTAGGAAAAGGATCTTCCACCTTTAGACACTTTTGATATTTTAGGGATAACTAAGAGACCAGAGTTTTGCGAACGCAGTGCACGTGATGGATTGTATTCTGATAGTAATTCTCTAAGATATGAGGGTGCTAGGCCATTTAAGGCTTTGTAGGTGGTAAGTGATATTTTAAATTGTATGCGATAATTAACTGGTAGCCAGTGTAAAGATGCTAGAATTGGACTTATGTGGTCATACTTCTTAGATCTAGTAAGCACTCTTGCAGAAGCGTTTTGAACTAGCTGCAGCTTGTTTACCTGATTTGCATGGCATCCCCCAAGTAGCGAGTTACAATAGTCTATTCTAGAGGTCATAAAAGCATGGATAAGCTTCTCTGCGTCAGATGTAGACAGTATATGGCGGATTTTTGAGATATTTCTAAGATGGAAGAATGCTGTGCGGCAGACGTTGCCGATATGACTATCGAAGGATAAATTGCTGTCGAACATCACACCTAAGTTCCTAACCGAGGAAGATGGTACCACAGTACAGCCATCTATGTGCAACTTGTAATCTGACATATTATGTTTGTAGCGATTCGGTTCAATAATAAGCATCTCTGTCTTATTGGAGTTGAGCTTAAGAAAGTTATGTGCCATCCAGTCACTAACATCGCTAATGCAGTCTGTTAGCTTAGAAAACGTGTGGGTTTCGCTGGGATGTGAGGAAATGTAAAGCTGGGTATCATCCGCATAGCAGTGAAAACTTATGTTATGTTTCCTGATAATGTCTCCTAGAGGTAACATATATAATGAGAACAGGATAGGACCTAAAACTGATCCCTGCGGTACACCATATTTAACCAGGGAGTGATATGACTCTTCCTCATTTACATAAACAAAGTGATAGCGATTGGTTAGATACGACCTAAACCAGGCTAACGCCTGACCACTGATACCAACATAGTTTTCTAGTCTATTGAGTAAGATTGTGTGGTCTATTGTGTCAAAGGCTGCGCTAAGGTCTAGTAATATAAGGATTGAGATTTCACCACGATCGGATGTTAACAGGAGGTCATTTGTAACTCTAAGCAGCGCTGTCTCTGTGCTATGGTGGGGCCTGAATCCTGATTGGAACTTTTCATACGTACTATTATTTGTCAAGAATGTGCGTAACTGGCTTGCCACTACTTTTTCTAATATTTTCGAAAGAAAAGGGAGATTTGAGATTGGTCTAAAGTTATTAAGCTCTCCCTGATCAAGCTGTGTTTTTTTAATCAGCGGTTTAATAACTGCTAGCTTGAAAGCTGTTGGAACGTATCCTATTTTTAACGATGAGTTAAAGATATTTAGAACCGGGGTTGACACTACAGGGAATACCTCTTTAAGTAGTTTTGTGGGAACGGGGTCTAATATACAGGACGATGATTTGGATGATGTGACTAGTTTAGAGAGCTCATCTATTGTAGTAGGTTTAAATGAATCAAAATGTTCATATGGTAATCTAGTGTTTAGTGAACTAATGGGTAGAGTGATGGCTGCTTGGGTAGTTACGATGTTTTCCCTAATAGCCGTAATTTTGTTAGAAAAGAAGTTCATGAAATCGTTACTATTGTGTTGGAGTTTACTATTGGTTTCTGTTTGTTCTTTGTTTCTTGTCAGTTTTGCAACTGTGCTAAAGAGGAAACGAGGGTTGTTATGATTTTCTTTAATAAGCGTACTGAGATAGGTAGATCTGGCCGTTTTTATAGCCTGTCTGTAGTGTTTAACACTCTCTTTCCATGCTACACGCCATACCTCTAATTTTGTGCTTCTATAATTTCTTTCCATTTTTCTAGCTGCCTTTTTAAGTGCTGCTGTGTGATGATCATACCATGGAGCTGGCGGTTTTTCTTTGATTTTCTTTTTTCGAATGGGAGCAACGGCATCCAGTGTGTTAGAACAGACATTGTTCAGGTTTTCTATTACAGTATCTAGATTGTCACAGTTATCTGCTACATGTTTCATTTGGGACAAGTCTGGAAGAGTGCTGATAAAGCTATCTTTAGTGGTGGAAATTATAGTTCTGGCTAGTCGGTAGCATGTTGTGGATTGAGTGATCCTATCTAGAAGTACAGTGTATGACACAAGGTAATGGTCAGAAACTGCATCACTCTGAGGTGATATTTCGATGTCATTAATATTGAGTCCAAGTGACAGAATTAAGTCTAATGTGTGCTTACGAGTATGCGTGGGCCCTGACACGTTTTGTTTAATACCGAGAGAATTTAGAACATCCATAAATGCATGTCCTAATGCATCTTTTGAGTTATCCACATGAATATTAAAATCACCAACGATAAGAGCTTTATCTACAGTGACTACAAGCTCAGACAGGAAATTTGCTATTTCTTTAAGGAAATCTGCATGGTGGCCCGGAGGTCTATAGATTGTAGCTAAGACAAAAGAAAGCTGTTTGTTGTTACGATCAGTTATTTCCATATTTAATAACATTAGTTCAAATGAGTTAAATTTTAGTTCAGATTTCTGGTTAACTTTAAAAATGTTGTTGTATATTGTAGCTACACCACCCCCTCTCCCCTTTAATCGAGGTTCGTGTTTATAATAATAGTCTTGTGGGGTGGATTCGTTTAAACTAGTGTAGTCATCTGCTTTTATCCAGGTTTCTGTTAAACAGAGTACATCTAAGTCATTAATTATTTCATTAACAATAGGTTCTTTATCGGTAAGCGATCTAATGTTAAGAAGGCCGAATTTTAACATTTGAGGTTCATCTTGTAATGTATTGTTTTCTAATGTTATGTTGATCAAATTTGTACGTGATGTGGCAAGCGGTGCTCTGTATTTGCTTGTTCGGGGAACAGATACAGTTGAAATGTGTTGATATTCTGGTAAGATCGACTCGAAGTGCTGGGATATATGTGATCTTGACATATCATGCCAGCTAACAGACGGACAGTTAAGCTGATCCGTCTGTTTCCTGACCTGGGCCCTGGATAGTCATACTATATCAGAATTAAGACTATTAATCAGATTTCTGGTGAGTATAGCACTTCCTTCTGATGTCGGATGAAGGCCATCTCGGGTTAGGAGGAATTGTCTACCCCAGAAATGCTTCCAATTGTCTATAAACCCTACATTATGCTGAGGGCACCACTTTGACATCCAGCCATTGAGAGACACTAATCTACTATGTGTTTCATCTCCCCGGTTGGCGGGGAGGGGACCAGAGCATATTACATTGTCTGACATTGTTTTTGCAATTTCACACATCTCCTTAATAGTATCTTTGGTGATTTCCGACTGTCGGAGTCTGGTGTCATTTGTTCCGGCGTGAATAACAATCTTAGAAAACTTCCGTTTAGCATTAGCCAGCACTTTAAGTTTGGATCTAATGTCAGACGTTCTGGCTCCCGGTATACAGTCGACTGTAGTGTTTGGTGCCACAATGTTAGTGTTCCTGAGTATAGAATCTCCAATGACCAGTGCACTTTTAACAGGTGTTTCAGCTAGTGTATTCCTTAGGGGATCGAATCTGTTAGAAAGTGCCGTAACGTTATGGGTCTTAGAAGGACGCCGTTTATGACTATGCCGCCTGACAGTCACCCAGTTAGACCGCCGACTTGACTCTGATGTCGGAACCGAGCCATGTGTATTATGATAAACACTATGCGCGCTCGATACAGTATTTGTAATGTTAACATTAGCATCTGATGTCGGAACACTATGCGCGCTCGATACAGTATTTGTAATGTTTACATTAGCATCTGGTGTCGGAACCGAGCCATTAGTCTTTTCGCTCGATACAGTATTTACAACAGTAACATTAGCGGTTTTGCTATCCTCAACTAGCGTTCGGATGCGCGATTCTAGTTCAGCAACCTTCTCAGTTAACCTTAATACTTCAATACACTTAATGCATGTAAACCCCTCTATGCTAACAGCAGAAGCTAAACTATACATGTGGCAAGTAGTACATGTTACAATAACAAGCGGAGTCTTACCGCTTTCTTGCTGGGCGATGGCGTCTTCGTTTACCCGAACGCGGTCCCCTGAGCTGCATCGTGTGGGGTGTTCAGGTGTGACACGCCTCGGTCGCCTGCGAACGTCTGGGGCCAGGGTGATGTTTGGCTTGCTGAATCTGCGAAGGCCGGGCAGCGGTTCCTCCACAGCTTCCCGATCGCTTTCATGTCGTTCACGGTCCGTGAAGCTGCATCGCGTGGAATGCTCGTTTGTTGCGCGCCTCGATCGCTTGTGGACGTCGGAAGGCAGGGTGAAGTGGGCGCTGTACCTCGCCTTGGATCTGCTAAAACCGGGAAACAACTCCTCCACAGCTTCCCGCTCAGGTGAGGACAGGTCAGAAAAGCATATATCAGACGAATCCGCCATTAGATCGGAAAAAGCTAGCTTCAGCCTCCACCGTGTGGATGCTAGCGGGCTATAAGCTAACACTGGGGGCCCTATCTTGCACCCAGCGCAATTGACTTTGTCAGTGACGCATGTATCATTCGTATTTTGCGCCGGCGCACAGCGGGGTTTTTCCCTCCACAGATGCACGTCAGCAAACTAGGGAATGAACTTGCGTTCCCTGGGCGGTTCAGCGCAAAAAGGAGGCGTGTTGCGGCGCAAACCATCTCTTATGCTATTTTGCAGTTTCAAAAAACAATTGCGCTACTAACCAAAAAAAACTAGTCTAAAGTCAGTGGCGCGTTGCGCGTGGTTCATTATGCTATTTTAAGGGCGCATGCTTGACCATAATGTATAGCGTGCACAACGCGCATACACTTTGCTTATCTAATCTACACAGATGCAACAGTTATTTTTGCAAATCATAAATTGTTACACTTAAAAATATTAATACACGAGATAAGGGGAATCATAGTGGTGAGCATTGTGGTGATAGTTTTTATTTATTCTCATGCAAATAACGATTAAAATATTTTCATAACTTTGTTGTGTGGCTGTATTACGTTTATTTTATGTAAATAATAGTTAAAATGTTTTCATAAGAAACCTTAATGTATATGAACTTGATTTGTAAGAGTACTTTGGGGTTGGACCTTGCTTGCGTTTCTTGGGTCCGATTTCAAAGCCCCCAAACCCTTTCAGCGGTGAGGGTGGACGCAGCGATGTCCTCTGCTGGCGTCAAGTCCTGAGGCAGATCCACCTCCCGTTACACGGCGTGCCCGATTTATGCTGGCAAGCGTGGGATTCCCCCGTACAAGGACGTCGGTCTCCTCGGCTGTGAACCGCTCCTGGCGTGCGCCTGGTAAATCCGTCATAATAATAGCAACCCGCCATGGAACTTGCGCCCTTGCGTTTAAAGGGAATGTTGGCTAGCGTTCTGATTGGTTTATTTGAAGTTACGCCCAAACCACACCTATGAATAATGAACCTACTTCAGACCAACCCCTTATTGATTTGCGCCCGGCGCAAGAGTTATTTCTCACGCCGGGAAAATAGCAACAGCGCCCAAGATCCGCCCACAAACTCACTTGCGCGTTGCGCTTCGCACTTGCGTTTCAGATCGTTAAAATAGAGCCCTGGGTGTTTATTAGTGATAAATAGTTTCACGTGGTAGTACTGCTCAATAATCGTCACGGTAAAGTATTCCTATGTAAAACTGATAAGTTATATTATATAAATAGGAATAAGATGGTAAAAAGAAGCTTTTAGATGATGAACTCGACGGAGCTACGATGCAGGATCTGTTCAGCGTGACGTCACAAACCGGAAGTGTTTCTTAGAACTGCTTCATGTTCTAAGAAAAAAATGTGTTATTATATTTATTGGTTCTTCCTAACCCTAAATAGCTGGTAGAAATCTGAAAAAAGACAAACCAAAACTCAGGTCTTAGGAGGTTTAAGACCCTCACTTTTACTTGACACTTACAGTTTCACTCAATTCCTTAAACACAATTTCTGAAATCTTTCTCCATTTTCTAAAAACATTAAACACAAAACCTCACCTTCAAGCACTATCTGCAAAACCTCTGAGTCCTCTTGCAAAATGAAACTTTAGCCCCAAAACAGTTTTACCTGTTCATTTAATTCTCTTTACCTCCATTTGCAAGGATAACAGCTCTTGTATTTTGATGTCTGATGAAGTTATATTATTCGTCCAGAGTTTCTCCAGACTCTTTAAATTTTGGTGCTCTCTCTTCACTCTAATTATCCACTGCTGTATAGCACTAAAAATGGTTCCCTTATGACTACAAGCTTTAAGTGCTATTTTTAGCACCAATTTTTTTTTAGAGAGTATAGTGTCATAGTGTGACTCTGTGTACAGGACGGTGACAACCGCTCAACTTTCAGTTAAATGCTGTTTCTTTAAATAAACATACAGCAGTAACAACATAAACAAGCTGCTTTTGTGGTCATCACGTAACTTCCGCTAAACTCTGCGAAAAATAAATAACAACATAGTCTTAAAGTAGTTTATTTCTATAACAAGCAAAATAAACAACACGTAGATTACATAGAAACCCAAGACATTTATATAGTCAGACCATTAAACAAACGGAAACCGGAAGTAAAGTTCGGACAAGACGCTTATCGTCACTGCATGTGCGGCCGATGAAACGGTCTATATTTCTCTGAGAATTCACCTTTAGACATTTGTTCTCAATTGTATTTGGTTCTTAATTATTACAGTTTTTTTCAATCGCTAACAAGCGCTTACCCATACTTCAGATAATTTTTCTAAACACTTAACACCGAGTTCCACCAACAAAACACAATTGGCCAAATGTATCATTTTCTTCTCAAAAACACATTTTGTTGAATAAATACTAACTCTTCATTTCAAAATAGATAAAATCTTTCTCTGCACATAATAACTTTACCAAAACACTGGAAATCTGACTCAAAATGAAATTATTCTTTCAAAGAATAACACTTCTGTTCACTTCACAAGGTACATGCAATCAATTAAAGTACACCAGGTTTCAAAATTCTGGCTATTGTTGACATTACAAAAACTGCATAGACTTTTATGTTTCAGTTTTACAGGTATTCCACCGTATACCAAAACATGCAATCCACCGTTTTTACGCTAAATGTCTTGGTTGGGAACTGTATGTCCACATGTACATCAATGTTCACATTCAAAAGCATTTCAGTAAAAAGCCGTTTTTCCCCTTACTCTTGACTACAGGAGGTTAAGTAGAAACACAATATGATAGAACAGAAAAAGTTTTACAGTATCGATCTTGATCATTTCTGAGGAGCCCCAGAGGGTGGAAGACGTTGCATTCTTTAGAGGGACAATTTTTTTTTACATATGCATTACTGTATGACCTTATTGACATGTCAAGTGAGAATAGAAACAATCCATGTAAAATGCAATACTTACCTGTTGGTTTGTTGAAAGATGCGTATAATGGAGGCAACCTCCTAAAATTGGGCTGCACTCTTTCACCAGCCTCTCTTACTGAAATCAGTGAATTTCATCACTGATTACTGTTTTTGCAGCCCTTGGAATGCAACCCCACGCATTCTTACACCTCTACATTGCCCTCTCCTTGGGCCTGCTCTTCTCCCTGACCCTCCTCCTCTCACTGCTCCTGCATCTCTCACTGCATCTCTCACTGCGCCTCTCACTGCACCTGCATCTCTCACTGCGCCTCTCACTGCACCTGCATCTCTCACTGCACCTGCATCTCTCACTGCACCTCTTACTTCACCTCTCACTGCACCTGCATCTCTCACTGCACCTCTCACTGAGCCTGCTCTTCTCCATGTGCCCCTTGCTTTTATGCTTCCTCGTCCAGACATTACAGTGTTTGTCTGTTTCTGTTTTCAAAAACATCACTCCTCAAAGTCCTCCTTTTACTGTATAAGTATCAATGTAAAAGAAAAAATAACCTAAGCCAGACTGGAATCAGCTGTGGTTGGCCCAATTTACGCAATATAAAGGTTTTTATACTGTATCTATAGTTTGGAATATTGTTTTTGCTATTGTGGGATGTTGTGTGTAAGCATTTGTAAATACTACAAAAACAATCCATAATTTTGGTGGGAGGTATAGCTTGTCAGTTAAGAAAATGTAAGCATTGTGGAAATGTGTTCACTGACTGCATATTGTGTGAAAACGACATGAAATGAATTAATTGTATGGCCACCAAAGACCGATGCTGTGCTAATTGTGTTTAGAGTTTTGAAAATGTGACAACTGATTGGACAAATGCTTGTTAGCGATTGAAAAAACTGTAAATACATCTTTGGTGAAAAATAAAGGTGAAGTATGATGTTTAAAAGAGTATCATGATGCTGCAGAACAGAAGACTGCACTTTCATAAGCACAGTTTTGGGAATTATTATTATTTTATGTGAGAGCGCACCTACATAAGAGGATGAAACACATTTCAAGCATTAGGACACTAACACAAGATGGACAAGACAGTGTAATTACTGAATGTGAAATTCACGAAATCGCACAAACATGTAATTAGATAACTCCTTATACAGTCATGGCCAAAAATATTGCCAGTAACGTAAATTCTGTGTTTTGCAAAGTTTGCTACTTAAGCTGTTGTGGTGTTCATTCACATTGTTTCCTAGATTATTGTGCAGAGTCAGTGATCAGATGCATTTTAAATAATTGTAAAAAGCTTTATTGGCCAACTTTATTGAAAACTTTCACAAAAACTCAAATTTTTGTTTTTTGGCACTGGCATTAAAGCAACATTATGTAGTTTCCATGTAAAAATGACTTACAGCTCCCCCATGTGGTTGAAAAGCGCAACAGTGCCTGGTATCAGACACTCTTTTGCAGGCAGGGGGAGGGGTGGGGCTGTGTTTCCTACCCTCCACCGCCACTTTCAGAGTGTGCTTGTAGCAGCTAGGAGGCTGCTCAGGTTGCAGCAACAGTACAATTTGTCCAGTTGAAAGTTGTTCTATCACTGAAATAATTTTAGAGACATTATTTAAAGGTAAAAAAATTACATAGTGTTGCTTTAAATGACCAACTAAAAGTCAGATAAAATCACACTGATCGGATTGTGAGAGCAGACTGGTTGCTATAATATCAGGGTAGATGTGCTTATAGTTATTCTGTTCTTTTTATCAATGGTTACCTCCAAAGCAGCCATCACCACTTTGCATCAAGATGGCCTCATATGCAAGGAAATTGCTATAAGAATAGTGGACCTGAAAGAACCATTTACGGGATCATCAGGAAGAGGAGAGAGGTTTGACTGTAGTGAAAAAGGATTTAGGACGTCCCAGAGTTTTCTGCAAGTGCCAGGACCTCCTCCTGATGAAATCGTGTCACCACCAGTGCACAACTTGCTCAGTAGAGGCAGCAGGTGGGTGTGAGTGCATCTGCCAGCACAAGGAGGCCAAGAGTTTTGGACAACTGCCTGGTGTCAAGAAGGGCAGCAAATTATCCAAGAAAAACATTAAGGTCAGACTGAAATTCTCCAGAAAGGAATTACAAGGATTGGACAGCAGAAGACTGGGGGAAAGATAATTTTCTCTGAAGCTCCCTTCCAACTGTTTAAGACAATTGACTGTTTGATTCGATGAATCGATTGTCCCTGAGAAGAAAGGGAAAAGCTACCATAAGTACTTTGCCATGCAAACAGTGAAGTATACTGAGACCATACATATGTGGGGTTGCTTTTCAACCAAGGGGGTGAGTTTTCCCATAATCCTGCCCAAAAAACACTGCCATTAATAAAGAATGGCATGAAAATGTCCTGCAAGAGCAACTTTTCCCAATGATGCAGAAGCATTGGTGATAATTGTGCTTTTTCCAGTGTGATGGAAAACCATGTTGCAATGTAAGAGTGTTGATAAGCTTGAAGATCATCTGTATCCACTGGCAGGCAACTCTACGGATCTTAATTCCATAGTGAACCTGTGGTCAGTCTTCAAAAGGCGAGTGGACAAGCCAAAGCCCACAAATTTTGATCAACTCTGGGCACAAAGGTAAGGTAGGTAAGAATGGATCGCCATCAGCCCGCATTTGGCCCAGAAGCTATTCGACATGCCAGAGCGAATT
Source organism: Paramisgurnus dabryanus (assembly GCF_030506205.2). Classification (NCBI taxonomy): domain Eukaryota; kingdom Metazoa; phylum Chordata; class Actinopteri; order Cypriniformes; family Cobitidae; genus Paramisgurnus; species Paramisgurnus dabryanus. Next base: position 3,955,703 of record NC_133358.1, on the reverse strand, counting down.
GCAGAGATTATAAAGAACAAGGTCAACACTAAATATCAACTCTTTGCATATATTAAATGTTTCGAATGTCAAAAAGCCTAATGAGAAATGGAATTTCTTAACAGAATTACTTAAAAACAATTTAACTTGATCATTTAGCCATGCAAAAATATTTTTAAACTTTTTTTGACTATTTTTGACATATGCTGATTTTAGTATTCTCTTGTTTAACAGGTAAGACTACAAGGATTAGTTAAAATATCTTCTTTAATGTTTGAAAGGACAAGATGCTACAGGCCACGAGAAAGAAGAAACACACGTTAAAGATGCCTGTGTGTGTCTATGACCAGAAAAATATTTTACACAAGCACATTCTTTCTCATCACATGGAACGTGCATCCTATTAAAGGAAGGCAATCGAGTTGCCTTTAGATATACTGTGCAAAGTTTTAGGCCACCATCCCACAATTAGATGTGTTGTTTTTGCAATGTTATAGTGATCATATATAAGTGTTTCTCAGTCTCTTTTATAGAAATGTGTATATAATATTAAAAACTGTATAAAAATGTAAACTGATGTGTCAAGCTTTTAGGGTAAACTCCCCTTACACTTAAGCAATAGCAGGGAACTGTAGGATCTCTTAAACCTAAATAAAATTAAATCCTTATTTCTAATTTTAAAGAAATTAGTTATTTTACTTCTGCTCAGAAACGTCCAAGACTTATGCCAAGAGAGGTCACGCTAAACACAGATGATGCCTAAAGAAGACATTTAGTTTTGAAAACTTATTTTCCTGTATTTTCTGTGTGTATCTTAATAAAATAGATTGAACACTAAATATGGATGGACATTAAAACTTTTAAAACAACAAGTCTGATGGTGGTGAACTTTTGCATAGTACTGTATGTCAAATCAAAATAAAGTTCAAATCAAAATTTGTTTAAATCCTGGATGCACCACATTTACAGATTTCTACACAATGTTTAATTTGCCTTCAAAATGACAGGTAAATACAGTATCTCCATGCAAGACCTTTCATGTGCCTGTCCTGATTCAATATTTAAGTGTAATCAGATTAAAGTGTGACCAAATTTAGGTGTGATCAAATGTATTTTCACATATGTGACCCTGCCTGTAAAAACCAAGCTAAAGGATTTTTTTTGTTTTCTACATAAAATCATCCTACATAATGTGCATTCTGGGATTATACAACCTTGATATCCTTAATACTGACTGAGGACATGTCAAAGATTGAAGTCATAATGTAATTAATCAAAATTTGATGCTTGTTATCTCAGAATGAGATTTTTGGACTTTACCATGACCAAAACTCGATATAACGCTCAGCCCTAAATGCAGTGTATGTTATGTTAATCATGATCCAAACTAAGTATGGTTAATTTACATTTTAGCACAATAGCATTTTGAAGAAAAAATACTGCAGGCTTTATTTCATGTAAAATACTGCAAGTTAAACATTTTATATTGTGTCATACTGATTTGTACATTTCTGTTAGTTGAATTACAGAGACTAACCCATCGTTTTTATTTAGTTTTTTTAATGCAACCCAAAATGTCTAAGGTTTGATCCTCATATTTATAGAAAATCATTAAAGCAGTTGTTTAGTAATTAAGCACTTACGCCTGTGGATATGTATCTTTTGTTTAATTCACAACTGCTTTTAGACTCAGACCCCTTTAATATGTAATAGTAAAAATGTCTGCATTGTAAACATCACACAGTGTTTGTTATTTTTAGAACTGAAATGTAATAGCATCAATTAGTATTACATTAATAGCATGTTGTACACCGTTTATTAGCAAAAGCAAGTCCCTTGGAAAAGCTTTCTCACTCACAGCATGGATCATTCAGTGAGTGGGAAGGAGGAAACATCGATGAAAGCATCAGTGAGACACTGTCTTTTCAAACACTGGAGCTTCTTTCAGACCAAGAAGCTCATTTCCTCTTGCACCTGGACTGCTTTGGACAGCTTCCCCTCAACCCTTGAGCCTCTTTTTAATAATGTGAAAAGAACACCAAGAATTACAAATGTAATACACTGATTTATTCTTTAATTCTTTTTAGGTGTGTTTCTTATAGTAACATTGAGATTACATACAAGATTTGTTTGTGAGGACAATTCATATGTAAATAGGGTAGCCAGAACAGTTGTTTAGCTTTGTCTACATTGCTGGTATATAATTTGTTCAAATTTAAAGTATAAACAATAAAATGACAACATATACATGCATTTACCACAGTTACCTAGTTGACTTTTAATTTTATACAAAATGTTTACATTTAACTTCAGTGTAAATGGTAAATGGACTGCATTTACATAGCGCTTTTAACAGACCTATGGCCATCCAAAGCGCTTTACAATTAGCCTCACATTCACCCATTCACTCCCACATTCATACACCGACGGCGGTGTCAGCCATGCAAGGCGCCAGCCAGCTAGGTAGGTACAGTGTAGTACCTATATGTGTAAGTCTCTTGTTTTTTTGTCTGTATTACTTAGTAATAACGAATGAATTACACAATTAACAACCACAACATTATTTATTCAGGTGCTGTTAATCAAGTACAATTCAACCACAATTAATCTTTTTCTTGGTAAGTAACTATATCAATATATTTAAATACAACCCTTTGTTTATATAGTTTTCTGGTATTTTTTAACTTTTAAATTTGGTGGCTCCCACAACCACATGGAAAAGAAAAATGACCATGGTCTGACATATGTTAAAAAACTACTAATTTTGCATACTAATTTTAGCATACTAATTTGACATGACTAGACTAAGATACATGACAACACTGTACTCAAACTGAAAAGGTTTAACTGCATTTTCACGTACCGTAAACCACATTGTTAAAATGATCTCAGTTCACATGGATCTGTGAAAACTACTAAAACATTGTAATATAGGCTACATGCTCACGACATGGCCATTTTCATGAATTCATATTTTTGTCATATACATGAGGATGGTAATTGTATCTGTTTATAAATAAATTGCCAAAACAAATAAAAAAGCAAAACAAAAAGAATTTAGTTTCAAATTCAAAACAACTCTTTTTTGTAGGTGCATCATGTGCCACATTGACCTCCATAGTAGGAGAAAAGAATGCTATGGAACTGGAAGTAAATGGGGCTCATGATCAGTTTGGTTTCAAACATTCCTCAAAATATTTTCCTTTGTGGTAATCATAACAAAAGAAATACAGGCTTGTAACAACAAGAAAGTGAATAAGTGATGACGGAATTTTCATTTTTGTATGAGCTATCCCTTTAATTAATTTGTACGGAAGTTTGAGGTCTCTGACATTCACTATTTCTGTCAACTAGACATACTTAGAAATGTAGTAACAGAGGTGCTTGGATCACCAAATATAAAAAGTGATAAAATGTAACACACACACACACACACACACACACACACACACACACACACACACACACACACACACACACACACACACACACACACACACACACACACACACACACACACACACACACACACACACACACACACACACACACACACACACCTGGTCATTTACACACCTGGTCATTTACACAAGCACGTGTATTAACAAAAAAGAAAGTAAATGGTTTTAGTGTTTCAAAAAAGCATAAAGCTATACTAACTCTTTAACTGTTAAGGAGTTCTGTAATGTTTAAATGCTTATGTCTTTTGGAGATGCAATGTCAGAATTGAACAAATTTGTAGAAAGATTCGGGTCAAAAGAAGTGAAAGAAATAATACCTCCTTTTATATGTCGATAAGCGACGGAACTCCATACTCCACTTCCGCGTTTTACCATCTACCGCTGACGACTGAAAAGACATTTTACCTTGTGTGTGTCCCAATGTATTACTCCGCAGGGTAAGTGAGACTTTTTAAATTATCTTTGTACAGTTTTTTATACAATTTACATTAATAGCACATAACACAACATGCATTCGTTTCAAAAAGTTTAATGTAAGTTTCATGTGCTATACAACATTTACACTGCTTTAAATGTTGACGTGGGTCTATTTGCCCGTTGTAGTGACATGTAGTGTTTCGGTCTCTCTTAAACATGGCCACCATGATGGAGTAAACGCAACAACTTTAAAAATTCATATTATCGAGGAAAACTATGCTTCTTTAACGCAAAAGAGGAATGTTTCGACCTGAAATATCATACCAAACGCCGAATCCACATGAGAGATTTGGGAAAAGTTTCTTTTTGGATTACACACTGAATTAAGTTGGCTGGAAGCTGGAAAGGGAAAGAGAATTGCATCAATTCCGTAAGCATTTGCGACTCTTCGATCATTTACACGCTTTTTGATGTATTAATTTGTTTATTTGTGTGTATGTTTATTGTTAATGTTGTAGAAAGCGAGATGCTGTTTGGTTTTAGAGTGGAAATTAAGTGTTGTTTTGGTTTTCCAGCAGAAAGTGAGAAGAGTTGCAGTCTGTATGAGTGAAAATAGTAACATTAAACATAATAACAATGTAAAAAAGCATAATAAAGAGAAATTGTTAAGAAAGTAAGTGTCATCCACCCGAGAGCGCACATATCATTCCGCGAGTTTTCGCTCTTTAATTTTCGGAGATCTTTAACTAATGTGAGATACCCCCCCCCCACTCTCTGAATAAACGAAAGTACTAACTTCTTACTACACCAAAGGTCATAGAGGAAGTAGCGAGTAAATATAATAACATGTTTAGTTTGTATTAGTAACCTTAGTTCATCTGTTTTAAAAAATGGTGGCCCCTAATTTTTGGTAAACGTCACACCGACGTTTGGTGGCATAAAGTTTAGTTTTAGTATCCAGCCATCTTACACTAGTCATGACAAGAGCTGCTAAACTACTTAGTTTCTCCGAAACGAACCTTTATATACTGAATAAACATGAAACTTTTGGCAAGAATTAGAGCCAAAGTAACAAGCGCATTCATTCAGATATAAAGTTAGTATTGCATAAGATTGTCAATGTGCAGTTGACGTATGTCAAGCAGTGGTAGCAGTGTCCAGTCACGTGACATGCTGTAGTTTATCTAAAACGATTTTAATCAAAAACGTGTTTTTAATTAACGAATAATTATGCATGTAAGTTTGACTATTAATTGAGAGACTGGGTACATACAACACGGCCATTTATGTAAACTTAAAAGCTGAAATGTGACAGAATAGAGACAGTTGAAGAAATTATTTGTAAGACCTAAATATGCTTGTACATTTTATGCCCATGTTGTTTGTTAACTCAAAAAATAATTTTACTAAATGGTTTGCATCCTAGCAGAATTAGCCTTATAATAACGTACACCTATTTTTTTAATAGTGATGAACCAATATATTGCAATGGCCTATTTTTGTAAAATGTAAGTTTCGGCATAGACTGATCATTTTTTAGAAACTGAATGCAGTCAAGGGAGAAGTACCTGGGACTCTATGACCTAGGTCTAGGTTATAAAACCTGACAAAAAATGAGTAAGGACCACTCAGCCGCATCACATACATTCTGGAGCGAAACCCCTGACCCTAAGGCCTTAGAGGAATAGAGGAAGCCATACCCTGGGTAGAGTGGGCCCTCACAGCGACAGGTGAGTGTATGCCATGAAGCAAGTGAGATAATATCCAAAAAAAATTCAGCTTTTACTGGTCTCTTTTACTGCACTCTTTAACAGGGGAGGACAAAAGGCCTGCAAGACAATGGGCATCGGTACATTGTTCAATAACTTAGGCACATATCCCAGGCTTTTTTACAGAAAGGCCTTTGCCATCTCTGGGGCAAATTTAAAGGACAAGTTCGGTATTTTAGACTTAAAGCCCTGTTTTCAGATTGTATATTGTGAAATAGAATGGTTTTGACTAGGGCTGCACGATTCAAGCTAAAATGTGAATCACGATTTTTTCCATGGGAATTGAGATCCCGATTCTCTCACCCGATTCTCTTTTTTTTTTAACAAAAACATTTATTATGCACTTAACTAAAAAAAAATGTGCTACAGGACTTTCAGTTATAATAACGTGTCTTAAAAGTCTCTTTTTCATATTTTAGACCCCTTAAAATTTAGAGTAATTTAAAATTTGTTAGCTGTTAAATTGCACCTGTGCTTTTTGTATCAAACTGGCCAAACTTAAAACTTTAAAAACACTAACGTTAAACCTTTAGAAGACTAAACATCAACATTTTGAGGCATCAGAGAGAAATGCAGACAAGTAACAATGTTCCCCTTGTGCGAAAAACCCTTTCTAATGGGGAACGCACAGAGGCCGTTTCTCAATGTGAAGGCTGCAGCCTCTCTGGAGGTCGCATTTCTAAACTGCGCATCATAAAGACTGTCTAATTTCAGAATATTAACAATTAACATTATAAAGATGACTATTATTTTTAATTAATAATAAATTGTTGAAGTATGTTTATGACTTGCGAATGTAATGCTCCGTTAACTCAAATGAACCAGGCTTGATGACGTATACAGCCTGCATGCGACCTCCGGAGGTTGCAGCCTTCCGATTTAGAAACGTCCGGAGCCTGAGGTAAATAATTTCCTTGCCTTCTTTCAAAACCAATGTTGTTGTATCTTCACTTTCTCCGTCGCCACCAGGATTTTCCACAATGACACTCGTTTAACCTCTCTTTTTTGTGAAAATTGCCGCTCCAGATCCACCAAGTAAACGACTGTGTTTAGGTCTGCCACCTTGTTATACGTCACGCGAGTGACAGCGGAACGCCGCAAATGAGATGAGAGAGAGGAGAGAAACGATCGGGTCTCATTGGTGAATGAATAGGGTTTGGTTTTACCCTGTATGAGTGTGTGTTAGCAAGTTTGACTGATGTTCTTGGATTGTAATGTAAATACGTGAACACTTGAACGCAGAATCTGAATACATTGAAATACTGTATATGCAAGTGAATCGCCGTCATTTAAAATGAGGATCGCATACATGTATGAATCGAGATCGTGATTCTTTTTCGATTAATCGTGCAGCCCTAGTTTTGACTGAAATTTCGACATTTGCGGCTGCCCTGAGAATTTTCGCGTGTTTGTGTTTCATCTCACACCTCTACAATGGGTTTAATGGTGCACTGGAACAATCCATCCTAAAATGCATTAAACTTTCGTTTACAAAGACGTGAAACTCACCGAGTGGTCAGGGGTGTTCTAGGGCTGTGCAATTAATCTTTTTTCGATTTTAATTTCGATTTTTGCACATTTCGAATGCAAAAACAAGATAATCGAGGGAGAACGATTAGTGTGCCGCATTTCTGTTATTTCGTTTTGAGTCATTAATCCGGCGCGTCATAAGCAGCTGCGCCTCGCACACAAAGTAGAAATCCTCATGTATTTGTTCAGTTTTATGCTTTTCAAGCGAGCGGAGGCAAACTATCCCTCACGTTTAAAATATTGTCAGCTGCTGGATCGTGGCGCCGCTCTCTGTCTCTCTCTCTCTCTCTCTCTCTCACACACGTGCAGAGAGCTGCGCGCTCAGGCATCTGTTTAAAGTCAGAGCATTAGGTAATAATCCTGTTTATGTTTGAAAATGTATATGCATTTCAAGCGATCGTGTTTAAAGCGTGAATCGCGTTCTGCTGGCACTTGAACACTACTGCTTTGACACATGTAGCCTTCTGCAGCAACACTAAACAATGCATTGAATTTATGCAGGGCTTGACACCCGCCAAATGCGGGTAGATTTCGGCTGCGGCGGGTAAGACAATCTCACTAGCCACTTTGGCTGGTTGAATATACATTTTTTATTGTAGTTTTCTTAAAAGTTATGCAAAATGATAACCAATGCGAAATTAAACACTGGGAAACTACAACTCCCATGAGCACTCCCTGCACCGAGCGCAACACACAAAGACCGTTTGTGGAGACGCGCGCGTGATCCGCGGAGCGTTGCGGACCAAAGCGCCACCTCCCAGAGAGCGCGCGAGAGGTGATGGATTTGCGAATGCACAAGAGGACGCAGTCTGAGCGCATACGCACTTCGGGAAAGATAAAACAATTGCATGGAATTGATTGGAGAGATATATATTGCGTGCACATTCTCAGGGCAAGAGCGGAGAGAAATTCAGCGCATTCCTGAATGCACACGAAATCAAAGGAAACCCGCCAGAGAGGTTCGCGCATCATTTTAATGTAAGCTACTTTGGGCAACAATAATGCCCTCTCGACAGTTGTCATTAAAAGTCTTAAATCACTTTTAACAGAAAACATGATCAAGCATATAAAATACAATCTGCATAAACAAGTTGAAAGTAAAATTCATGTACATTTCTTGACTGCTGTTGTTAATAAATATTTAAAGTGGTTGTGGAGGGGTTTTGTGTATATCTTTTCAGTTAATCTTCTACACCCCTGCTCCACTTTTAATATATTCATTCAATGTAAATCTATTTATGCCTTACTAGACTGTTTTTACAGTATGCACCTAAATATATGATATGATCTATACTGATATACCTGGTATATACCAGCTAATAAATGTTGTCCTAATTTGGGTGGTCAGACTGCATTTGAAATTCAATCTGCATCTAATTTAGCTAAACCAAGTAAATTTGCTCAAATTAAAGTCATTTTAGGATGCCAAAGTCAAGTTTAATCATATAAAATTTATTTTACCAGCAACAAAATTGTGGCCTGTGAAAATGCTGAGTGGCTAGTAACTTTGGAAAACAACTAGCCACTTTGGCTGGTGAGCAAAAAAGTTAATGTCAAGCCCATGTATAAATGCATGTTTTTACAGTCATTTAAGTAATCGTGTTAAATTATCGAGATTAAGATTTTTATCAAAACAATCGGGATTATGATTTTTCCCATAATCGAGCAGCCCTAGGGTGTTCACTGGTATGCTCACACAAAAATCGCTGCAAAAGACGCATTCCAACAGGTTTTATCGTAGTTTTTACCAACTCCATTGACTTGTATTAGATGTCCTGTGAGGTACTGTATTACTCCGCGCCGGAAACTTTGTTTTTATTCTTGCAATTGGCAATGGCGGATTAGCGCCACCACCTGGGCTGGAGTGTCTATTATTCAAGCTCTCAGCGGAAGAATGTACGGGTGTGAGGCGTATGGAAAAATAGGTCCACAAGTTAACAACGAATGCTAAAACAGCTGTTGGAAAGCATCTTTTGCAGCGATTTTTGTGTGAGCATATCAGTGAACACCCCTGACCACTCTGTGAGTTTCACGTCTTTGTAAACGAAAGTTTAATGCATTTAAGGAAGGATTGTTCCAGTGCACCATTAAACCCATTGTAGAGGTGGGAGGTGAAACACAAACACGCGAAAAATCTCAGGGCAGCCGCAAATGTCGAAATTTCAGTCAAAACCATTCTATTTCACCATAAACAATCTGAAAACAGGGCTTTAAGTCTAAAATACCGAACTTGTCCTTTAAGGCACGTAAGAGATACCAACAGGGCCTTGGAGGTCTTCCACTTGCTTTAGGGAGGTAGAAGAAACACTGTCTTGAAAGAAGCCTGTCTGGTAGGCTTGTTGCCATAGTCGGTATAACCGTTGATGACCCAGTCTCATGATGACCGCTGCTGTTATAATTTTACTTTCCCAAGTAAAATCCTTTTTTATTTTAATATTCAAACAGACACACGGTTCACCCTCACACTCGCGCAATGCATATTGCATAAATTATTACAGAAGTAATATGATTTGTTCTCTGTGAATAAATAAACATGTTCTCTTTCACAGGGAAATTGTAACGCAAAGTTAATTGTATAAATAATTTGCGTAAATTTTTTAATATGGCCACTGGTTGAATAAAAACTGCACAAGACAAAAGGTAAGACTTGTTTTACTAAGAGTTTTATTTAGTGTTTAGTCTTAGTTGGTAAACTACGTGTGCTCTATCATCATTTAAAAGTCTTTATTGTGCGTTTATTAAGTGTTTATTGGCGGTTGTCATGACAAGATTTGTGAAGGGATGTCACAGTATGTTTTGTTTTGATATTATCTTGTTTTGGTTTATCTGTTGCTGGAGATGCACTTAAGAATTACAACATTTGAAAGGCATTTTAAACAACCATGATTTCTATTTTTGTTTTTCATTTGTATTGCTTTCATTGTTGTTAGTGTACATCCATGCAATCGTAGTATGATTTTGTACAAGTTGGTGGAGTATGTACACATATAATGTAGGGGTGGTACAGTTCATGAAAAAAACTGAACCGTTCGGTTCGCTTGTCTCGGTTCGGAGCGTGTGTGAGTTCCACGGTTCGGCGGTTCATGGCATGCGCATGTATGTGACCTCAGATAGCGTGTTTCCCTTTCGCGAATTGCGCGAAAGAAGATGTGACTGTTGTGGAGAGTGAGTGCTGCAGATCATGTTATGTGTAGAAATGGCAAGTGGGAATTAAGTCTGGAGGATGCGCCAGCGTCGTATAAGTTTGGTGTGTGGAAACATTTTTCATTTCATGTTACCTATGATGACAGCGGAAATAAAACAATAGATAGAACTGCAGTCTATGGGTTGAATGTGTTCGAACACCCACAGGAGACAGCCTTCTCTCCGCCCATTTATCTAATCTGAGCTACTGAACTCAACGTTTTATGTCTTTTCTGACTTCTGCCGGGAACACACGGTGAATGTGCCCTATTTTTAGCCTTTCATTGAGTGCGTTTACATGCACAGAATAAGCGGATAACTATTAAAAATCTGCTTATTATAGAAAACTGTTTTCATGCGTTTACATGCAAATCAATAAACCGGCTATGCACACAACTGCGTTTACATGGTACTTGGAGAATTATCAGTTTTCTCGCAGGCAGTAACGTCACCACCTATAGTACATAATAGTCGATCAAAAAGCCAACGGCATATCTGTCTTAAGCTGTACTGTTGTATCTCTTCTCGTGTCTACAGAACCAGTAAATGTAACATAAGCTTTTATTTTCACAGTTTTTCTGCCAACTGCTTTAGTCAAGCGGATACTTTTATGCGTTACTTTGCACTTACTTCCGCGTGTGACGTTTATCTTTCATACACGGAGACATGCGCACATGGACAAAACCGTGAGAAAGCCGGTTAAGGTGTTTACATGCCACGCAAAATCGGCGTAATGAGCAAAAAACTACCTGTGCCGATCGGTTTTTGCTTACGCCGTTTATGAGCTTTCCCCGATGAAAGAAAACAGTTTTACGCGTTTACATGACCCCACGTGTTATCAGTTTATTAATCGGCGTAAGACTGTGCATGTAAACGCACTCATTGATAAAACGAAAGCGGCTGATTTCCGCGTAGTTTCATTTTGCTAGCGTGTGAAAGTTGCGCAATCTTATTTCATAAATTGCCCCTCAATTTAATCAGGACAGAAGTGGTCAAATTTGGACAAAAGAGACGGATTTAAATATTACAGGTGTAAACGTTATGTTTCTCTCTCGTCCACATATAGACTGTTTCATCGGAGGCATGTTATACACGTCTGGATCCGAACCTTACTTCCGGTTTCGTTTTTTTAATGGTCTGACTAGTTACTAAACTGATCTCTTGAACGAATGCCTCCTCGAAAATAACAAATGTTTTGGTTTCCTAGGTAATCTATGTGTTGTTTTTTTGCTTTTTATATAAATAAACTACGTTTAAAGAACTTTGTTGTTATTTATTCTTAGCAGAGTTTACCGGAAGTTACATGCGGACCGCAACAGCTGCTTGTTTATGTTGTTACTGCTGAAACGGTCCATACTCTCTGCAGTATTTAAGCAGCCACTGAAGTTGGCAGTTTGATAAATGCAAGTTATCTTTGTGTGCTAAAAGGCACATAAGTTAATGTAGATGGCAATACACATTCTCTTTTTTTGCCAAATAAATGAAAGAGCACCAGTGATTGTCACAAAGAAGACCAGTGTAGCACGCTCTGCTATTTTTCATAAATGAAAAGCATGTTGAAATCAACAATGTCTTCCCTCTTGCTGTATCAAAATTAGGGCTGTCAACTTTAGTCGTTTAGTCGACTAATCGGTCGATGCCGTCTTTGTCGACTGACATTTTCATTGGTCGACCAGTTGCATAATTAATTTATTTTCACCAATAAAGACATTTTCATTGATTTACTCCTTGATATTTAATCCTTTATAAGCATTTATATATTACTGTAAAGGGGTGGGCCGATCCAATACTTTGGATCGGGTCGATCCGGACCTTTTTTGCGGGATCGGGTATTGGAAAAACGGGGCCGATCCAAATCCGATACTGTGCGTTATTTGTGGTTGTTACTGTCATGCTACAGAAAAGTCAAACTATTATAAAAGCACCATAAATGTTATTATACACTATATTCAAAATCTTCCTAATATATTCAACAGCCTTATGCGAAAAACAAAGGCATATATGAAGATATTTAAGGTCACAAAAACTGAATGGTTTGGTGCTCGCCAAGTTAATACACTGGAGTTGCGTGAATTAAATGTCATAAACACACACACAAAAGCCGTATATTAAACATCTGATTAACTATTTATTTGCTCAGTCGTATGTCCACTCAAAAACAATTAATAAATATTTAAGAACGCTTACATTCTTTTAACTTGTATCTCATTAAAAAAAATTCACTTGACATGATATTCTCCTGATTTTGTGCAACTTGTTTTGTGTGTATATGTGTGCGTATATATATTTATGTATTTATACACACACAATTCTAAATGGATCAAGTAAAATACTAGTATTGGATCGGGATCGGTCGATACTCAGAATACAGGTATTGAAATCGTATCGGTAATAGAAAAAGTGGATCGGCCCAGCCCTATTACTGTGTTCTAAATATAATTAGCCTATGTTTTATCCCCAACTTTAAATGCTTTAATTTAGGCTATTTTGTAACAGCGCCACAGTTTAGCGCACCACATAGAACACTCTGGAACCGCACCTGTGGCTGGGTGCAGTGCTACTTCGCTCAGAAAGGAATATAGGTAGTTATGCTGTATTTATTCAGTTTAAACGCTACCTGTTTTGGCTTTAGTCAGAAAAATGTCCAAGAAATCTAAATCTTTTGTCTGGCTGCATTTTACAAAAAAAGGTCACGGAGTTTGAGTTCGCCTGCTCACAAGGTTTGCGAAAAGTAAATGCTACAGTCTATTTTTTTTTTAAATTCTTTCATTCGAATAGTAAATAAAATACAGTAATAAAATAATTAAAATGAAAGTCTCTCCTGATTGTGTTCCAAATTATTAAAGGTGACTAGGGCTGTCACTTTTGAGAAAAATCTAATTCGAACGGATTTCGAATATCATGCAATGTATCCGAATATATTCTAATATCTGGGCACCCCCCCCCGCGCCGCGCATCAAAAACCCACCGTAATGGAGATTCAATCACAAAATTATTAACAGTGAGAGTCATAAACTGGGCTGTCTGGATTACCTTTTTACTTAATGTTTGAAACAGCAGGTTATCAACTTATGAATACAAAACTTATATGAAAAAACGATTCAGAACAGTTACAGACAATAACGTGACAACTTAAACAGCAGCAGGAGTGGGGCATTTAGCCAAGCCCAACGGAATTCGCGCCCGCAGATTTCGTCAGAAAACTCCGCGGAATTCTGCGGATTTAATGCCCGTCATTGACAAGCACACATATCCCACACGCTCGAGCGTGTTTGTGGGAAAGAATCTCATTGACAACAAGGACGCATACATAGCCGATCCCGCGCGCTTGTGAGCCGTCATTCACAAGTACATTAACCCTGCGCGTGCTGTTCGCTCGCCTGTTTTCAATGATAGAGAGCACAAACCTTTGATACTTGAGATTAAATTAAACTTACCGCTGAGTTAAGCAGATCTCACTTGACTCTGTCTTCTATGTGACGCGCGACAGTCAGCACATGATCATTTAAAATCCGTTTACAAGACAAATGCGGGTGTTTAATATAAAGTTTACATTGTGTTGTAAAAATGATGAAATCTTCATACATGCTAATTTCATAATGCGAACGTACTAAGGCAAGTTTTTTATTCTGCTATAATGTTTAACACTTATAGCAGTGTTAAATATGTCATTTTACATACAAACTATAATTCTATCTTGACATGCACATTAGGTTCATGTTGGTCCAATTTGATTCCCTCTCTTGCGCACAGTTGCCGTCGTCGGTCTCACTCCCAGCCTCCGGTGTTACTGTAAAAAATGCGCTACATATGGCATTTAAAAAACCGGATGGTTTATTTATAGTTCGAATACGGATATTTCACGTCATGTTCGAATGCATATTCGAATATCGAATAAAAAGTGACAGCCCTAAAGGTGACATAGAATGATTGAACGGAGTATTTATCCTTGTTCTGTGATGTGACATGTAGACTGTAATGCCTTAGAACAGGGGTGTCAAACATACGGCCCGCGGGCCGCATACGGCCCACAAAGGTGTCCAATCCGGCCCGCATCATCATTTATACTGTTTTATTAAATATGAAATACACATTTTAAAAACCCTTTCAGGCAGGCATCTAGTTAGTTTTTAATATGATAGACTTGCGGAAAGCAGCAAAACGCGGAACATAGACTAAACACGGTGGCCAAAAATCTTGCTGTTTTATTGATACCCGCCCCGCTAAAGATCCACTGATTCCTGTAATCCACTTCGTGTTTTCCCGCCGCTCCGCAGCATCTCTGTGTCCACTCTCTGCCTGGAGAGCGAAGACGACAGTTTCCGAAGTTCGTTGCATTAACAGGTAGATTCATTACATTAAATCAGTTGTTAAACAACAGAATTAGTAATTTGGAAGTTTGTTTATGTATTTCTTCCGGTAATGATTTGCTGCCGGTGTTCTAAAAGTGCTAACAACTTAGCAAGCAAACAACAACAAAATAGCCTCATTCTTAGTATTAACGTTACAATATTTGTCTAATCGATTTAATTTTCCCGATCAGACCTTTATTAATATAAACACTAAATTTGCTGTTGTTGGCACACTGACAAAAACACTAATGCCTTGACAAAATAAAGACATAGAATGGAAAGGGAGGCTGCTAAAGGCTGTTCAAAATTGCAAACATGGATTCCAAGCTCCATCAAGCCAGCAGGTAAATCATATTGAATATTTAGCAGATTGTCACACTTTATTCTTGTCATTATATTTCCCATTATAATCACATGCTAGTAATATAACACATCATATTTATAATATTTAATAAAAACATAATAATAGTATCACCCCCCTTAGTGCCCTTTCATTTTCTAAATGACTGTTCTCATTACAAATATATTCCAAAGAAAAGTGAATGGTTTATAAATAATTTTGGCATTAAGGAATAATGCAAAAGAAGTTAAATTAAGGCTTTTCAACCTAAGGCCAGTGGATTTTGTACAGATGTAAATTGTGTGTATAGTATGTACAGTATGAGTGTGACCTTATGAAATGTAGTTTTCACAGAGCTGTGTGTTTCTCTAGTTTTCTTGCTGAACAAACTAATTAATTGGTTTGTTTAGTTAATATTAACACAATTATCAGCACACTAAGGTTTAAAAAAATTATCCGGCCCGCACATCATGCCGTTATTTACCATCCGGCCCTCAGCCTAAAATGAGTTTGACACCCCTGCCTTAGAAGCTTCCTAAAAACCTCTCTCAGATAGCTCTATTAGGGTGGGGGATTTTAAACAAGTGGTTTTGCAACTATTTGGCTCCCCCTACTGGCTTAACTTGCAATCTCATAACTGATTGGCTGACTTTGCTGCCACTCAAAAAATGTAGCCAATTATTGTAAAGTGAAGGGGCATTTAGATGCGTGTGATGTCATAAGCATCAGTTTTTCCGATTGGGCTGTTTTCTGGCTGACATTTCTAAAAGAGGAATTTCTATAAACTGAGATGTTAAACATGTTTAGCACTTTTTGTATGTTTGTGAATGTGGGTAGACTACCATTATTCAATAAAGACAAGGTAAAAATGTTCTTTATTCTCTGTCCCCTTTAACATTTACGTATTTTAGGCTATAAGTAGATTGCAGATTAAGTTTTGTTTTTGTAAATCATCAAAATGATTACCACTTAATTAAGTTTTGCTTTATAGAAGTGAATTTCGTTTTGTATTAATTGTTTCTTAATTTTAATAAATGATTCATCAAACAACTGCATGTATTTAATAAATAAAAAGCAAATATAGCAGACAATATAAAAACCGCGCATAGATGCGCCGGCACAGAACATTAGAAGGAACATTAATATTTATTGAAAGTGGGTCATATTTGTAGTTGAAATGTAATATAAATTTAGAATTTGTTGACTATTTGACAGAGAAAAGACTAGGGATGCACCGAAATGAAAATTATTGGCCAAAACCGAAAAAGAGGAAACCAAGGCCGAAAAACCGAAACCGAAACACCGAAATAAATTATTATGCCAATTATTAGTAAAAATGCATTTATGGCTATCACTGTGTACTAACTTTACTAGGGGTGTGTGACGGATCACAAAACTCACGGTTCGGATCACATTGCAGTTTTTGAGGCATGGATCAGATTATTTTTCAGATCAGCATAAAGGGGGTGGGGAAAATCTAATAACAAATAAAGAAATTGCAAACATTTATAAAAAAAGAACAAAGTTGCACAATAATAAGGGCTAACTTTAGCATTAGGTACAGAAATTGAATTAAATGAGTCATAACACTGTCTTTATTGTATAAATTAAATTATTATTTTTAGAGCTACAGAAGTGTTTTTTTTTCTTTGTCTTAGGTTGTTTGATTAACATTAATGACACAGACTAGGTTGGTAGGTTAATTGAGGTTACTGTCTCTTTAAATAAGCAGAGACTGGTTTCTGACTGTAATCTATACATACTCTGAAGACATAAATAAATGTTTTTATTAGAAAAAGAATACTTTGGAGATAATTTTGTTTATATGACGCCTGTCAATAACAGAAAGATTTTACATTCGCTTGTTTGCATCTCACTCGTGTGTGCACTGTTGAGGGCACTTAAACGCGCGCACACAGAGACCGAGGGCGAATCCCAAACAGCACAGCATAAAAACGTTACGTTGTTTTTCATTGCTTTATTCGGCACTTGTATGTTAATGAACTATACCGTATGAGACACATTTGCGCGACTCTCTCTAAAGTTTACACATCAAGACTTCAGATTTTTGAAGGGCGTACTCACTGTGATGATTAGTGCTGTGTTCAAAATATCGATACGACGATACATCGTCATGGACGCCTGACGATGCGCGCATCGATACAGCACCTTCCGTATCGATTCGGATGTACTTTTGAAAGTAACGTGACGAATTGCTGTTGATCTGTGATCCATATCCCGCGGAATATGTAGAGTTAAAGGTGGCGGTCGCTCGCTCTCTCTCTCGCGCGCGCATTAAAGTCAATGAGTTCAGTATGAAAGCGCAGATATCTTAGCCTATACTACTGCAAAGGGCTTTATTAGCCATGGTCTTATAAAACAGTACTAACGCATTTGAGAAGAAACTCGACAAAGATTTGCATGTGAAAAGTGTATGTCTAGAGAAGAGATACAGAGCTACTTCAAACTATAACTGTCACATTAATAATCTGATTTCTATTAAATAGTATTAAGTCTGACTGCATGTTTACAGATATATTCATAGATGTAGAATAATGAGAGACAAGAGTAAGGCACCATCTTTGTAAAACTGCTTGAAAAAAAAACAAGTTAAGTACTAACTCTGGGATTTTAATTTCTAATAGCAAATAAATGAATGGCAAAAACACAACTGTTACAACACTGCTTATTCAATGTACAATAAACAAATAAAAATAATACAAATAATGTTACTAAATTCTGAACAAAAATGTAATTCAAAATAGTCTTGTATCGTGATGCGCATCGTATCCGGACCCTTGTATCGGGATACGTATCGTATCGGGGAGTTGTTGGCGATACACAGCCCTAGTGATGATCACGTCTGGACCGGACACACTCAACCGCATGTGCCTCTGTGCGTACAGACAACTGCTCACTTTAGCGCCTTTTTGCAGTTAAATACATCCACACCGCATACATGTTGCTTCAGACAAGCACGTGCAGGTCGCGTTTTTTGTTTGCGTCATCACAACATTTCGGCCGTATTGTTTCGGTGATAAAAGGCCGAAAATTTTCGGTGCATCCCTAGAAAAGACAGAAAATTTGACTGTAGGGAGTATTTGTATATAAAACTACAACTCCCACAATGCACAGCTCTGCAAGCCACCACCACTAATCCAGAACACTGCTAGCTCAGCTGTATGCTATTTTACATCCAATCCATTTTATTTATATAGCACATTTAAAAAACCGAAGGTTTACAAAGTTCTGAACAGGAATAATACAATAATAGCACATATAAACATATGTAAATATAAACACATAAAAACTAACACATAAACGTCTCAAAGCTAGGGATGCACTGATGTATCGGCCGCCAATATTTATTTAATATCGGCCGATTTTTGATGAATTTGAAACCATCGGTAATAGCACGAGAAAGGCTGATACCGATTGTTTTTTAATTAATTGCATAAAGAAATCCATTATATGTAAAAAAAAAATGAGTTAATGTTGTTAATAAAATAAATGCTGAATAGCAAAAACCACCTTTTAGGCTTGTTATGCTGTCTTATTATAAATGTTTTAGCTTAATTTGTGCCTCTCTTATTATGTTGGTCAGTTAAATGTTAATTAGATCCAATCCATGTTCAGTAAAAATTATTTGATGCAGAAATAAACTAGCTAATAGACCAACTGTATAGTATTGTATACAAGTGTTTAATATCGGTATCGGCCAGAAGTTGTCTGTTTAAATCGGTATTGGCCCATAAAAATCTGATCGGTGCATCCCTAGCAAATATATGATCACACAGTTATCATCATGTGTTAAAAGCTAGAGAAAATAAATAAGTTTTAAGACGAGATTTAAAGATTTGAGGGTTGGGGCTGATTTGACATGTGGATGAAGCTCATTCCACAGTTTAGGGGCTACAATTAAAAAAGCACGATCCCCCCTGGTTTTTGCCACATTAGTATAAGAAAGAAAATTGGAAACGTCCGTTTATCCCTGCAGGCTTTGGCTGTCGCTTCCAGTTTAGGATTCTAAAATATGTATCCAGGACTCCGCTGTCCATATACGATACGAAGCTTGGGTGGTTGGTTCAAGACCAAGAGCAAGCTTCACTCAGTTTCTTAGTTATTTTGGCCAAACATGTAAATAATCCCAAAGATGAAAATGCCGCACCCTGCACACAAACGCCTCCGCAGCACAATACATTTACTCCGTAGACGAGCGGGCTCAGTGCCTGTGCTCATGAGCCAAAAAGCGCCTGTGAAACAATCACACGTAAAGTTGCAATTCTCTTCCGCCTGACTATTCACCACACAAATGTCTATATCCTGATCTGATGCAGAAATTCCGTACAGAAGGTACACAGGAGAGTGCAGCCACTACTTTTTTGTCCAAGCTCGCGCCAGTTCGGGCTCCTCTACGCAGCCGAGGCTGCTGCGCCCTCCTTGGGCTCTTCTACGCAGCAGAGTCTGAGGCTGCGGCCTCTTCTCCGGGCTTCTCTGCTTTCTGTTCCTCCATCTCCCTCAGCTCTCAGCTGTATTGTGGCTCTTAAAGGTAGCATAGAAACACCAGATTCTCTCAACAGCTCTTCGAAATCCCCTTCTGCCATTTCAACCTTAAAACTACATTCTGCCATTGTTATTCAAACTTTTCCACGGAGCAATAGCCTGTTAGCTTAGCTTCTAAAGATGGCTGACATTATCTTTACATTCTGTGAGTGAGATCCCACCCATATGGGCGTGGTGAAAACATGCGGAACTAGCTGCTACTACTGCCTGTTGTTTTAAGCCTCTGGCCAAAAAAACCTCAGATGACGCAAAAATCGTCCATTTGCGTCATCGGAGGCTTTTTTCCAGACAAAAAATACACACATCTCTCATCTCGGGGTGATATGAAGGGGAGAAGCACGGCAATTCGAAAATACTACTGTTTTTCTACTGATACAAAGCTTAATTCTAAATCCTGAAGAATTCCTTTAAACGCAGCACTTGCATATGCTGCGTTAATTCGCGCATGAATTTGCGTGCAATGCGAGTGCAACAGCTGGTTTAATTAAGTGCTTGAGTCAATGTACGCAGGTAATAAATTATTAAAAAAATATCAAAACGACGGTGAAAGACGGTGTCGCGGTGGGCAAGTGATCTAACCGGTGAGAGGCTGAAGCACCTGTAATCACTGTTTCACCGACTATCGCAACAAGCCTATTCTGATGGTGTACTGGTTAGGGTTGAACAATACATTGATTTTTCATCGTCGTCGCGATATGAACTCACGCGATGAACACATCGCAACAGACAGCCTTGACGCGATGAATGAAGGGAAAACGGTAAGCGCGTGTAATAAGTTTGACCTATCACGTTTAGTCCTGAAGACATGGTTCATGCTATCAGGCCAATCAGGGGAACCCCCAAGTCAGCTACGCTCAGATTGATTTGTGAGGTGTCAGTTGCGACGCTGTGCCTGTTAGCAAAAATGATGGCTGAGGAAGGAGAGAAGAGTAAGGAAAATGTGTTGTCAGACAAAGACCTTGTGGTGAAAAGGAACAGCACTTCAGCTATATCATGGAATTATTTTGGATTTTGGAGAGATGACGCTGCAAACACAGGTACTGTGGAAGCGGTGATTCACATATTGCGTCTATTGCGCGCTCAAGTTCATTGTTTCAAATGTATCTGCACTCTGGAAGCGCCGCGGTCGCGACTTGCACGTGGTGCGACGCGCTCGTTTTTTTTCCAGGTATTTCAAAAACATTTTAACTTTTCAGAATGACACAAAAGCAGCGTGCAGGTCATGTGACAATAACTTGCCGTCTTCCATCGTCGTTTTGATTTTTCTTGTAATTATCATTTAGTTATTTTTTATTAAAGAGAGCAAACACGGTTACTCAGCTTGGGACTGGCGGATTTCCGCTACTGGCTCAAGCATTTAATTAAACCAGCTGTTGCACTCGTATTGCACGTGGATTCATAAGCGATAACTCAGTGTACGCAATTGCTGCAAAGACTGCATGTCTCCATGCACATTTATAAGCCCCTCCCACCCAGTGATACCCACTTCCCCAAGGTGGGTCACACTTCACCACCACGGTGGTGTGGTGGTTATTACAACCGTAACAGTGCTACACATTACAGTAATATATAGCCTTTGTGATAAAAAGCAGCATTATGTATTATAACAAATGCCTGCAGGGGGCGCTAACAAACCCACTTTTGTTACTTTCACTTTAGATGCTTACTTTTAGCCAAACAACGTTTAAATCCATTTAAATCTTTAATATTTGTCCAATTCTTTACAATAGAAATGATACAGCCACTGTTATTCTTGAGCAAGAACATGCGGAGTTCACTCATGTAAACTCAGAGTGAGGGTTTAATCTGCTGAGACCTAGGGATGGGTACCGAAACCCGGTATTAAACTGGCCCCGGGGCTAAATTATGAAAGACCGTAGTATCAGTAAGATCTGACGCTATCGGTTCTGCTTTCGGTCCTTGAGAAAAAAATAAAAATAAATGTACTATGTATTCTTGCTTAATAATGTTTTCGTGCACATTTTATCTCACCAAACATTTCTAATTTGCGATTATATTATGATGTTTGTTTGTGAGATCTGCGAGATCTCTCATGCACGCCGCGGAGGCTGTCTGTCACACGCACGCACACAACAACAACGAGCGCGGTGCACGCATAACAGCATGAAACTCCCGCTTAATACAAAGAGTGACGATGGCGGATAGAGCAAAACGTTCCAAAGTGCGGTTACTTTACTAGAGTTGATGCAGACAACGCTCGTTGTCATATAGGTAAGTGCAACAAGATGTTTGCATGTAAGGGCGGAAGCACAAGCAATCTGATAAAGCATCTTTCAAAAGTGCATTACGTGCAGACACAAACTGTGTCCCAATTCAAGGGCTGTGACTTTCTAAGCATGCAACCTTACAAGGCGAGCACTCGGTCTTTCAAGGTGGCAGCCTCAGAAGTCTGAAGAACTGAAATGAGATGTCTAACCCTCGGAGGACCCATAATTTGCGTCACCTGCTGCATGCGCCCACTGCGCCTGTCAGGCATTTATGCTAAAATCGTGTTGATTTTAACGTTGATCAACGTTGTCCACGTCATTAAAATAAATGTACAATCTCCCTAATAGGTTTGCTTACCTTAGGTTGAAATTCTGTTGATTTCTTTTGGGCGAAATGATGTTATGCATTCAACATATTTTCTACTTGTTTTTAAAATCCCAAATAAAGAAAAATCAGTATGTAAACATTTATTTGGCTAAATGCACAGCACTTCAAGTTAGTTTACAAAATAGCCTACATATAAATATCCTATTTAGAGTATTTTTTCTGCAGCTTTCACGCTGGTGCCTTAACAAATATATGTATATTATTTAGAAATGATATCCAGAAATTAATTTGTAATAATGGAATGCAGACCCATAATTAACTTAATCATGTGAACACAGGTTCATGATCAAATATTAACATTGGCCAAAGTACCGACAAGAATACCGTTAAAGTACCGGACCGTTAAGTAGTATCAGTAAGAGTAGTAATACCGTTAAAACCTTAACGATACCCATCCCTACTGAGACCCTTTACATCTGACAGTGAGACAAACACAACGCGTCTCAGACGAACATTATTGGAAACCCAAACAAAAAAGCACTCGCAGCAAAAGACAGATTATAAAACGGGCAGTTCTGGTTCTTCATTCTGATTAGTTGAAACGCGTTCTAAGCCGTGATAAAATACACTGGTAACCTCACGGTTCAGACCACATTACATAAGTATCACTGCGCCACTGTTGCTGCGTACTGATTTATGAAAATAAACACCACAGTCTTTAATCATATTTTTATTTGGTCTACAATTGCACAATTACTGGCGATATCCAGATAAATGCCAATAAATATTGTTGAGTCATCTCATCGATAAAGAGAAAACGTTGTCTGAGGAGTTTATAACTCAAGTTCATACGTCTGCTATTATCCACTGGGTGGCGATCTTACCCAACTTAAACACTGACGCATTCACTCAACACTGAAAACACAGCGTGTAAGTTTTGATGGCTCAATCTGATCTCTTACATAAGTTCTTCACAAATATGGAATTATCTCTGCTTTTAGCTAAAAAAATTGAGAGGTGATAAGAGAGCAAATGAAGGTAGGATGAATGAAACGTTTTTTTTGTTTGTTTTTTTTTTTTTTTTTTTTGAAAGCGGATGGTCTGTTCTTTCATTTGATATTTTATGTTTATTTGAAGAAGATAATTTTTCTGCAAGGCATTAAACTAAAACTGGGTGGCAACTTAAAAAAAAAACGCTGACGGGGAAAGAGTTCAGCATGCTTCCAAGCATTTTTGATCATCACTTCAACAGTTGCACAATATAAATGTTAATGTATAAATTAGATGAATGTTGATTTATAAAATAAACACCACAGTCTTAAATCATATTTTCATTGTGTCTTTGCTGCATCTCTGTTGGTTGGGAACTGCGCTCTGTTTCAGTCACACTTGATTCTGAGGAACTACTTTGTTTGGTGGAAGAGTAATATTTGTACTAATATAATTACAACTTATTTGTGTTTTATTTTATAAAATCCCGCTAACGTTATGGATATGAAGTAACCGTTTTATAAACGCAATAAACTAGGGATGCACTGAATATTCGGCCACCGAAAGACTTTTATCACCGAAACAATACGGCCGAAATGTTGTGATGACGCAAACAGAAACCGCGCCCTGCACGTGCTTGTCTGAAGCAACATGTATGCGGCGTGGATGTATTTAACCGCAAAAAGGCGCTAAAGTACGCACAGAGGCACATGCGGTTGTGTCCGGTCCAGACGTGATCATCACAGTGAGTACGCCCTTCAAAGATCAGAACTCTTGATGTGTACTTGAACTCGAGAGAGTCGCGCAAATGTGTCTCATACTGTATAGTCCATTAACATGTGCCGAACAAAGCAATGAAAAACAACGTAACGTTTTTATGCTGCGCTGTTTGGGATTCGCCTTCGTTCTCTGTGTGCGCGCGCGTTTAAGTGCCCTCAATAGTGCACACACGAGTGAGACGCAAACAAGCGAACGTAAAATCTTTCTGTTATTGACAGGGCACATATAAACAAAATTATCTCCAAAGTATTCTTTTTCTAATAAAAACATTCGTTTATGTCTTAAGTGTATGTATAGATTACAGTCATAAACCAGTCTCTGCTTATTTAAAGAGACACCTCAATTACTTAAGTCTAACAAAGAGACAAATAGCTCTAAAAATAATAATATATTTAATTTATACATTAAAGACAGTGTTATGACTCATTTAATTCGATTTCTGTACCTAATGCTAATGTTAGCCCTTATTAATGTGCAGCTTTGTTCTTTTTTATAAATGTTCGTAATTTCTTTATTTGTTATTAGATTTTCCCCACCCCCTTTTTGCTGATCTGAAAAATAATCCCTGCCTCAAAAACTGTAATGTGATCTGAACCGTGAGTTCTGTGATCTGTCACACACCCCTAGTAAAGGTAGTACACAGTGATAGCCATAAATGCATTTGTACTAATAATTGGAATAATAATTTATTTCGGTGTTTCGGTTTTTCGGCCTTGGTTTCCTCATTTTCGGGTTTCGGTTTCGGCCAAGAATTTTCATTTCGGTGCATCCCTACAATAAACCCCTTGAAGCTTTGGGTTACCAGTGCATTTTATAACAGCTAAGGGGGTTTTAGGCACTCTGCTTCGCGTCGTGCCTAACAACGCCCCTTAGCTGTTATAAAATGCACTGGTAACCCAACGCTTCAAGGGGTTTATTGCTTTAATATGCACATTGCACTGGAAAATGTTTAGCCAGAAACTTAACTTATGCTGATTTCAGGACAGTGTCCGTTTCTCAAACAGAAAGCTGCATCCTCCGGAGTTCGCGTATGCAGGCTGCATATGTCATCAAGTTGTAATGGTCAGCCCTATCAGCTAAGTTACAAATAGTTAAAATTGGTCAGATCTTACTGTGTGAGGTTAAAACAATGTTAAAAGGAAGCCAAACAATTGAAATTAAATTAAATAAGTGTATTTAAAAGATCACAATGAACAACACATTAAAACTTAAGACTGTTAAAAGAGAGGAATACAAGAAAACCAAACCTAAAACAATCTAAAAGTTCAAGCGTGTTAAAAGTCCAAATGTGCAACGTGTTCTCCAGTGTATATACAATTCAGTTATGGTGATAATCCAAACTCTGGAAAGGTAAGTCCAATACAATAACTCCACTGACCAGCAACAGTTTGCTTTAGCATTAGCTACCAATGTGTTCTTTGCTACTTCCTTTTATAGTCACTTCCTGTTTCCTGCCATGTGATCACTCACATGACAGGTAGACCATATCAAAATAAAAGACATACACACAAATTAAAAGTAAGAGATAAAATGGCTAAGACTACATGTTAAACCAATTTAAAACTCAAATATGCATAAAATCATTATATATATATATATATATATATATATATATATATATATATATATATATATATATATAGAGTGGTTAAAACATGCATCTTGTGTGGGAGTTTCACAAAGTCTGGTTTCTTTCAGTAAACTGAGCATTATATTCGCAAGTCATAAGCTTATTACACCAATTTACAATTAACTAAATATAATAGTAAACTTTATAATTGTTAATATTCTGAAATAAGACAGTCATTATGATGACGTATGCAGGCTACAGATGTGATCTCCAAAGGATGCAGCCTTCGGTTTGAGAAACGGTCAGAAATCTCATCGTGATCTAATTATTTTTTGTTGCACAAGATCTCATTACACCCTAGGGCACTATCATATAGAGGTTAGCCTCAACCTTAAATAAACACACATGAACATGCAAATCAAAAGCTTTAGGATCACTTGTAAATTATAGGCAGGTGTGTTGGATCTGAGTTGGAACAAAACATTGCAGGATAGTATATCCCCAAGAGCAGGGTTGAAGAACCCTGGTCTAGGTAAAACTGTTATGTTAATGGGATTAAGGGTGTGGTCGCATCATAAAACCAGACCAAACCATGCCTGAGTATAATTGTCCCTCCTCCCCACTCCCCCAGTGGTCTGCACTCACACTTCACTTTAATCGTCATACATCAATACATTAATTGTCAGTTGTGTGTGCTGTACTGCTCATGCTGAATTAAAGGGATTTTCATGTTTCATGGTCAAAATAATCACAGATTTACATTAAATCTTATACATTTCTAGTCAAATTACTATAACTACTATGACTACAATCCCAGGCTAAAAAAGCTAATTATCAATGGTTTAATGATACTAACATTGTGTTATTTGAACAATCTTAAGGATTAAAAGGTTTTTAAATGATTTTTCTAAATCTTTTGGTTTTATTAGTAAAACAAACATCACAAATTTCTTTTGGTATTACCACAATAACCATAAGGGATTCGTAGTAAAATTGTTTATACGGAAGTAACCAATCAGAATTATATTTGTTGCAAAGACGAAACTTGGCGCACCTGAAACGGACATGCTCGGTTAATGGGAGTAATAACTAGAGCCCGACCGATTTATCGTTTTGCCGATTTTATCGGCCGATATGAGCATGACGCAGATATATCTGTATCAGCGTTTAAGCAGCAGATATGCAGCCGATATGAACGTTCCTTACAGAAAACATTAAATGCTTTTGAAAGACGTAGGTACTTGTTTGTCCAGCAGAGCGCGCCCTATTGGTTGCTAATGGCGACCCAGGTCACTCACTGTAGTGACACCAGCCAATCCCCCACCCCCTTCACTTCAGTTCAGGTGGTGGCAGTCACGCGGTTTCTTCACAACATTTTACACCTGGTATTAAGACGCACTTTGGTCGATTGGATTATAAGTGGACGAGAGAGACCCATTCCTGTTTACATTTGGTGTTTTTAATCGTTCTCTTTTGTCCACTTGCGAGTTGTTTAAAACGCAAGCGGAAGAAATGACGCGAGGCGGAGAAAGGACGCGCTTAAACTGATGCGCAGTCTGTGGGAGTACAGCTGCTTGTGTTGTTTCTGAAAATGCTCATTTCAAAGCAATTGATTAAATAAGCTCGCGCAACTTTACACCCTCGCTAAATAAAAGAGGCGGAGAGCAGACGCTTTAGTTTTATAAAAGTTTAAAGTCCCGGCAGAACACTGTGGGTTCGTGTTATAAAAACATTGTGCAGTACATTAAACATTAGCCTACATCATTATGTTTTCAGTAAGTCAAGCATTGTCGTCTTAACGGTAAGTTTCTAATTAATTTGTGAAGTACATAACTTACTGTAAAGCTAATAAACAATGACTTTATAAGTTTCCATTTTATAAAATAAGCCCAATATAACATTATTCTCGTCAAAACTGACAATGAGTTAAGTTATATGTATTTTGTTTTGTTTGTGTTTTAAAGTTATTTATAATAAGTCAAGTTTACTGTTTTGTGCACTGATATCAGAATAATTTTGGATAATAAAGTTTATTGTTAACTTGTAAAACACACCTGCCTATATTACATATCTTTGTCACGTTATTTTAAGTGTTTGATCACCACATTTGTGAGTGATCATTGCAAAAAAAGTATTTATATATATAGTATATTCTGTTAATGTATATAGTGTATTCTATGTACAGTACTGTAGTAGTATAATATACTGTAGTATATGTGTACTGTACTATAATATGCACATAAAGAATATCGGCCGATATATCGTTATCGTTCTTTTTCTCCCTAATATCTGTATCGGCATCGGCCAGCGTTTAAAAAAAAATGTTGCCAGCCAGTGCCAGCGTTTTTCAAGATTTTCACCAAAGTTTAATGCCTTCCAGAAAATGTTCTTCTTTAAATATATAAACATACAATATACAAAATGAAAGAACAGACCCTCTGCTTTAAAAAAAAACAAAACTTTTTATCCTACCTTCAGTGGTTCTTTTGTAATCAGCTTTTGAATACGGGTAGGTTTCTGCAAAAACACCACATTTTGAGCAAAAAGCAGAGATAATTCAATTTTTGTGACAGACTTTTCATAGAGATCCCATTCAGAGCGATCTTTAAAACAGACACAGACATGCAACCGCTTGCCATAGGGCAATACTTCCGGGTTTAAAAAGTTGCGGAAGGGTGGTGGATAATAGCGGTATTGCAGAAAGACGGAAAATCTCGTCATTGGCAGGGAAGCGTTTTCTCTTGATTGACGAGATATCTCGTCAATGGCGGCGAAAGAGTTAAGACAGCCATATGAGATGTATGTCAATATCCGTTATAATAATCCGTTATAATAATACTCTCGCCTTTAATGTGCTCATTGTATAAATGTCATTGGTGTACTGGATTTGTATGCATGTTTACATAAGTTAAGTAAATTGTATTTATATAGGGCTTTCACAATTGTTTAAATGTTTCAAAGCAGCTTAATATTAAATATGCAGTCCGGCACTTATTTGGTTTAAAAATAGCAACAAAAAACAAAATTTTTTTGAGAAAATACATAACCAGACAGTGTTCAAAACTATCTGCTTGCCTTTGCTCGATTCAAAACCGTAAGCTTGTAATAATGATTTTAATTCCAGTGCTACTGGTGTATTTTTGCAGGAAATTCGAGCACGTCTTTGCGTCATTAGGTCACTTCTGGACACATAAAGAAGGAGATCCGGCTAGTAAGTTAAATTGCGTGTGAGGATGATGGAGGTGGATATTTATAGCCTTTCCCACAGCACTTCGTGAACATCTGCAGTGCTTCGTTATAAAAAAGTTGTTTTCAGATGCCCATCGACTGATTGGTTAGCTTCTATTTTTAGTAATGTTTTTATCTGTGTGTTTCTGTAAACGCGTATAAACTGATGACATCGCCTCAGGTGTAAACAACAGCACAATATATGGAATTATGTTACAGCACACCCTAAAATATCCTGTAGTTCCCGAAAATATCCTTACTATCAAAATAACATAATAGCAGAATGTAATACACAAAATGTAGAGAAATACATGCCACGCGAGTAACGCGTCCTCGTTTGTAAATAATACATACGTGAGCGCTTGTAACTTACCCGCGTGACTTGTAATAAAAATATTACATGACAGTAGGGGTGGGCGGAATGACCAAAAATCTATTTCACGGAATGAGTCATTTTATTTCACGGAACGGAATATTTCACGGTATACATGTTTTTCAGTTTATATTGTTTTTGATGATAAAAATGTACAGAAATACATCACTCACTATAGCTTTAAACTAAATGCTCACCACAGTTTTAAAATATGAGGAATTTAAAGTTAATAATGTTAAAGAGAAAATGCCCAGAAGATAACAACAGATAAGTCTTGATTAGACAGAATCAATCTTGTTTTTAATTGAGTTATTAATTTTATAGACTATTGAAGCTATAGTATGGCTTCATTGTATTTTGTATTTATGCATACATTACATTAAACATATGCAATATGTAAAATGAACAGGTATAAATATATGCAAAAACCTACAGACAGGATAAATACCTGTATATGAGAGAAGAAGTTCTAGATATTATAAATGTGACAGGTGCTATGATGTGATGATCAAAAAGCTTGTTTTAAGGTCTTGACGCCCTTTACTTTCTATTACATTTGCATCTCTTTCTCGTCTTTCCGATCAAATATGTTTGTATAAGCAAATGGCGCGTCAAACTACATCGATCCAGCAGCGCACGTGTCATTGATATAAACGCGAGTTTTGTCTTAGCTTGCTTAAAGTTCAGAAAACTTTACAACTATTAGCATTATGTGCGAGAAGAACTCTTTATTTGGCATCGCAGCTCCTTGCGCGTGCATAGAGATCTCTGCACGCGAGAGACCGGCCGCCTGCTGCATGAGGAGATAGAAAGCGCGAGAGAGAGCGAGAGCGAGCAAGACGAGAGTCTCGCTGCGTGACCCGCGGTGGATTCACTGGCACTTATTATAAAAATTACACACTGTAAAAAATTTCACTGTTAAATTACAGTAATATACTGGCAGCTAGATTTGCCAGCATATAGTTGTAATTTTACAGATTACCTACTGTAATTTAGAACAACAGTTTTTTACTGTACAAATATTACGAGACAGTACTGTAAAAAAAGGGAGCTGCACAGTATAATACTGTCAGATGTTTGGATGCATTATACTGTTATTTTAGGGTTCCTGCTGTTATTTATACTGTAGAATGTGATTTTCTAGCATTGTTAAAATGTAATTTTAAAATAAACACTTAAAATTGCTTGCAAAAAAATTCTCAAACAAAGGATGATGATAAAACACTGTTTTTATTAAATATAACAAAATTCAGTGCATTCTTAAATGTCAGTTTCTGCCTCACTAATGAGACTGGGCTGAATAAAACATAATGCTGTGATGTCACATAAATATCACAACACTGCAGAATACAATGTGAAAGCCACTCAAAGTCCATGAAGTTTTTGATGAGGGTGGTCACATGGGGATTAACAGTTGCTTCGTTTTTCTGGACAAGCTTTCCTGTCTTCTCGGACACCTTCACCTGCCTGGCTTTTGTTCACCTCTTAGGGTTCACACCAATTAAGCATCTACAAAGTACAATGAGAGAAGTAAAGATTAATTGCAATGAAGACAGATAAAACCAACTGCATTCACAGTATAAATATTCTGGTTGTTGCCATTCTGGCAGTAATGAGAGAGAAATACTTTATTCAAAAACATGTAGCATGACAACAAATTTGGCCAAAACCCAGTGTTATGTCTATATGCACATGCTAGCTTAAACTTCGACTTACTATTTAAAAGACCTAATGCAATTAAAGTCAATTTACAAAAAAGAAAGAGACACTAATTTAACGCAATGTGACATTCTTGAACAGCTAGTAGAGGATTTACCTTTGAACAAACTCCAGTGTCCTCGCAGCTTCATCTTGCCTTCACAGATGATGATGTTTTCACTGCTGATCATCCAACCTCCAAATGTTACTTCATCACCAGCAACTGATGCAGACAACAATTATAGTTAATGTCCCAAAAAACTATCAGATATTATACTGCTACAAATCCATTACTTAGAAAAGCTAATGATATTAATTACAGAAAGAGATTTTTTAGACAGACTGAAATACTTTTCTATAGGCCTACTGTTTTATTGTTTTATACTCCATACCTTAGTGTTACACTTACTCAGCAGTATCAGCCTTGGACTAGCCGTTTTCAATATTTTACTATGTTCTTACCTCAACTTAGACGAATTAATACAGCCCTATCTTTTTTCAATGCGTGCACTTCATCTTTTACAGTGCCTCGTGAATGTAGCGTTTAGCCTAGCCCCAATCATTCCAATGGCTCCAAACAAAAGTTTTATTTTGTGCCAAACTTACTTGTGTAACTACTCATGTAACAGTCTTTAAATAGGGAAAACATGCAAGTGTTTGGTGGCTTCTAAATTCATCCCTGTTTGGAGCCATAGGAATGAATAAGACTAGGCTAAATGCTAACACATTCACAATGCCCTGTACAAAGATTAAAAGTGCACACATTGAAAAAAGATACAAACAAATGGTGAAACAGAGCCCAATCCCTCATGTAGATTTAAAAAAAATATCAATAGATAATCGCACATCAGTCAGAGATTTGATTAGATTGCAAATTAACATTAGCATCTTTATTTGTATTTAACCTATATAGCTAGTTGCCAATTCGTTTAACAATCTGCCCTAAATATGTCAAAATCAAATAAATCGTTTTTAGAAATATTTCAAAACAAGCAAATATATATAACATTTTGTCAATTATTTCACTTAGAAACACAGACTCTGTTCAGTTTGTGCTTACCTTGATATACAGGCGAGGAGTAAAAACAAGTGAATTCGTCGTCCGTCTCAGTGCTGGTAGGGTCACAATCGGAGTGAAAATGGATAGATAGTCTTTAATTCTGCTTCCTTCTCGTATAATAAAATGCAGAAAAACAGTGTAGTTAAATCAGTTTTACTCATGGTTGCAGATGAGCTCGTCACATGTCTGACATGCCTGACCAAACCAAAAAATACTGTATTATCCCGTAAGACTGAACAGGAGCTTGCTGTTATTATTTTGTTTGTCATATTAATGTTTATTTACAGTATTCAACTGTATTTATGAGAAACGGTAAATTACTGTCCAAAATTCCCCGTTTTTTTACAGCAATTTTTTACAGTGCACAAATAACTCGTTCATTTTTTATAAGTGAACTATTTTACATGTTTCTCCGTCACACTCAGTCTAACATGCTGGTGGGCAGAGTTAGCCACGCCCACTTATGGAATAGAAAAATCTGTAACGTCTGACATTTTATTCCGCGGTAACGGAGTATACCGTCATACCGCCCAGCCCTACATGACAGCAAATATAAATGAAAATAAACTACTTACTTCATGAATATTATCTTCCTCCAGTTGATCTTCCATTGATCTGTAAAGTTTCCCACTGGGATAATTAAAGTATCTAACTAAGATGAACGCTTCTTTACTTTTCCTCATTGTCCAGACATAACTGAAGATCTTACAATACACAGTATTTAGTCTTTAAATCGGGTGGCACAGTGGCTCAGTGGGTAGCACTGTTGCCTCACAGCAAGAAGGTTCCCGGTTCGGCTAGGGCAGGTGGCCTTTCTGTGTGGAGTTTCTGCATGTTCTCCCTGTGTCAGCGTGGGTTTACTCCGGGTACTCCGGTTTCCTCCCACAGGCCAAAAACACGCAAGTTAGGCAAATTGGAGATACAAAATTGTCCCTCCCCCAACTTGTGTATAAATCAACTTGTCTGAATAAACTTGTGTATGCATTACCTGGTTCTCGCCATGAATATAGCCGTAGATGCTGGAATGGCGTTAAGAAATAAAGGAAGAAGAAGAAGTCTTTAAATCGGATAAAAAAAATCAGATAATGAAGTTAGACAGGATGACATTATCCACAGTGACGCGGTGATTGACAGATTCTACTCAATACATTGTGTTCATCCATGCTGTTTGTTGCCGATGTACAACCCACGTAAAGTTGATAATTCTGCGAATAGCTGCAATTGCAGATTTCGAACAGAGATGGCGACGAAGAGGAAAAACGCAGGACCGCAGCTTTAATAAAAGCAGGAGAAAACACAGAAAAATCGGTACATATACACACAAAATACAAGTAAATTAAGCATGGTGGCTGGGCAGACATCGGCTGGGCATCATGTTAAAGGAATTGACTGATTATTTATTTTTTCTATAACCATTGTCCCTGTCCTCTTTCATTATTTAATAAAATAACAATTTTTATCAGTAATAATGTGAACTATTTTAATTCTGTTTCATACGCTTTACTAAATCCATTGATAAGTTTGGCTTTATTAAAGAATGCGCTAGATAGGTAAAGTATGGCATTTAAATTGGGTCAGGGCCTCCTAAATGTGCTTGCTGTTACCATTCTGCTTTTCCTGTGTAGATTAACACCACTGTTTCTTTAGGCCTGTAAAATAATCAAGTCACTGATGCTCGCCTAGGCTTGTTTTCCCATAGCCGAGCCAATACTTGTTCAGATAAGAGCCCAAGATTGACTGGGTCATAGCAGGGCCCTTCTCGTCTGATTGGCTAAAGTTCTCCAAGCAGCCAAAGCAAAAGGAGTTGTGCCTCACAGATTCCCAAGTGATCTTGAGAAAGTGGGATCAGAGCATATAACTTGCAAGTTTCTCACACGCTTGATTGTATAGCCATGCCGAAAAAATACATCCGGAGTATCAGTCTGCTGAGGTACACGTTACTATTGCAATTTTAAAGCTCACATAACACACACAGTTTTTACCAATTTAATGTTAATCTTGGTTACCTATAGAGTAGTATTTCATCCTTCATATGTGGAAAGAGTCTTTTGTATTGTCAGATTATTCAACAACAGAACGGCCATTCCGGTTTTGCTGGAAAAAGACAAACACTTGAAGCCTAACAGTGAGCAGAGCTGAAGAGTTACGAGTATGCGAAGCCTTTTGATACTAATCTAACAGCTGTGACATTGATGGGAATCAAACTTAAATAAAACCTTTTTTTTTAAATATATATGGCTATACCAGGGGTCTCCAACCTTTTTTCATTAGAGAGCTACTTTCTAAAAAATAAAAGTTTTTTTCCACAAAATTTTAATTCCTTCCAGAAAATTATTTTCTTTAAACATAAACATACGATACATCAAATGAAAGAACAGATCATTTTAAACAACAATAACAAAAAAACTTTCATGTCTTTATTTATACTTTATTACCTTAGACATGGTAATGTTGAACATGTAAAGTGATGCACGGTCTCTGTTCATCTGTTCTCTTCACAAATAAATACACACAGGGCTAAAAATTAACTTTTTTATTTGGTAGCACTGGTGCTCCCAACTTTAAAGAGTTAGGAGCCCCAGCTAAAATTTTGGCACACTCATCCAAAAATTATAAAGCACCACGACTACAATGTATACATTAATAGATTTATTTTATTAAAAATTAAACACCACAACTGGGCTTTACACATCCTATGGCCAGGATTCGCTGCAGGATTTGTCTTTTTTTGCTGCACAGATTCCTAAAATAATACCCAAATGTTGTTTAAATAATATAGCAGCAATAATAGTTTAACAATTACAGGTAACATAATTATGATTACAATAGAAAATCTATCAAACACGTAAAACACTGATAAATAGTGACATTACAAAAGTGACCCTATAAAATAGAAGGCTAATATATATTGGTATTGATAACTGCATTACCTGCATTACCATTACTACTAAATAGGCAATGTTTTTAAAAACATACCATCAGCATTGTCGTGTTCCACCTTAACATGGAATACATGGATGTTTCTCGGATGTCCTCAAGCAGGATGCGCACATACCTTCATCATCAAACACTATTTGATAGACAGGTTGGTGTCTCCATCTTGGGCTTAACTTAGCACCCTCTTCTTTACGTTACATTAGCAATACGCACGCTTATAATTAGGGCTGCACGATTCGGAGAAAAAAATCTAATTGCGATTTTTCTGATCAAAATTGCGATTCACGATTTAAAGTGCGGTTCATTAGTATATAAT
The DNA here is from genome assembly GCF_030506205.2 of Paramisgurnus dabryanus. Lineage (NCBI taxonomy): Eukaryota > Metazoa > Chordata > Actinopteri > Cypriniformes > Cobitidae > Paramisgurnus > Paramisgurnus dabryanus. The sequence continues at coordinate 3,920,601 of NC_133358.1, read as the reverse complement.
AAAAGAGCAGGTTTGTTGTGGTGGTTTAAATAGCACCAAAGAAAGATGCTGTGCTACTGTTTATTTAAAACCACTTAGACATTGTACCAAGTTGTCTGCAGGACTTTGCTCTTCTGCAGACAAACTTTTTTTTAATCTAAGAACATTAAAATACAATTTAACAAATTTTTTTTGAAAGTTTTATTTAAAATAACATGTAGGCCAACGTATTTTGGCTGTCACTACAACAATGCTTCTGACAAGCAAATGTTTAGTTTTTTTCTTTTAATCATAAGACTATACTCATCTTGTTTTACTTTTCAGGCATCTGTCATAAATGTAAATATATTTGTTATTAGAGTCTATGATTTAACATAAGCAAAAAATACAAATAAAACACTGCACAGTCCTCACTGTAGGATTTTAAATGTGGAGCTGCAGAAGCTTGTTCAGTTAAGAGTAAGGAGTGATTTTAATTTTTGGTGTGTAATAAACATTTCTGACACAGAAAGCACCAGGTTACTGTCACTTTAAGACACAAGACCGCTTTAAAACTGCTCTGCTTCAATATACTGATAAACATCCAGCTGTTTATGTTCACTTAGACAAGAAAGAAAACTTAAGTGTGCTGCTGACTGCTCTCTGTGTGCGCGCTTCATGAACCCTCGTGCCTGTAAATATTCAAAGCGGTGCAGATGTGCGTGTGCAAGAAAGTATAATGTACCTCTTTCGTCTGCTGTGTTCCGGGCTTTAATGAAACCTGCTTATAGTCTGATGAGGCGCTTGTCATTGTTTGCGATGCATGACGAGAAACGGACGTATATACACCTTTCTTTAAGTCCAACATTACACAAAAGGGAAATGTTTTCGCGCATTTCTGTCCTTTCATTTGCCGGTTAATGAGTTATAATGGGTTTTTAAAATGACTGAATCCAAAATCTGCCAACTTCATGACATTCCGCGTTGTGCAGTTAATTCCATTTGTAAAACTGAAGTCTGAAGTTAAAAAGTTTTTCTTAAATGACTGTGGCGTCCGCAAGTGGCGAGCTTCGTGGTCGCACGTTTCAGCACCGCTTTCATAGAGAGCGCGATCGCTGGCGCCGATGGATTTGTGATTGCACGGGACGCAGTATGGGCGCATACACGCACACTTCGGGGAAACATAAAACAATTGCATTAAAGTGATTAAAGAGATTTAAAGTGTGTGCACACTCTCTGGGCAAAAGCGGAGAGAAATTCATAGTGCATACCTGAATGCACACGTCCCAGTTTTGTCCGAGGAAACCCGCGAGTGGAGAGGTTCGCGCATCATTTTAATGTAGGCTACTTTGTGCAACAATAATGTCCTCTTGACATTTATCATTAAAAATATTAAAAGTTTTAAATCAGACAACTTTTTACGACCCTGTCCTTTAAAATGATGAAGTCTAACGCAACCTCTGATATAGATAGAGATTTAAAATATGTAAATCTCTACATGCTATTTTTGACATAAAATTTTATTTTAACCTAAAATTCTAAGCTGCATTCACTGCTTAGTAGTGAAACTCCTATAGTTGGGTTGAAAATCACCCGCTAAACACTCTACCCAACATTTCTTCACTAAAATAGGCTTACACTTGACACATAGCCCATGTTCCTTTTTCTAACTTTCAGTGTGCATATGTGTGTTTGTATGTACAGAATGTCATCAGAGGTTAAGAGTCTGGAGCCCTCTGACCAAATACCATCTACTTCCCTGAGCAGTGCTGGTGCCACACCCTCAGGGAGCCCGGCCCCCTCAGATAAACGCCTGCGTGGACGACCGCGCAAGGATGCTGCTTCTGTTGCATCCACACTTAAGTCCAAAAGAAAGTAAGTCTGTTTGTCTGTTGTTCTCATTACATTTGCAAATGGCCACAACTCTCAAGAGGTGACCGGCTGTGGGGTTTGCATTTTACTCCACTCTGTTACTTGGAGGAGGATATAGTTTTGAGGTTAAACGTTTAATATTGTTTGCATGATGGGCTTGATAAATAAATGAGTCATGGTCTGAACATTAAGAACACTTAATGTTTAGATTTGGATTCGTTTACTTACCTCACATTGTTCTATATTTCATTGGTAATTTACTGTGAGCTGAAGTGCTTTCAAGAAGGCTGGCCAGAGTTTGGTGCAAGTATTTTTGCTGGAGTTCAAACTGAATCAATAATGCTTAACACCAGTAAAGTGTATGAGGTTTATGATGATTATAGGAGTCTAGTTAATACTGTCATGTGGTTTTGGTGACCTAATGATTTTTTTGCTCCTTCTTACTTGTGAACTCTCCCATGCCAATTTAAACTGTTAATTAAACAGTAAATTATTTAGTAAGTTTCTTTCAAGAACCTGTTACATAGATCATATTGGAGCTGATGGAAGGGACTAGTTAACTCATTCGGTGTAATGTTCATACTGAGAGAGCAGTATTCCACAGCACCTGAAAAAGGCTCTTGAGTGTATTGAGGTGCATTAGTGACAAAGAGTTCTATGGAGAACACATGGAAATGCTCCTCAGTGGAGGATTGCAAGTTTTTTTGGCCAAGGTTATTTTGGCTCAGAAATATATTGAGAAATATAATACTGAATACAGTTTCAATTGACACAGCAATGGCCATGCGGTCCACAGTGCAACGCAGCAAACCTAGATCAGTGGCCTGTTGCAAGAAGCGTGTGGAACAAGCTTAGAGTTGCAGAGTAAATTTTGAGTTGACAAAACCTGATAAATCCAACATTATTATGTTTCATGATGCTTCTTGTCCACTTTATTTATCAACCCAGGTTTAATATCTGAAACAATGCTGAAAGTGAGCTCAAACTTAACTGGGTAGCAACTATTACCGACTATGTGCAACAGATCACAGCTCCATTATAGTTAATGTCTGTATATGTTGAGTGATGTCCCAGTCACATTTTATGTTCAATTATTTAAGGGGTTTTTAGGAAGCACCTTACATAGAATGAAGTGATACTAATTGCAAATAATCACAATAATCATGGTTCCCACGGGTCCTTGAAATCCTTGAAAGTTTGTGAGTCTGGTGGAAAAAATTCAAGCAACTGGAAAGTTTGAAAATATACATACATAGATATAGGTCATTGAAAGTGCTTGAATCTATTTTATGCAATATCCATATTCCCTGTGTATTGTAGGATAATATCATTAAAATTCTAGTCTTTTTAAGCACACGTGCTTAACTGTTCACTTTAAATGCATATACCTGTATCATCTGTATGCGAATGTTGATTCACACCAAAATTCTTTTTTCGCATAGTTGTGTTTGACACATGAAAACCTGTCGGGTTATGTATGTAACTGTTGTTCCCTGAGAAGGGAACGAGACACTGCTTCTCCCTTGCCATACTTCCTACGTTCCTATAATGGCGTCTATTTCAGATAGTGATATACTTCCTGGCTCCCGCGTCACCCTGTTTTTGTCATTAAAGCCTCACCATTGGTTGAATTTGATATACACATTCAGACGCACTTACCCCTGGAGGCGCCCCCAAAGTGTCACCGCAGTGACGCAGCGCGAATTTTCCTCCAAAGGGAACTGAAACAATGTATCTTAAAAGGTTACATGATGTAACCTTGCTCTCACTTGAAATGTTTCCCCACATTTAGTCCTTGAATTTGAGGGTATTGCACCTGGAAAGTCCTTGAAAGGACCTTGAATTTGAAGTTAACTAAGGTGTGGGAACTCTGAATAATGATCAGACAGCACGCAAATGCTAACTGAGTTCATGTTTTCTTGTGCTTGAACGGATATATTTACACTAAATCCTCTAAAATACAATGATGATCATCATAAACACAGCCTGCTAGGCTACCTCTTAAGTAAATATAAACAGATGAGAAATAAAATGTGTATAACAGTATTGGATCAATCTATAAAGTGGCAGTATAAACCTGATGCTGTTTCTATTTTGTTGTTAATCAAAAAATGGAACACCTGTTTAAAATCACCTAAACAAACGCCTCTACACCAATAGAATCTGGACCCAGGCAACGATGTCGGTTAGTAGTAGGGATGTAACGATTCAACCGTGTGTCCCATTAAAATGAAATCGATTCTGAATCCCAAGGCTGCGATTCTTTGTTTCATGCACAGCTTGTGCGTGTACTACGGCATTTGGTCAGTAGGAAGTCCTAATCAATCCAAAATCATAACGAGTCGGCGTCCTTTATAACGTGCATTTAAAAAAGCAACACTCGTTAAACAAAATCATTTAAAATATTCTTTATTATCATGAAAATACCTGAAACAATTGGAAGAACAGTGATATAAATATTCCTGTAGACATTTTCTGGAATACCATTCGTAATGCTACTTCATCCGTGGCACAAAGGGAGTTTCTGCACAGGAGCGCCCCCGGGCGTTCGGATGTGCCTGGATTTCACCGTAATTCATTCAAATTCATTAATTGAGAAAACGCGCATTTGCACGGTTAATTGTTACACCCCTAGTTAGTAGACATTGTAGTCAGTTATAGGGCTGAATCGATTTTTTGAGTAACTCGATGAATCGTTAAGCCTCGTTAAATTCCTATGACGCGCACTACACGCGCCGAGATCTGATTCACATGTTAAGCAAGCACATCATAGAGCGTGATACATTTTGAATTTAGTTGGCGCGATGGCGCGATGTCCATAAACGGCAGAGAGAAAATGTCTAAAGTTTGGGACCATTACATTCTTATCATTACACTGTGTGCAGAATTATGTCCATAAACGGCAGAGAGAAAATGTCTAAAGTTTGGGACCATTACATTCTTATCATTACACTGTGTGCAGAATTATTAGGCAAGTTGTATTTTTGAGGATTACTTTTGTTATTGTACAACTACAGTGCTCTTGGTCAATTCAAAATGTTAACAAACACTCAAACCTAAACATTTAAGTAGTAAAAGTGAAATTTTGGCTTTATTAAAGCTCACGTAACACACGCTGTTTCTGCATTTCTGATATTAATCTGGAGTACCTATGGAGTAGTATGACATCCTTTATATCTCTGAAGAGTCTTTAGTTTAATCAGATTTATAAAAGAAAGATTAGCTTTAACGAATCTTTCCGATAACGTACGAAAAAATGAAGAAGGAGGAGTTATAACACGGGAGGAGCGAGTACGAGTCATGCAACACTATACAACACTGTTTTAACTTATGATTCACTACATGTTCGTGTCATTTATATAATATACACGCGCCTATTTCCAACATAATACAGAAGTCTTACTTACCGCGTGTAACTCGTCATGAAAATCCACCGCATCAAACACACACACGCAAAACTCCGCTGCTATTCCGGATAATAAACTATATCCATTGTTTCCATAAGGCTGGATGTCTTCTCCTTACATCCAAAAACACACTTCTTGTTGTGCCATTGTTGACTTTTGAAATTAAACAAAGCTGAGTGGCGTGATAAGCTGTTAGCAAGCTCTAGCGTCGCTCGCTGACTGACGGCTGGGCGGGGTTTTCCGGGGGAAGTTTTCCGGCGGAAGCCCATATAAAGAAGTGATACGTATCGAAAACCCCTGAAACGTCAGTTAGAACCGTAATCGAAAAAAATTAGCCGAAACTTGTACGAACCCTGGCGAAGTGCATTCGGCACAGAAATACTCTGAAACACGCCCAACTGCATTTTTGACACTTTGCCTACGTTTAGCATGAGGAAACAACTCTATAACTGTGTTAATAAGTCAGAATGCTTGAAATACCATTAAACCCCCCCTTTAAGAGAACATTTCTATGTACATCATTATTAGGCAACTATTAGTGTGCAGATTCTTGATCTGGTCTGAACCAACATTTTGTGCAGATGCAACCCCAGCCTCCCAGACACTGTTCAGAGAGGTGTACGGTTTACCTTCACTGTAAATGTCCTGCTTAAGAAGGGGTCCAAAAGTTCCATGGCATTAGTTTTTCACCTTTAAGGCCTTTACTGGCCAGCCATGCAGTGGAGTACTTGTGATGTATGTGATGGAGCGTTGTCTTGCAAAATAATCAGTCTTCTTGATAGATGCAAACTTTTTCCTGTACCACTGCTTGAAGAAAGTGTCTTCTACATTACAGGCAGGCAGGCACAGACAGGTATTATTAAAATTGGCAGATGAGCTTGTTGGACCTTTTGGGGTTGAAAATGGAAATAAAAACAACTCTCAGACCTACTGCCAATTTTTAGAAGACACTTTTTTCAAGCAGTGGTACAGGAAAAAATCTGCATCTTTCAAGAAGACTTTTTTATGCAAGACAACGCTCCATCACATACATCAAAGTACTCCACTGGCCAGTGGCTGGCCAGTAAAGGCCTTAAAGGTGAAAAACTAATGACATGGGCCCCTTCTTCACCTGACTTAAACCCTATTGAGACCTTTTGATCCCTTCTTAACACTCTGGGGTCAGCGCGCCGCAAACTCTTTATTTTTAAATCACTCCCCAAAGAGACTTAGATAACTCTGCTGATTTTGGACATACAGATATGATTTATAGATCATTTAAAACGTTAAATTGTCTAGTTTTTTTTTCTGTCCACTCCCAATAAAACAGCATGTTGTGCTTTTCGCAAAATTAAGAAAATAAACATAATGCGCGTTTTGTTCTCTCTCCCTCAGTGAAGTCCTTTCAGAAACACGTCAGAAAAATGAACTGTAACTTAACAAATATTTTTCATAGAAACAAAAGATAAATGTCTACATAATGCTTGGAATGTCTGCTTTTGGAAGATGTAAGTGAAATCGAAAACAAATATTGTAATTCGTTGTTAACTGTATTAGAAGAGAGAGAGATGTACCGTCTTTCTTCTGTTGCTTCATTATCTATAATGAGCCACGCCCCGCTCCATTGAAGAGAAGAGCAGAGATCATCCATATTCATTAGTCAACCCCACAGTCAATGGACATTCCGTCTCTGCAGCCATTCACTGCTGTGTTGAGTTTTAATCCGAGTGCTGGAAACATGACATATACTTGTTTATTCGTGACTGTAACTAAAGTTATCTCCAGACGCGAGTGTGACTCGATCGACGTCCAAACGCACACACAAACACACAATGCCTCATATTTGAAGCGCTTTGTGGTATCATTATAAAAGATGCGATTGCACACATCACATACTTGTTTACTCGCGCCTAAATCTCCAGACAGACGCGAGTGTGTGTGCTTCGTCAGTGTGACGGGATCGATGTCCGACATCTAAATTCTTATTTACTTGCGGATGTGTGTCAGTTTCTCCAGACGCGAGTGTTTTCTTTGTCTTCCGTCAGTTGACGCGACCGGAACACACATACACAAACACGCGAGTCAGGATACTCGACGCGTTTTTTGGTATTCTTATAAAATACGCGATTGCAGACAGTACAATCCTTATTTAGTTGTGTCTAAGCGCATATCTCCGCACAGCAAGTTTATTAAACACAGGATCACTCGCATGTGCACACGTTTGCATTCATGATCAACACGTGAGGTAATGGCGGTGGCTGTAAACAAACATTGATAAGTTTATCACGTGTGTCCCTGGTTGTGTTTCTACTATAATGATTACAAAAACACAAATAGGAGTCCAGACAACGATAGGCAGTTGTTCTTTTGAGCTTTTTACTGCACAAAAGTAAACCTCTGGCTGGCCAACCAAACACAAACCCTGTGTTCACTTTACAATGGCCAAACAGTACCTTTACTATGGTTTTTAAAGGGTAACTTATACTTGTGATATTAATAGAAAATATTTCTATATATATATATAATGTGTGTGTGTGTGTTTACATTGTATTGAAAAGTAAACCTTATCATGGTTTTACTGAGGGTTACATTCCTGTTGAACATCCCCACAAGGCTCATTATGTGGCTCATTATTCAACTCTTTTGTCTCTCAGCTGTCAATCACTGATTATTCAGGAGCTTTCCCGCCTCCACGCATACAGCCTTTCCCAAGCAAAAGTGTCTTAGAAATTGTAAATCAATATCTTGCTTTATGTGAATAAGTAGGCCATATGATTTTCACATCATTTTGAAGAAAAAACTCTAGACTACTAGATGTTTTTTTGAAAAGTCTTGGGAAAACATGTTAAGAATGAGTTTTGTGGTGTTATATCCGTGACTTAAAAATTTAGCTTTTTCAAAAACCACGCATAAACATTTTTCTCTCAAAAATACAAACTAGTACATACATGTTGATTATATGATATTGAAGCCCAGTTTGTGATGAACACAGTGTTATGAGACTTTTGCCATTAATATGTTTTCAAGCAACTGAAAAAAGCACAAATGTCAGTGCATGTCAAAACTTCCCCAGGGCCCTAAAAACCCCATAGACCCCAGAGGGTTAAGCAGGACATTTACAGTGAAGGTAAACCGTTCACCTCTCTGAACAGTGTCTGGGAGGCTGTGGTTGTGGCTGCACAAAATGTTGGTTCAGACCAGATCAAGAAACTGACTGAATCCGTGAATGGAAGGCTTGTGACTGTTATCGAAAAGAAGGGTGGCTATATTGGTCACTGAGTTTATATATTTTTTAATTTTTTATTGTTTTATTATTTTTTTGTAAATGTAGAGTTTGTTTATTATTCTCACTTTAACAGGTGAAAAAAAAGAAGTGAGATGGTAAAATCTTTGTTTTTCATTTAGTTGCCTAAAATTCTGCACACTAATAGTTGCCTATTATGATGTACATAGAAATATTCTCTTAAGACAGACAAAATTTCACTTTTACTACTTAAATGTTCAGGTTTGAGGGTTTGTTAACATTTTGAATTGACCAAGAGCACTGTAGTTGTACAATAACAAAAGTAATCCTCAAAAATACAACTTGCCTAATAATTCTGCACACAGTGTACACATTACATTCAGCATCTGAACCGAAAACATCCACTGATGTTGTTATGCGGTATGACTAGATATGTTTAGCTTTGATGTTTTTAAGTGGTAAACGTATTCATGTTCAATTGCATGAGAGTAGGGCTGTCACGATTATGAAATTTGGCTGACGGTTAATTGCCTATTACATTTTGACGATTAATTGTCTGTTTTTTGCTTTGACATTTAATTCTCATAATTTTTTGTTTGTTTTTAAATATTTTAAATATATTTTTTATTTTAAAATTAAATCTTTTACAATTTTTACTTGGCAGTAAATATTAATACACATAAAACATATATAAAAGTAAATATTTAATGAAAATTTCTTTCAAAAACCTGAAAAATCTTCATAAGAAATAAACACAATAAAGTGTCTGAAAAATAATTAAAAAGAAAAATGCAATAAAGCTAAACTGACTATACCAGAACAGGCCTTAAATAGTAGCCAATACTACTTATATTATATTAGTACTGGACCACATGTCTATTAAGGAGCGTCATCTGATACTTTCTCGTTTATGACAGGCGCTGCAGTTCCCCCTTGTGTTTTTTAAAGAGATGTGCAATCATTGCGGTGATCTGAAATCATTGTGATGATGTCAAACAATTGCGATGAGACGATTATTTAATCATTGTGACAGCCCTACAAGAGAGTATAGAAAGAACCCCTTCACACACACGCATGCACCCTCGTCTCTCTCTCATGCAAGTCAGCCCAATCGTGCAATGCATCACATATGCTTAGTCAAACAAACATAGTTAACTCTTGTTAACATGCACTAATATTATGTGAGAGTAACGCTGCTTGTGTTGCTAGTAAACATGCTGCACAATGTTTGCACATATTTAAGTAAGGGTTTTGTCAGATATTTGGAAATGGAACAAAAAAGAAAGAGGTGACTGCATTGAACCCTGTGGGTTCATGCTGAAAGTCAGGACTGATTATTAAACATTGTGCTAAGTACATGTTTTATAGATGTTTTGTATGAAGGTATGTACTGTTGGGTTGTAAATCAAATGTCCAAGCTAATGAAGAGGCATCAGAATTGGGTATGTTTTAAAATTATGTAGCTACTTTAACACAGGTTGTCATTCCATTGTACAGTACAGAACTAGCCAAATGTATTTTTTTTATTATTCCGCAATTAAATGTATTAAATGTATTATTAAATGTAACTTTACTTAGATATTTTATTTTTTTTATAGGATGTTGGTGAGCGTTAGACCTCAAATGAGAATAAGGAGCCTCCACTATGAGATCAAATGTTTGCCCTTGAATAACCCAGTACAGATATAGGGCAGATTACCATGGCACCTGATACTGCAGGTACAGTCCTTTTTGGACTGACACGCTATGTTCACGCTATGAAGGATAGGTCTCAGTACCCACTAGGGATGCCACAATTCTCAATACATTATTGAACCGTTCGGTTCAACCCCCACCGTCCAATATGTGCATGTGAATTGCGGTTTTTCGGTTTATCCATCCAAATCTGTCAGTTTTATATTCCCTGCACTTTTGGTAATGTGCGCGTCCGCGTGATCTGCACGCTTATAAACGCTTGATATTAATTCAAACGCGCGTTATTTGCCTCAGGTCTTCCGCGCAAGTTGAAAAAGTTCAACTCAAGAAGAGAATGCGCCTGATGCTAAAATAAATCCCACCAGTAATCTTGATTGAGGAATGCATTTTTGGTTTCTACACAGACAGCATGATGTTGGACTTAACGGTAGTGCAGTAAGGTAACTTATAGCCTTCATTTACAATGTAAAGTTTAATTTACTAAGTACAGGTATATAAAATGGCCAATTTATGTAATGTAATGAATTCACATGATCCCCAGTTTGAATAGGATTTTTATATGTCTTTATTTAATTATATCTTATATTATTGTATCAATACACTAGGAATGTGTAAAATGATTTTTGCATTTACATAAAATAAAGAGAACTGCAATTAAAACCAGTATTTTTTCTTCTTAACATCTCACTGTTCCTGTTACCTAAGCATAAAATCATTACAAAACACTTTAATAGGCCAAGGCATCAGAACCGAAACCGAACTGAAAACCGTGGACAAGAACCGAAATATGTATTGAACCGTAAACTTAGTGTTGCATCACTAGTACCCACAATCAAACTACTTACAAGTCATAGACAGTTTTCAGTTTTAAAGTGATAAAACTGGGCTTGTTGTGTAAAAAAATAAATAATGGTGTTTCCCAAATACTGGCATTGTTTATTCAAACAATTATCTTAACAAACTTATGCCTTTTAGTTACGCATGCACACATTGGTTATAAGGGGTCAAGCCCCGAAGGGGCAGAGACCACTATTGGAATAGTTAGTTTTCTTATTTTTATAACTCCTCCTAGAGCTTTTGTCTGATTTGCGTAAAAATTAGTGTTAAGCATCTAGAGACACTCAGGGCAAAAGTTATGGAATTTGAATGTTTACATTTGCAAGCCTTAGAAACACGTGCAAATGATAAACTTTCCCTATTTAAATTTGCATATTAATCTGCGAGCATGCAATACCGATCGGCGGCCGATTGATCAGAGCATCCCTAAAAGATTGTATGCCTGCACCACTTTTTGGCCTTTTTGCATTGCCTTCTGTGTTCCATTTGTTTTATACATTTACAGGTGCACAAATACTAGGTAATTTTATTCAATTAGGATACCGCTGTGTTCTGTATTGACTGAGGCTCCATAATTTACACTTGTACATGCCTAAACAATATTCTTTAATTTTTTCAATTATTTTAGATGTATAGCTTATCTTAATCTTTTAATCTTAAGAGGAAAGACATGTCACTAGCGTTCTACATCATTGCTCCTTGCTGTTCTGGATTTACCAATAAATAAATATTGGTAACAGATTTAATTTGGGGACAGCAGATGTGCAGAAAATACATACTTCAACCAGACCTGCCAACATTTACGCATTTTGCGTAACAGATACGCATTTAGACACCAAACTACGCTGCTACGATTTGTCACTTCAAAATACGCGAAAAGCCATTGATGGCTTTGAGTTCAACTGTCTGTTCATTTGCGCACTAGGCAACTCGTCGTTCTGTGTAACTGCATTGGGCAGCAACCTGTTGGGAAAAGACGACGTCGACCAATCGTACTGTAGCGCTAGTTTTAAACTCTTCTGTGATTCACGCTTGTTAACGCGTTGCAGTCCCACATTAACGGAAAAGACAAACTGGCGCGAGCACGCAATGTCTGCGAGCGGAGCGTCTGTGTTGTAGCACTCAGTCGCAGCTCACTCAGTCGCTGTCACTCAAAAGAGCATGTGATGGCACGCGAGAAAACATGACAAAACAAAAGTACGTTTCTAAATAATATCAATCTTATTCTTACTTGTTCTTTCTTATTGTTACTGGCTCCTGTCGATGTACATCAGATTTTTTTTTGCAGAGCAAGGAAATGGAAGCAGAAAGTGTAGATGATGAGGGAGCTAAAACGAACTACATGCTCAGCCAGTCAAAACCAAGTATAGAGGTTTGCATTATTGCTGAGAAAATCAACTCATGTTTGTGTACTGTTCTGTATTGTCAGATATTAAATTACTGTTTAAACAGTTGGCATCACTGGTGAAAAAAAACAGTATACCAGCAAGACCAGCATATGTTGTGTTTTAGTGCTGGTTTGGTGGTTACCATCAGCATACCAGCACCAGCAAGACCAGCATATGTTGTGTTTTGGTGCTGTATGCGGGTGACCACCAGCATTCCCATGCTGGTCTATGCTGTTTTTTTCAGCAGGTTTAGACACTATGCAGATAATATACACAAACGATCATGCACATATGCTCTTTATTGTAGTAGCTAGGGATGCACTGATACCACTTTTTTGGAATACGAGTACGAGTACTTGCATTTCAGTACTTGCCGATACCGATACCGAGTACTTAATAAAAAAACATGATTTAAATTTACAGGTAACAGCTTTAGTCATATAATTTAACAAAAAAACAAAGGACTAGTTTTCCAGTTTGTTGTAAACTCTGCCTCTTTGGACAACACGAGGCATTAACCCCTTACACGCCGCTCAAACATAGACATTTCTCAGACCATGGTATCGATTCCAGGTATCAGGGGACTTTTAACGAGTACGAGTATCTCAGAAAATGTGGTATCGAGGTGCATCCCTAGTAGTAGCAGCTAAGTAATGTTATTGTAAATTTTTGTAAAAGACTCATCATCAGTACTGTAGAATGCAAATCTGCTAACATGCCATTTATGCCTTAAAACATATTAATACTGTTCATGTCATGTATGTAAAAGAAAAAGTAGTGGAAGGCCTGTGCCCCAGTAGAGCTTCATGTCAACAGGCATGCTATTTGTTGATTCTTTGTTATTTATAATGTCCCATGTCTTTAAGACAAATGCCATAGGCCAGTACAATTTTCAAAAGTTTTGTTTAAAATAGAGCCCGACCGATTTATCGCTTTGCCGATTTTATCGGCCGATATGAGCCTGTCGCAGATATATCTGTATCGGCGTATAAGCCGCAGATATGAAGCCGATATGAACGTTCCTTACAGAAGACATTTAATGCTTTTGAAAGATGTAAGTACTTGTTTGTCCAGCAGAGTGCGCCCTACTGGTTGCTAATGGTGACCCAGGTCACACACTGTAGTGACACCAGCCAATCCCCACCCCCTTCACTTCAGTCAGTCTCTCAGTTCAGGTGGTGGCAGTCACGCGGTTTCTTCACAACATTTTACACCTGGAATTAAGACGCGCTTTGGTCGATTGGATTATAAGTGGGCGAGAAAGACACATTCCGGTTTACATTTGGTGTTTTTAATCAGTCTCTTTTGTCCACTTGCGAGTTGTTTAAAACGCAAGCGGAAGAAATGACGCGAGGCGGAGAAAGGACGCGCTTTAACTGACGCGCAGTCTGTGGGAGTACAGCTGCTTGTGCTGTTACTGAACATGCTCATTTCAAAGCAATTGATTAAATAAGCTCGTGCAACTTTACACCCTCGCTAAATAAAAGAGGCGGAGAGCAGACGCTTTAGTTTTATAAAAGTTTGAAGTCCCGGCAGAACACTGTGGGTTCGTGTTATAAAAACGTTGTGCAGTACATTAAACATAAGCCTACATCATTATGTTGTCAGCAAGTCAAGCATTGTCGTCTTAACAGTAAGTTTCTAATTAATTTGTGAAGTACATAACTTATTGTAAAGCTAATAAACAATGACTTTATAAGTTTCCATTTTATAAAATAAGCCCAATATAACATTATTCTCGTCAAAACTGACAATCATTGAAGTTATATGTATTTTGTTTTGTTTGTGTTTTAAAGTTATTTATAATTAGTCAAGTTTACTGTTTTGTGCACTTATATTAGAATCATTTTGGATAATAAAGTTTATTGTTAACTTGTAAAACACACCTGCTTATATTACATATCTTTGTCACGTCATTTTAAGTGTTTGATCACCACATTTGTGAGTGATCATTGCAAAAAAAGTATTTATATATATAGTATATTCTGTTAATGTATATAGTGTATTATATGTACAGTAGCCTGCTGTAGTATAATATACTGTAGTATATGTGTACTGTACTATAATATACACATAAAGAATATCGGCCGATATATCGTTATCGGTCTTTTTTTACTCCCTAATATCTGTATCGGCATCGGCCCCAAAAATGCATATCGGTCGGGCTCTAGTTTAAAAGGCATATTTTTTGGGATTGCCTTTTCATTAAAAGAGTTCTTCATAGCCTACTTGTGTGTTGAAAAACTAGATATGGTGGTGAGTGGGAACTATGTGCTTAGTAATAAGTTGTGATAAGTGACCATGTGAACTCAATCACTACTGATCAGCAAATGTGCCTGACCTTGCACCGCGCCACTTCAGTAAGTTGCTACTCAAAAAAAATTTCCAAGGTTCGCAGGTCTGCTTCAACTATATTCTAAATGCCATGTAAGCAGTTGAGAAAAGACAGGTATTTGTTAAGTTTGAAAAGCCAAACTAGCTTTTATATGTGAAGCTGAAACTTCGAGGTGGGTGATGTGGTACTGTTAGAGATTTTGCTACATTCTATTCAAATATCCATGTGACTTTGCTATCTCATTTGTCATTACTGCTTGATATTAAAAGAACAACAGGCTGCATCTGACTGTTAACTTTTGGGATGCAGCTGTTGTGAACAAGGATTGGCTTCTTTATTAACTGTGAATATATGATGATAAACGTCAGTTCTTGTTGGTCTGTTTTAGGGATGCCCCCAAAATTTGGCCCAGAATTTTCATTCTGCAGCACAAACAAAAAGACTAGTGAAGTACTGCAGGTGCAGATTCTGTTTCAACCATGCCTGTTTGTTGGTTGCTTTTATAGCAGATTTGCCTACATCAGGGGATTTCAAACTTTTTTTCAGCCAAACCCCCTTGACCTAAATAATTACCGTATTTTTCGGTCTATAAGCCGCGTTTTTTTCATAACTTGGCTGGTGCTGCGTCTTACAGTCCCTTGAAAGTCAGTATGAATTAATTTTGACATTTATGAGGCAAGAGACAACATAACCGTCTACAGCCGCAAGAGTCCACCATATGCTGCTTCTGTTATTATGTAATTCAATGGATTCTGTAATGTGGAATGACGAGTATGCGAACTTCACGCTAGTTGGCTTGTTCGGTTAATTTAGACTATTCAACCTTCCAGGTAAGTTCTGTATGCTACACATTCTAAAAACAAATGATGCTATATAGCACCAAAAGTGGTTCTTTGCTCCTATTCATAGAAGAACCGTTTATAGTGCCATGTAGAACCATATTTGGTGCTATAGTGGTGCTATATGGCCCCCATATGGTTCTACACAGGTGCTTCACCAGTGCTATATGGCACAAAAACGGTTCTTCTATGATTACGAGCAAAGAACCACTTTTGGTGCTATATAGCAACGTTTGTTTTTAGGGTGTGGTTTACCGTTTAAAAAACTGATAATATTACTTTTAACGTACAGACATCTATTCAGCTTGCTGTTCTGTTTACTATTGTTTGGTGGAATAATTTGCCTTTCCATATTAAATGTGTTCTTCGGCTTGAATTTTGTGATATAATTTTCTAAATAAAAACGCGACGTATAGTCCACTGTGACTTGTATATGTTATTTCCTTGCATTTTTTAATGATGCGGCTTATACTCTGGTGCGGTTTATAGTCCGGAAAGTACCGTACTCCGGTAAATTTTAAGTATTTCGATAATTAAATAATTCCTACATTAAATTATTTGCATGTTTAACTTTGAAAACATTTATTTCTCATCAGATTTAAAGTTTTATTAGTAGTATTTTATATAGTTATTGTTAATATTAACTTTTATTGAATCTTCATCTGGCCATTTTCTTTTACTGTAGTTGTCCATTTTGCATGAGTTTGTTAAAGGGTTCTTTTTACAAGACTTGTTTAAGATGTCAAATAAATATTTGCTGTCCCCAGAGTACGTATGTGAAGTTTTAGATATATCATATAAATAATTTATTTTAACATATTAAAATTGTCACTTTGTAGGGGTGAGCAAAAATGTGACATTTCTGGGTGTGTCCTTTAAAATGCAAATGAGCTGATCTTTGCAATAAATGGCAGTGCCCGTGGTTGGATAGTCAACATTAAGGGGCGGTATTATCCTCTCTTGACATCACAAGGGGAGCTGAATTTCAATAACTTAGTTTTGGTAAACCATTCTCTGCAAGCATGTGAAAAAAATAAGTTACTGGGTTGTTTTTTGTCACATGTTCTAGGTTGATAGAAGCACTGGGGACCCAATTATAGCACTTCAGATTTTCATGCACAAGTCAGATTTTTATGATATGTCCCCTTTAAGTAACTTCCTTTGCTCTGTGTGTAATATACCAAAAAATTTAACTAAATAAAAGGAATGTTTTTGTCAGCATTTTCAAAACTGTTGTAAATATTTTGTGAACAAAGGTTTTAGACCTACAAATAATTTATTTGAAGGAATTCCTAGCAGTTTTACTTATGCAGCTTTGCCATGTTGGTGATGGTCTGCTAAAGGGTGAGGAAACAGTTAAAGTGTCTGTGGAATGACAGCAGTGTTGTTGTGAAGGGGGTGTGCATTAAGATAGCCAGTCACTCCGGCCCGGGTTTTAGGCCCCGCCTTTTCGAGCTGGAACTACTTGCAGTGTAAGCTTTTCCCCTTTTGCTTCCCTAGTGCTCTCTCTTTCTGGCACTCACTCACTTGTTCCTGTAAACTCTCTGGTGCTTTCTCCTGCTGTTCACCAGTGTGCTGTGAGTTTCAGAAAATAAAATTTAAATTGATAGCACTATTGATGGATTTATGCTTTAATATACAAAAAAAAATACTTTCATTTGCTATCTTGAAAAATATGTACTTTCTTGCATTTTTTAAGTTAGTTATTGGTATTTACATCATTTTTTTGTGGGGTTTATAAGTCCTGAAAATTTTTTTTGTCTAATTTAATACAAAATTGTCAATAGAAATCAAATCATGAGATTTGGAATAAAAACAACAACATGGAATTCAATAATCAACAATTTTAGATTGGGTTTTATTTAAATTATATCAAATTTATGTATACTATAAATGCTGTGGCACTTATTCCCTGAGCACAATTCTTATGAGAGCAGCCTGACCCTCAGTCCACCTCAGCACTGGTGAACTGCTGTTTATTTACATTCAGGTTACTTATTATCTCAAATCTCATCACTTGTTTACCTTGTTACCCCTGATGTTAAAGTACATGCAAAATCTATTTTGTATGACCCTGCCTACAAAACAAGGAGTTTCAGAGCCACACATATTTACATATCTGGGCCTGAAATCTGATGGGCCTGTCTTGCACATTTGTTGTGTTTATGTTTTCAGACTGTAATTGCTTCATCAGCGCTATTGCGCTCTGGCTCTCTTGCTCTCTCTCTCTCTAATGCAGTGTGTTATTTGTTAAGACAGTATATTTATAGATAACTTGAAGCTGTTGTAAAAGCTGTAAAAGTCTACATCAAAACTGATTCTATGAAGCGCACATGGAGGAGTAGCATTGTTTAAAAATGCCACTTGCTACTCGTACAACACTTTTGACAAGACATGACACTGCAGAAGCATGTCTACTAGAAAGTAAAAAGGGCTTTAATTAAAACTGACTTCATTATCATCATCATCTTATAGCACCTGTCACATTTATAATCTGCATCTCTGTCTGGGTATTAGCTAAAATGAAATAACAATGAACATGAATAATACATTTTTTGTCATTTATTAATCTTTGTTAATGCCAATATTGTTATGTAAGTCCATGGTGCAGCATAAACTATAGTTTACTATTACACATTTTTAAAATTGTAAAAAATATATTGTTAAATGATGAAAAAAGACATGAAAGATTAATAAATGTTGTGGAAGTGTGAGCTCTATTTTTTATATACTTTATATGAGATAATGATTTTGCCAGAATGCTCTCTGCACACATTATACATTCATCAAATACTTTTGCATTGGACTTAACAAGTGTTAAATGGTTAGACAATACTGGGTTGTTTCACTTTGGTGTTAAAGGCTAAATGGCATAAGCCATGTTGGCCAGCCTTTAGTTGTCGTGTCGCTGGGAAAGATATGGCATGTAATGTGAATGCATTATAGTGTAGTAGTTTTTGACCTAGATCAAACCTGTGTCAAGCACAGCACAATAGCCTGCATTTTCAATGATTTAGGTCATTGATCATAGCACTGGGCGCCAGGCTAGCAGGCAGCAGCAGTACCCATCTCCAACCAGAAACCTTACACTGGAAATGTGATGCCTATTATTCTACCCATGCTACATTGTGCTGTGGGAGAACAGAAGGTTTCAGGTCCCACAGTTGTTTGGGTTAATCTAGTGTTTAAGCTTGTGGTTTTGACTGCAGTGCTGACATGGCTACATGTGTGCAGTCAGTTGCCAAGACACCTGTTTGTGCACAAGCTTCATTCTTTATTATTTTGGATTTTTATTGTTTTTTCTGACTCTTTCAGGATTACTAATAGTGTTGTGTTATACAAGTTTTTTTTTTAGACTATTTCTTATTTTTTTCCACATTAAATTACATGACAGTTTAAATGTTTAAAAAAATCTGTAAAAGGTGATGGGATACAAAAGACTTCATCAGTATATAAGATATGCACATCAATGAGTGACAGTTCACCCAAAGTTTTCTAGCTAGCTTATATTACTGTGCATGGTCTTAAGAATTTTCCATGCTTGTGTCACCTGTAACCACAAAACCGCATCAGTGTATTTGCAGCATTAGCCAAAACTACACCGTATGGGTCAAAGTTTGTGATCTTATGGCAAAAATTATTAGGGTATTATAGGTGCATTGTGTAACTTTTAGAAGGATCTCTTGACAGAAATGCAACATAATATACATAAAGTTAGGCATTGGCCGGTATGAGATTCTGATGGTACGATGACCTTTGCTAAAAACATCAGGGTATTACGCTTGCAGCTCTGAAATGTTATTTTTAAATGTCTGTGTAAAAAACAAAAACTTTTTTCACAGAACAATATATTTTATTTTTAAGAAACATCTAGAAAATTTTGTATCAGTAAACATGTCAGGCTAAATAATGAAAATAAATCATTTAATTATTCCTTATTAAATGAAATGCAGTCACTTATAAAAAGCCTAAACCTGCAGCTCAACAATAATAAGAATGTATATAACTTATGTTAAACTAATAAAACAAAAAAATAAAAAATGCAGTCATTATACCTGCAGCTCAACAATGTTTTTGGAAACACATTCCTTTCAATCCAAGTTGTAATGCAGGAATGTGAGCATGTTCACCTTTCCTGGATTAAGTTTAGAACGGTGAGGTACGAGGATTTGTCCACTTGAACTGAACACCCTCTGAGAGGGCACACTGGTTGCTGGAATGCAGAGAAATTTTCTCTTGAACATGATGCTTCCATCATTTTAGTGGGTCTGCTTCAGAGGATATAGGAGGCTGAGACAAATACAATTTAACCTCAACTGTCACTCTTTCTTTTAAGGGGACATCTTCTCTTTCTTTGTCCATTTCTTGTTTTGCTGATGTAATTTTTTTGAGCAAACAAGACAGCGATTTATCTTTCTTCTTTGTAGCAGCAGAAGGGACAGTGCAAGTGGTGGTGGAGGTGCTACTTCCTGGCTCCTAATCTGTAGTGGAGGCAGGTAATTCTTTGGGTGGCAGTGATGTCATTTCTTCCTTTAGTTTCACAGCTTAAGTAAACCTGATGATCTCATCCTGGTTTTGAGAAAAGTTGCCCTTGAAACGAGGATCAATGAAGAAAGCAATGTCGATCATCTTACTGACTTTCTCAGAGGAGTAACGGTGTTGCAGATCATCCATCATTACCTTTTTCATTTGTTTTGTTAGTGCATCTTCCTCTTTTTCTTCCAGTATGCCAGTGATGTGCTCCATAACAGGCTTCAAAGATGACAAGGTGGTCTTTGTTTCAGAACCCAGCATATTTGTGAAGTCATTAAGAGGCCTCAGAAGTTGGCAGACCGTCTCCAAAGTGTGCACATCATTGTCTTTTGGCATTAGATGCCATGAGGTTCTGTCTGCTGCAAGCACTGCATAACAAGACTGCTGCTGTTCAAGAAAAATCTCTCAATCATTTTGATAGTGGACCCCCATCTCGTCACTACATTATGAATGAGTGATTTTTCAGGAATGTTCAGGAGTGCCTGATTCTTCTTTAATTCTCTCTTTCTTCTCCAGCTACGAAAGAATGCCCTGTACAAGATGCCTGCATGCTCGTACAGCTGAGTCAACTCTTTAAATTTTGAGCACTTTGGCTATAGCTAGATTTAGGTTACAGGTATGGCCAAAACAGCCAAGCCAAGCACAGGGTAACCCTTGAAATGCTTTTCTCAAATTGCTCGCATTGTCTGTTGTGATGCTAGACAAATGGTCCCTTCTGTGTCCATTCCACTCCTGCAGTATGTTTTTAAAGAATTCCAAAATGTTGTCAGCTGTGTGGTCCTCTGGAAAAAACAGCTTCAAGGCAATAGGACTTCAATTCCCAATCTGGAGAGAGGAAATTAATGGTGAAGCTGATGTCCATACATCAGTAGTTGCAGAAAACCCACGCCCCTTCTGACACTTGTTTCTGAACACTCTGTGGTCATTAAAAATCCCAGGATGTCCTTCAAAAAGAGTAGGGGTGTGCCCCGGCATCTTGTCCAAAACTTATCAGTTGGCCTACTAATCATCTCATACTAATTGGCTATATCACTCTGCCTCCTCTCCAATAATAAGCTGGTGTGTGGTGGGCGTTCTGGCGCAATATGGCTGCTGTTACGGGGTCCACGACCTTCAAGTCCAAAAAAAGTGCGTCCATCCTTCACAAAATAAATCCAAACGGCTCCAGGATGATAAACAAAGGTTTTCTGAGGGTAATCCGTGCGGTGTTGTTGTAGAAATATTCATATTTAAAACTTTATAAACTAAAATAACTACCTTCCGGTAGCGGCGCCATCTTAGTCGCGTCCGCATTCAGGTTGAGAGCTTACGCAGCCTACGGAGGCTACTCTGCTGCTGCTCTGTGCCCCCGCCCTCCGAATTTGTCATACGTCACTAAGAAAAGTGCGTACACTACGCTAATACTCTCTCCTGAATACAGAGGAGTCTAAGATGGCGGCGCTACAGGAAGGTAGTTATTTTCGTTAATAAAGTTTTAAATATGGATATTTCTACAACAACACAGCGCGGATGAATCACACATGGTAATGTTACTGATGTCATATGTCGGTCTGCGTAGCTCGACACGACGTCAAACACGCATCTCAGACCCAGTCTTTACTACCACATGCGCTTGTAATACTAACCAGACATCCAAATGCCGCCATATCCACAATAAATAAATAAATAAACCCACATGATCATTGTTTTCGTGATCGATCATTGATGCCACGTTCGAGTACTTGAGCAATCGAGTACTCGTGCCCATCCCTAGACAGCATCTTATCTAGTTGGTGGAATTGCAACGATTTTGAGTCCCAAGAGAACCATTGTTCTCTACTGGGATTTTGCCAGATTCAAATGTTAAAGTCAGACTGCTACAACAGCAACACCCTCTAAATGCCAACTCCGTTATATGTTCATTAAATACTTTATCTTAAAATCTGCTTAATCCCGGCCTCAGCTCATTCAGAAATACTCTTGCTTTGTTGGTACAATTTATTAATGGCTAGGGATGCAACGATTAACCGTGTGTCCCATTTAAAATGCCTGTCTGAAACCGAATCTGAATCGCAAGGCTCATGCACAGCTTGTGCGTGTACTACGGCATTTGGTCAGTAGGAAGTCCTTATCAATCTAAAATCATTATGAGTTATGAGGTGTGTGGTGAGCGTTCTGGCGCAATATGGCTGCCGTCGCATCATCCAGGTGGATGCTGCACATTGGTGGTGGTTGAGGAGATTCCCCCTTTCATATGTAAAACGCTTTGAGTACTGAGAAAAGCGCTATATAAATGTAAGGAATTATTATTATGAGTCGTAGTCGTTTATAACGTGCATTTAAAAAAGTAACACTCGTTAAACAAAATCATTCAAAATATACATCCCTATTAATAGCCTGATAAAAAAATGCTAATTTACAAGAAAACATGTCAAATGTACTTGGAGGGTTTTGAATTTGAGCTCTTCATATGTCAGTTTGGAGCTCATCTGTATTGAAAAATATTTCAATCTTTTATCTTAATAGGCAATTTAAGATCCCTGAATTCTGTTACTGTTTTCATATTTTTTTATTGTTTAATTTTCTTGTTTGTTTTAGTTTTCAGCACCTGAATGAAAAGCTTACAGGGTATCATCTCCGGCAGTTAAATTGCTAATGAAAGGGCTTAATCAGCCTAATTATAGGCTGGGTGTGTCTTATACCATCTAGTAGTTTATAAAATATAGATTTCCAAGTGTTATAAACTTTGCATAAGAAGTAAATTTTATAGAAATTAATACTTCAGAACCAGTATCTGTGAGCGTTTGACAGGTTTTTACACACTAGACATCTGCAAAAAACAGGAAGAAAATGGAATGTATGTGGAAAGGATTGGCAACACAAACTGACTTTTTATACCTGTGAGTTCATTGTGCAAAAAGCTCAAAACTCACACTCTTCTAAAGCTTATATGTTTATTGTGCTTTGTAGTGTTTTTTTAGCTCAGCTGTTTTGTAGGGAACTAGATTTTGTAACCATATTGACGAGCAGCCGAGCACTCGCTGCAGGCCACACTAAGCCTTCATTGGCTGCTATACGCTTGTTACTATATCGGGTGGGGGAAGGGCAGCGCATTTGACTATCACACACTGACCCGCACTGTCAAGATCACCAACTCCTATATCAGCACTCATGCTGTGTCTAAAAAAGTTTGAGTGTACCAGTAACCTACTGAAAGTCTTTCTTTTGGATAAATTACTTTTATAATAGAAGTGTGTTTGTGTGAGACAGTTATTAAACTTCTAGAGGAAATTTTGTTTCTACCAAATGCCATGTGAATGCTGCATGATTACAGAAACATGAGAAGCTACTAATATATTTTATTATACCAAATTAAATTAACCCAATGGTGTTGGTAACCAATGGTTGATTTTCTTCAGTATGATGGTCATAGTAGTTTATACATTGAAAAGCTCTTTGAATTGAATTTATATGTTTATAGTACTGTAGTTCATACTAATCTGAGACCAGTCCTTTATGGAGATTAACTTGATTATATTTTGTTTTAAAAAATATGTTAAAGTCATCTGAACTGACTTAGTTAGAAGATGAAAATAACAGATTCAGTCCCCAACTCAACTGATGAATCCTGTTTTCTCCTGGGGGGGGGTGGACTCCTGGGGGGTGGTGATAGCGCAGTGGATAAGACACTCGCCTTTGGTGTAAGAGACCCGGGTTCGAATCCACTGTGACACACCATTGTGTCCCTGAGCAAGACACATAACCCCTAGTTGCTCCAGAGGCGTGTGACCTCTGACATATATAGCAATTTTAAGTTGCTTTGGATAAAAGCGTCAGCTAAATGAATAAGTAAGTATTTGATGCTGTTTGATAGGGTTTGGGTATCAGTACAGATGCCCAAAGTGAGTAACCAGAATTTTAATTCAATGTGATTCTTGAATTTGTTGAATTTGTAGTGAGTAACATCTACAGGAAAAAAGTGGTAGTAATATTATTTCACATTGTAATAATTTACATAACTTGGACCAGTTGAAAAAAAAAAACAGGAAAAACATTCCGTCTGTGGCTTATGAGAATTTATATTTAATCAACCAATTTTAAAAAATCAATCCAGAAATGTTTTTTGTGCAGCTCTACTGTATGAAAAGCAAACTTTTTGTGTGCATTCAGCAACAGTGCAGCACCGCTCCGCAATGTTATATTGAGTAATATTCAGGATTTCATGTAAGATTAAAAAGGCCCAGCTTCAAACATTCGTTGAAAACCTTTAACATCTTTTTTTGTGCTGCAGGTGTTGCAGTGAAGGTCAAGGTCAAGGTCAAGGTCGAGCTGATGATGAGGATAACATGGACACCACTGATGTCACATCAACTCCAGACATGGGTGAGAATTAGTTGGTTTTACAGTCTAATCTTGACTTAATAGTGAATAAACTGCAGCTAATCTTGAGCTTCATAAAACATTGATTATTTATCTTGATGTTACTGTAATCTGTTACATTTTGTACAGGAAAACAAGACCTGTTAGTTTCCATAATGTATTGAATCTCACTGAGTATTTTGTTACTACTTCTACTTTATACCTTTAATGCTTTAAATGTAACTTGGCCCTACAGTTTAGCTTTTAAAGTGGGTCAGAGAGCAGATGAAAAACTTGGAAGGTTTGGTACAATGTCATTTGCTTTTTATGCCAGCACACTGCTTACCTCTCATCTGAATTTTTCATTATTTTACTCTGGCCAACCAGACATGACCCGTAGGACATGCATTGTAGCCTTGCTACAGTGGTTCATAAACATTCTTGATTGGTCTGGTAACCACCTAAGCAGTTTTGTCTCTTACTTGTCCCAGTAATACATGAATACTACTGTAAATTAGGGCCCTATAATTTCCGCGATCACGGAATTGCGGACGGAATCACGGAATTGGCAAATTAACACGGAATCTAGTGTTAACGCGGAATTTCACGAAATTTTACATTTTTTGAATAAAATTCTGTTTTTGTGTGGGAGAAGAACGTATGTCTGGAGGAAATGCGGACCGGTAAGTAAATCTGGGCGAAACACCCCCTCCCGTCGTTTCAGACCCCTCCAAAACACTGAAACCATGGCGAAGCGGCTCTCCACGACTCTGCTTTCGTCAGCGAAAATTTTTTTTAATTCGACGCTAGGCACTTAGTTCCGAGCAGTTCCCACATGACTTTTATGTGACCGGAGAACTGTTAATTTGTAAGTTTTGTCAACATTCCGTTCACTGTGAGTACAAAGATACATGCACTCTCTTATCCACATCTGTCTCACTGCACCCATCCAGTGTTTCCCACAGATCTGAAATTTACTTGTGGTGGTAGCTGGTGAAAAGGGCAATCATTATTATCCACCGACAAAAAATGGTCTACTATACATGTAACAAAGAACTAATAATGTGTGACACAACACAATACTTTGATTTATAAAACATTCATATTAATTTCACATTATAGTTCATTAATCTAACCACCCCAAACTTTTTTTGCCATAAACAAAGCTGACACTGTTTGTCAAAGCACCACGAAAACACTTTATGTTTTTGCACTGATATATGAAGCAATTTGATGACCCCTTTTATCAAACTCAATTATATACAATACTATGTATACCAGTGGTTCTTAACGTTATTCCTGGAGGCCCACTGCCCTGCACATTTTGTATGTCTCTTTTGTCTGACAGACTCAGTTCAGTTCATGGAGATCTCTTCTAATGAGCTGATGATTTGAATCAGGTGTGTTAAATAAGGGAGACATACAAAATGTGCAGGGCATTGGGCCTCCAGGAATAACGTTAAGAACCACTGATGTATACTATAGCCTATATAGACAGTGCAGGTCTATAGATTATAAATGTGACTGATGTTATAATGTTAATAACTTCTATAAGATAGGCACTTTTACTGCTTCTGCTTTCTATTTCTCTTTTGCCGATTAAAAAAAGCTTAATCCACTAATTATTTCAGATTTAAAAGTCTACTTGCTGTCCCGATGACAGACTTTACATTACAGCTTTGCGTTTTTTATATCCTGAGTCAGCTAGAGCTTTGCTCATTCAGTATTAGCACTGCTTTTTGCTACAATCTCTGTGCAAACTGTTTAGATTTTAGTAAAGATATTGTCTATTAATAGTAAGATTATTAAAAAATGGGATAAAGAAAATGAAGCGGCGCGTGGTCGTGACAAAAGCCAGTTGCTATCGCCATAGAAACCGGAGGCACGCTAAAACAGCACTCGAGCTTTAGCGCGGTAGCGCTCACGGCCGTTCTCCGATCGACTCGGGTTTTACACACAATATTAATCAGACTTGGCACCCGAAGTAATGAACTAGGACCGACCCAGACCCATCTGACCATTTAAAATATAAACCCGGAACCGTACGGGTCCCGCGTCCTCAGTGAAGAAAGACCTCTAATGGTAAAACTCTGCTCAAGTTCAGAAACATGAAAGGATACAATGTGACACTGAGGTTGCTTCGCGTCGCGCCCAATTCATTGAGAAACAGAGAGCATGTGAACGGACACTCAACCGGAGAGACACAACGTGCTTGCACGCAAAATGAAGCCAACTTAGATGCTATAAACACATATGCACATAAGCATATGCGACCATTTTGGTCGCAGTGTGTTCCCTGGCTGCTCCGTATGTGCTGCTGCAGTTGATCCAGTTTGCCGCGCTGGATCATGAGTTTATGACGCGTGCATCATCTTCACGGTCACCCGACCCCCACCTCTCTCTCGCGCTCTCTCTTTCGCGCTCTCTCTTTCGCGCTCTCTCTCTCTCTCTCTCTCTCTCTCTCTAAAACACGGGTCATCCAGTCAAGTTCAGAATACGGAAATTCGTAAAGTGATTTTTTTTTACCTGGGCGGGTCGCAATTTACCTGGGCGCAGCGCCCAAGTAGAGCCTATGTATGGGAAACACTGTTGTATGATATACTGTATAAAGACATAACTTACTAAAAGCATTGATTTTGGTCACCCTTACATTAAAGTAAATGAAAGTTGTGACTTGTGTCTCCTATGAACAGACGTGCTGGAGCCAGAAACAGATGATGATTTCCTCGAGTCACTGGATCTCAGCCCTAGAGACGAGAGGGCTTTGTCCGCGCTATTCCAGCGATCTGTGTCAGAAGACTCTGCTGGCTCATCTGCCTCTACCACAATAAACGCCAAAATTAGGTAAGTGTCGGGAACACACACACATATTAAATCTATACTTGAAAGGTGTCCTTGTAAATGTTGAACTACATGCTTTAATTGATAAATTAAGAGTTGAGAGAAAGAGTTGAGAGAGATCTCACAGAAAAAGTTGACCAGAATGTTTAGACAGAAAATCCAGTAGGGAAAGGGTGTATTTGTACATCTTAACATAAGCACATTTATATCTGCAGTGCCTCTGCCAGCAATAAAGATGTTTACAGCTAGTGAATTTTATGTAATAAGTAGGGCTGGGCGGTATGACGGTATATACCATTACCGTAAAATAAAATGTGAGCCGTAACAGATTTTTCTATTCTGTGTATTCCGCATAATGTATTAAGTGGGCGTGGCTAACTCAGCGCTAGGGTTGTAACGGTACGAGATGTTCACGGTATGATGATCGTCTCAAACCATATCACGGTATATGGTATTGAACCATAATTTTATAATCATCAACTATAATGACCCTTAAATGAATAAAAACAGATATGATTTTTGGTTAACAATTTGGTTTATTATATTCAACTTAAAAAAGACAAAATAAAGCTGCATCTTCCATTTGAACAAAATAAAGAGTAAGTTATTTCTCTTTAGATATGGCCTATGTATAATCATCTTAAAATTGAGTTGTCATAAATCACTTAAAAAGCATTAGTGTTTGGAGACAACGAGGGCAGAGAGAGAGAGAGACAGAGAGGTTACCAGCATTACCATGTAAACAAAGCAGACATGTGTGCTTATAAACAGCGCTTTATCAGGCATTATACTGAGATTAATAAAAAAGAAAATGCCATCAAGACTTTTCTCAAGACAGTTCCCTTCAGAGGCACATTTATATAACAGCTTTGTGTCTGAAAACAGATCGGCCAAAAATTAAACACAAATCTGGTTCCGATTTATGGCCGATTTTTATGACTGGGTTGCGGGATTCCCTCTGCATCACAGAAATAATACTGCTTTATCTGCACAGAGGGATGTGTTCGCGAATATGGTAGCACATGTTCGACATATTTCTTCGTTTTGCAGCCATTGCTTTCGCTTTTCGGATACACAAAGTATTCCTATACTACAGATTTTAACCTTTTTTTCCGGCGGGGGTTAAAGGTTAGAATTTGAAGTCTCTGGCTCTGACATTTTCTTTGCTGTACATAAACGAGTGGAGTGCTACGGAAGAGGATTAGGGCCACTGGTGAAACATTTTTTTGAATTCTGACTTTAATCTCAGAATTCTGACTTTAATCTCAGAATTCTGACTTTAATCTCAGAATTCTGACTTTAATCTCAGAATTCTGACTTTAATCTCAGAATTTGAATTCTGACTTTATTCTCAGAATTCTGACTTTAAACTCAGAATTCTGACTTTTTTCTCAGAATTCTGACTTTAATCTCAGAATTCTGACTTTATTCTCAGAATTCTGACTTTAAACTCAGAATTCTGACTTTATTCTCAGAATTCTGACTTTAAACTCAGAATTCTGACTTTAACCTCTCGCCGCGCACTAGCTCGCGGACGGAAGGACGTCAGTTTTTTTTTTATGCTGCTAACAATATATATATAGCCTACTGTGTACAAACAAGAATAATAATAACACTACTATACATCGTTTAAAAGGTCTAAGGGTTTAGCATCAGTGTATGGTGTCCGTTTTGAGATTAAATTGCTCTAGTATCATAAATATAGTATTTTATTACAGAAGTCCAGATAACAACATGCATAATATAAACTGACTCCTTACCTTTGTGCTGGTATAAGGAACGCGAATCGAATCCAGTCTGTTTCAGATGTGTGAATAACCCATAAAAACTCTCCAACAAAGTACATCCAATGACCACTGTTGTCCACAAATGCGTATAATTTGTGAAATATGGATATATTTTCCATTGTTTACATCAGATTTCAGATGCACGTCTTGTAATAGATTATAATATACAATCTGAGGACTATTTACATCGTAACACTTGTATATGAGAGCACACTCGCGTTCAAAACCAGCGCTCAAACTTGATTGTACAAGTAGGCGGGAGTATAATACATAATATCCAAACAGCGCTGTCTAATATCGTGACGTCATCTGACTCGCGCGTTCCTCCAATGACTTCATGGAAAATATTGATAGACAGAACGTGTAGCCAATTAGAACACGAATTCAACGATCTTTGTGTGAAGCTTTATTTCCTGTTGTGGATACGGCATTTTATACGCTTATATAAGGATAAACAATAAAAAGAACGAACGTGTATGCATGTAAACAAAAGACTTTTATTTTGTGGCTGACTTGGCACTTAGAAAAGGCACTAGTCTTACAAAAACTCTTGCAAGAACCTCATTTTTGGGTCTATTGACTTCAAACGTGAAATATAACTTCTTTAGACTTGTGGCTTTGGCCTCATTGCATTTCTAGGTTTCACACATATATTTATCATTAAGATTTTTAGTGTTAAAAAAGATGTTATGCAAAAAAAAAATATTACAATGTACTTCAGCCTCTCTAACTTTTTTTTTATTATCTTAAAATAATTTTGAAACATGGAAAACGAAGCTCAAAGTGTCTTCTATCTAATGATACCACAGTTATGCTTATACTATAAATGGTTTAGTAAAAACAGCCCTTTTAGTGAAAGTAGGTATTTTCATGGTTTCGGGCCAGAATGGGGGTGCTTTTCAAGGTTAAACTCAAAATTTGAATTCTGACTTTATTCTCAGAATTCTGACTTTATTCTCAGAATTCTGACTTTATTCTCAGAATTCTGAGATTAAAGTCAGAATTCTGAGATTAAAGTCAGAATTCTGAGATTAAAGTCAGAATTCTGAGATTAAAGTCAGAATTCTGAGATTAAAGTCAGAATTCTGAGATTAAAGTCAGAATTCTGAGATTAAAGTCAGAATTCTGAGTTTAAAGTCAGAATTCTGAGATTAAAGTCAGACTTCTGAGAATAAAGTCAGAATTCAAATATTTTTTTCACCAGTGGCCCTAATCCTCTTCCGTACAGTGCAGGTGATATCTGCTTTATTATATTTTTTTCCTAAACGGGAATTAGCAAACGTTTACTGTATGATAATTGTATATGTTGATATCATGGTGTACCGCCATACTGGTATACTGTTACAACCCTACTCTACACTCCTGCATGTTAGACTGAGTGTAAAGAGAAAAGTTAAAAATAAAAAAATCCACTCATAACAAATGAATGAGTAATTTCTGTAAATGTATAGTAACCGTCAGTGAATCCACTGCGGGTCTCTCTTTCTCTCTCTCTTTGTGCAGAGGTCTCTCAAGGTGTACACAAGGAGCTGCGCCACCAAATAATCACTTAAGCACTTAAGCAAATAAGCACTTCTCATACATAATGCAAATTGTTGTAAATTTTCTGAATTTTAGGCAAACTCTGACAAAACCTGCATTTTATATTAGTGAAGTGTGCACAGCTTCAGCTTCAATGTAGTTTAACGCACCATGTACTCTACAAATATTTTTTTATCAGAAAGATGATGAGAAAGAGATGCAATGGTTAATAGAAAGTAAAGCGCAACAAGACCTCCTTAACTCTATCCCTGCCATTGACAAGTTATCATGTCAATTAAGAGAAAACGCTTCCCTGCCAATGACGAGTTTTTATGGCAATCCATATTTTTGCTATTATTCACTAGGTGGCGCTCTTATCCAACTTATAAAACACTAAAGCATTCACTGTAGCCAAAAACAGTAAAAAACTCTCATGTATGTTTTGATCATCGTTCTAAATCTGATCTCTTATTAATTTATTTTTTTAAGAAACCTACCCATATTTGAGAGGTAATAAAGAGAACAAATGAAGATAGGATAAAACTTTTTGTTTTGTTTGAAAAGAAAGGGTCTGTTCTTTCATTTGATACATTGTATGTTCACACATTTAAAGAGGAACAATTTCTGGAAGGCATTAAACTTAAGTTAAAAATCATAAATAATACTGCCGCTGGCTGCCATTTTTTTTAAAAAGGTGGCGGGAAAAGAGTTTTAACAGACTCCATGGTCACTACTTAAAGGGGCTCTAACTGTTACTGACACCAGTGGCCGTTATAGAAACTGCAGCCAGTCTCATGCTCGTTCTCGGTGGGCACACTCGTACGAGCACGACCACAACAACCAGAGTTGCCGTAGCAACCACAGACAGCTCATTGAGATTCACCAGCATGTTTACAAATGTAAGAAAAGTTACAGTACTGTAAGGTTATTGTTTGACAGACCATATTATAGTAAAATGTTGCAGTGCTACTTTATATTTTCAACAGAAGTCTACTTCTAAAAGTTTTGTAACAGGACACTGTAAAACACACTCCCGACACTCACAATCTTAATGCACTCGTGCTCTGAATAAAGATAATTCATATAAGAAAGTAACTTTTGAAACGGTCCTGTTCTACATGCTATCGTTAGCATTACACCACAAAGCAAATGCTATCGTTAGCATTACACCACAAAAACAATAACATAATATATTACAGATGCCCTGTAACTATGTCTTACCTTTGCAGTAAAAAGGAAACCTGCTCAAGGTCTGTTTTCATACCCAGCGCTGACCGGAGCTCCCTCCAAGAATCAAATGCCAATCCGATGTTTAATCTTGTCTTTTCTCCGACGCCGGTCATGCTCTATTTTGGCTGCACTAGATAAGGATTTTTTTTAAACTTACGAGGAGTTTCCGTGAGTGTCTGGATTGTGCTAGAAGTTGGTCGCTTCTTTCCGTCTACAGAGTCCATTTGAAACATGCTAGCGATTGCCGCTGTTTACTAATGACTGCCGTACGCATCTATATGGAACGCCCAGGTAGACGAGCACGCGCATGACGTCACATTTTGAATTTCGCACCAATTCTGACCCGACTCCTCCACACACAAAAGAGCCTACAGGCTGATAGAGACAACCGTGGAGGACACTCAAGGTGTCATTCTTTCTATTACATTATGGTTGGCTCATAAATATACAAATGAAAACTCTATCTTAAAGATTTTTTTAAGTAATAACTTACATCTAGCCCCTTTAATGGCACCTGTCATTATTTATAATCTCCATACATACATATATATATATATATATATATATATATATATATATATATATATATATACACACACATATATACAACCCCAAAACAGAAAAAGTTGGGACACTGTAGAAATTGTGAGTAAAAAAGGAATGGAATAATTTACAAATCTCATAAACTTATATTTTATTCACAATAGAATATAGATAACAAATCAAATGTTGAAAGTGATACATTTTGAAATGTCATGCCAAATATTGGCTCATTTTGGATTTCATGAGAGCTACACATTCCAAAAAAAGTTGGGACAGGTAGCAATAAGAGGCCAGAAAAGTTAAATGTACATATAAAGGAACAGCTGGAGGAGGACCAATGTTTAGGAATGGGAATGTTGTCCCATTCTTGTCTAATACAGACTTCTAGTTGCTCAACTGTCTTAGGTCTTCTTTGTCGCATCTTCCTCTTTATGATGCGCCAAATGTTTTCTGTGGGTGACAGATCTGGACTGCAGGCTGGACATTTCAGTAGTCAGATCCTTCTTCTACGCAGTATTGACATTATAATTGATGCAGTATGTGGTCTGGCATTGTCATGTTGGAAAATGCAAGGTCTTCCATGAAAGAGACGACGTCTGAATGGGATCATATGGATCTAGAACTTGTATAAACCTTTCAGCATTGATGGTGCCTTTCCAGATGTGTAAGCTGCCCATGCCACACGCACTCATGCAACCCCAAACCATCAGAGATTCAGGCTTCTGAAATGAGCGCTAATAACAACTTGGGATGTCCTTGTCCTCTTTAGTCCGGGTGAAATGGTGTCCCAGTTTTCCAAAAAGAACTTCAAATTTTGATTCGTTGGACCACAGAACAGTTTTTCACTTTGCCACAGTCCATTTTAAATGATCCATGCCCAGAGAAAATGCCTGCGCCTCTTGATCATGTTTAGATATGGCTGCTTTTTTGACCTACAAAGTTTTAGCTGGCAACAGCGAATGACACGGTGGATTGTGTTCACTGAAAATGTTTTCTGGAAGTAAACATGGAGCCCATGTTATGATTTCCATCACAGTAGCATTCCTGTATGTGATGCAGTGCCGTCTAAGGGCCCGAAGATCACAGGTATCCAGTATGGTTTTCCAGCCTTGACCCTTACGCACAGAGATTGCTCCAGATTCTCTGAATCTTTGGATGATATTATGCACTGTAGATGATGATAACTTCAATCTCTTTGCAATTTTTCTCTGAGAAACTCAGAAAACTATTTTTTGCTGCAGCATTGGGGGAATTGGCGATTCTCTGCCCATCTTGACTTTTGAGAAACACTGCCACTCTGAGAGGCTCTTTTTATACCCAATCATGTTGCCAATTGACCTAATAAGTTGCAAATTGGTCCTTCAACTGTTCCTTATATGTACATTTAAATTTTCTGGCCTCTTATTGCTACCTGTCCCAACTTTTTTTGGAATGTGTAGCTCTCATGATATCCAAAATGAGCCAATATTTGGCATGACATTACAAAATATCTTACTTTCAACATTTGATATGTTATCTATATTCTACTGTGAATAAAATATAAGTTTATGAGATTTGTAAATTATTCCATTCATTTTTTACTCACAATTTCTACAGTGTCCCAACTTTTTCTGTTTTGGGGTTGTATATATATATATATATATACACATATATATATATATATATATATATATATATATATATATATATATATATATATATATATATATACTTATACAAAAATGTACTCCAGTAAAAGTAAAAGTATCAAATCTAATTATTTACTTGAGTAAGAGTAAAAAAGTATTAGATGAAAAAACTACTCAAGTAGTTACTTACTCGTTACTTCCGATCTGATAAAGTAGCGCAAAAGCACTGAATTTTAGACTACTTGGAGGGTTTTCAGAAACCTCTCCCTAAAAGTCTCATTGTTCTGCTTATATACAAGTAAAGCAGCCTATCTCAGTCCTGCAATGGGTACATTAAAATCACATAACGTGACAAAGATGTTTTCTGATGGTTAACTCTGTATTTATTTTCATGTTCACAACAAAAACTTGTGAGCGTCTGCCTTTTAAACATGCAAACAGTAAACAAAAAAATAACGTGTGTGTCTGTTTGTTATCATGTTTTTATATGAATAGGTTATTTTCATTGCCATTAAAGTGCAATTACTGAACATAAAAGGGGGTTAATAAAAATTATCATTTCAGAATTTCATATGGAACTTATATGTTTGTGCAAATCAACTCTACATGTATTATAATATATAATACATGTTTCTTTAAAATCAAACTTTATTCTTTTATTTTTATTCATTCATTCTTTAGGAAGGATTTAAATAAAATACAATCCCGTTTTTATTTGAATGTATTTTCTACACATTAGTGAGGTGTCTGGATTTGTTTATAAATGCAAGACGTCCTTACATTATGCTGTTCAGTTTGTTTAGTTGTGGGGAAATGATATGGAAATGTGCAGATGTGAACGTGCTGTTTGTATGGTTTAACTTACACTAGGTTTGGTCATCGCTTGCACAAGAGTGCATATGGCAAAAGAACTCGGACAGTGTGTGAAATGACCATTAATAGTGTTCAAATAGACATTACTGACACTTACTTCAGGTTGGATCTTGTCCTGTACTCTGAGATGTCAGCTCGTTCATTGAACAAAGCATGCATCGCATTATGAAACTATTCTTTTTGACCTCTTGGAGTAAAAACATAGACCGAACTTGAAGCCACGCATGATCTGCCTCCGATATCTCGCACAACGCACACGCGCCCTCAACTGCTTCTCCTATCATCTACGCGCGGTCGCGCGCGCTAAAGGGTAACGCAGCCTGTCTCGCGAAACTTTCGAACATGCCCTATAAAGTTTAAATAAATTATATATAATATATATATATATTCATTAATTATTACCATTTGAAAGTAGCGCAGTAACGCCACCAAATGTAGCGAAGTAAAAGTACAGTTTTTTCACTAGAAATGTACTTGAGTAAGAGTAAAAAGTACCCATCCTTAAATTTACTCTAAAAGTACTAGTTACCCAAAACATTTACTCAAGTAAATGTAATTCGTTACTACCCACCTCTGGTGGAAACAACATAGAAGTGTTTTTATATTTAACAATATGCAGCAACAACTTTCTGTCCAGTTCATGAGGTATTATTGGAAATATTCTGTTTAATGTTAAAGTTAATTCAATTGCCAAAATAGACTGCATTGAATACATTTAGAAATCAGATTGCTCATCTGAATGATGAAAGCAATGATAAAACTGCAAATTTGTAAAATTCTCAGTCCTATTGCTTATGGATGTCTTCTGGCTTAAATTCCAGAAACAACTTTGTATAAGCAAGCCATTTAGTGGTTAATGTTCTGGTGTTAAACGCTAAATAAGCTTTCAAAGCTTGCATCTCAGCCTGTCCAGTAAAGCAAACTGGCTTGGCTAATGGTGAGAGTTTCGGGCTACATTGTTGCCTGACGAAGTATTAGCAGTGTTCAGGAAACCTGTTTAAAAGCAGTCTTTATAGTTTTGATGAAATTAATAGTATTTTAATGTTCTACAAAAACCAACAAGAAAATAGTAGAAAAGTATTATTATTATTTAGCAAATTATTTTATTATTATTATTTTAGTTTCCCACACCCTACCCTGCAGCAAAAACTAAATGCTGTAGAAAACACTGACACACATGCTCGCAGACAAAATCAGAGTGAATGTGCTCTTTGAATCGCATTTGAGTCAAAGGAGAGCTGAAACCCTGCTGATGTCATTAGCTAAGGCAGGGCGAATGAGCACACTCTTTTAGATTCCCAATTAGAACCGATTGTGCTCTTGCTAATGTGCAATACCATTAGCAACATGTGAGAGGAGACTCCCCCATTCAGCTACAGTATTAAGACAGGCGCATCACTTCTCCCACTCACATGTCATGTGTCATACAACACACACCACAAAATATGTGAACTGACAATAGTGACATTTCAATTAGATTGCCCAACAATCGTGATGTTTATAAGCAAAATAATATTCCATACAAACTGTAAAGTATGCACACAAACTGTCAACAGCCAAAAGAAGACGACTGGTCTCAAATTGGACTACTAACAGGTAAGGAACAATTGACTCCTATCCGTTGAATTATTTAAAAATAATGCACAGCTGGGGTGGTAATGCGGCCATAGATCGAGACTGTGTGTGCATAATTTTTTTAATAATTCTACGGACCAGAGTCAATTATTCCGCTTATATCACAGTTACCACACCATAAGAGATTGTTCATGTGTTTTATTTTAAGACATTTGACAGGTTTTTGTAAATAAAATGCTGTTGTGAGTCAGACTAATTTCTTGCGCGTCTAATCTAAAGCCCAAGTTGCTAATTTCAAAACATTATTTTACAAAGAAAGAGAGAGAGAGAAACAGCAACCAATTGTGTTTGCAGTAGTGTAAAGTATAAAAAAACCCTCCCTTGAAACTCACCTTCCTTCATTTAGGCCCACATTTCACTTTTCATATACTTCTCAAACCCTGATGAAAAAACAAGCCTCTACCTAAATTTTTCTTTCGTTTCTTTCTTAAATTTTTCAATCATTTTTAGTCCTGATTTTAAGATGTAGATGCAGTTTACGCTCTCAGACATAATTTGTAATTTATTGTGGATGGGTTATAGCTTTATTTTACCGTTCTGTCTAATAGACACACAAATTTGAGTATGTAAAAGCAAATGCTTCAATAGTGCGCATTTCACAATTTAGCGCCAAGTGCTGTTTTCTCTGCATTGTTGTAAGGGGCACCATAATACGCAATAGTGAAAACTCTTTTTGATTTTCTCTTTTAGTTGAGACACTTTCATGGTCTAACCACTTTAAAAGAAGTCTTGTTGGGCAAGTTAAGATATGCAAACAGTTTAACTGTTTATACAGTAGCTTGCTACCTGAATAACACACATGGTTTAATGTATGTCAGACCTTTGAAGGGAACCTCCTTGAGTAATGAGATTTATTATCACTACAGTAATGCAAAAAGCATGAGAAGTAAAAAAACAACGGGGCTGTGAACTTCATTAGCCAAGTCTTTGTGTCTGTATGAGATACACAAACAGAATGTGTATCTGGTTTAGTAATTGAAAATCTACATCTAAATAGTCTTTTCCATTTTCTCTGGTCCTTTTAGGGAAAAACTTTGTGCCTTCTGCTACTGTGGAGAGAAGTGTCTCTTGGGTCAGGGTGAGCTGAAACTGTTTGGACCCACCCCTGGTTATGTGCCGCTTCACATCCGTAATCGGCGCGGCAGCTCTGAGAAGGACGATGATTATCATGATGAGGACGATGATTTTGATGACAATGACAACAACCAGAGCCTAGGACATCACAAGAGCGGCCTGAAAAAGTGAGTTGCCCTGTCAGTGCAGTGAGCAATGTTTGCTCTTCTAGTTTCTCAAAACAAAGTTTTAAATAAGTCATTAAAGTTGAAGTGAATTATTTTATTTTTTGTAATATTTTCTTAAATATATTTTTTTAAATATTAACTATAACTATTCCATTCATAGCTTATTTTATCAGAGTATACACTCTTGATCTGAAAGTGTTTTTAAAACTTTTTTGAGCATCTCGACCAGTATGACAAAGATACATTGGCTCAACCAACCAGTGGCAGACAAGGGAAGAATTTAAAAAAGAATTAAATGTTTTGTTATAGAGCATAAGCTTAAGGCCGTACAAAGCAACGAGATCCTGGCCTCTTAACTTTGTTCAAAAATTGCATAAAAATTTAATAAAACCAATGCATTCTGTTCTGTTTGTTGCATCTTTCTGTTTGAAGTCAATAATGCCCTGTGACTACCCTTAGGCCATGTTTTAAGTGTTGTGTGGTGAATTGTAGCTGTAATGGAAGTGGTTTGGTACAGCCCTGAAGTCGTTGTTTTTTACAGTGATGTCATTAGCTGTGTTCGGACCGCTTAGCTCTGTTACTAATTTAAGGGAAAGAGTACTGGGGTGCTTTTCAGAGCTGTTCATTAAATATTACCCAGTGCAATTTCATTCTGAAGTCAGCGTGAATGGCAGCATCATTCACGCAGTGATGGGCAATAAAGAAAACATCCACACAGCAGTTGGTCTCAAGCAATAAGCTTGTTTCCCTATTATACTGTCGCCACAGCGTCATGTAAAAGGTTATGATAGAAAGACGATATACACAGTACTGCAGGAGTGTCCAAACTCGGAACCCAAACTATGAAATACTTCAGGCAGTGCAAAAGCCCATGTAGAAGAACCATGGTTCCTCAAAGAACCTTACAGTCATTTTTTCTTCTAAACCAATCTTAACCAAACATATTACTTTTTGCTTGAGCTTCTGGGTTTGCACAGATCTTGTACTGTTTCATTGTGCAACTCTTATGTAGAAGGATTGTGTGCTTTCACCCAAATACTCTGGGAATAGTTAAAGAACTCAACGCATCAATTCAATTT
Organism: Paramisgurnus dabryanus; assembly: GCF_030506205.2. NCBI lineage: Eukaryota > Metazoa > Chordata > Actinopteri > Cypriniformes > Cobitidae > Paramisgurnus > Paramisgurnus dabryanus. Next base: position 3,881,798 of record NC_133358.1, on the reverse strand, counting down.
GGGTCATTTAATTTTGTTCCAAAATGGCCTGATGATTGCTTACAAAATGAAAGGAGAATTCCACTGGCAGACTTTTTGCTTTATGTGACCTGTTGTTGTCAAAAGTTCCCATCCACAGACACCCTCTGGCTCATTGGATGAGTGCCTAACTTGTTCAGCTCCTCTGAGCCAATCTGGTGCCTGTCTGAGGTTTGATGATGTAATACTTTATGTGCAGTTGCTGGCAGCCTGCCAACAGGCTAGTTGATTGTTGTGTTGGAGACACCTGATTGGTTGGTCTGAGCTAGAGCTGTGCCAGTTATTGACAAGGGAATGAAAACAAGAGTGAATAAAGTCCACTGCATATCATTTAAGGTAGAGAGTAGAGACTGTTAAGGTGGACCAGATATGCAAGTCAAAATACAAAAAAGTTTAAAAAAATACCTTTTAAAGGAATAGTGTCTTTCCTGTAAAAGGATTAAACTAATACAGATTTAGTAACTAAATAAAATCTTTACAAAATGTGTAGATATCTCTGTGAAATGGAAATCTGGAATCTGACAAACTTCAGTGAGTTGTCATGTCCACATAAGGTAATATTGTATGGAAGGTTTTTTTGGTCTTTTTTAAATTAATTAATTAAATTATAAAATAATTAATTAAATTATAAAATAAAAAATGAAATCGCAAAATATGTCCCAAATTTGAAAATTAAATGCTAAAATAAAAATTAAAACATTATATTAAATTATTTCATTTTCATTTTTAATGTGATGAAGCATAATTCCGGCCAAATTAAAAAATAAAATTAAATTGATGATTTGACATTTCATTTTCAATATAATCTTGAGTCAAGACTGACAATATTAAAATAAAAAGTCAAGCTTGAAAAGGAATCTGTAAATACATTTTTAAAAGGGTTTTTATTCATACCCAAGCAATAATAGGGACAAAATTAAAATGTAAAGTTCAGTTTTAATTTTATGTTCTCTTTAAATTATTTGTTTTCATTTTCTTTTTCGTTTTCATTTTCATTTTCAACTTGTATGCAAATTTAATGTTAATCAGTGGGTGGCGTTTACTTGCTCAAAAAAGGGGATTGGCTAAAGCTGCGTTGCCAACTCAGCGACTGTGTTGCTAAAATAGCGACTTTATTGCTACATCTAGCGACTTTTAGACAAACTTAGCGAATGTTTGGATGAATCTTAGCTTCACATCTGTACAGATAGGCTACTGTGTCGCTTGTACTGGCCCACGAGTGCCGGGTGGCGCTGTCCCGGTGGGTGAAATGTGCGTCTGGTGTCTCTGTGCATGGAGCTGGGCAGTGTAGGAGCTGACGCGTGGATGAGATTCGCGTACATTGTTTACATTTCAAAGGAGGAACAAACAATAAAAAGTGGCTGGTCCGCTGTTATATATGTGCGTATTTTCACACATCTGATCCGGTGAGGCGTCAGCCATTCTCATCAAATGCATACACATAGCACAGTGTGATTATCGTGCAATACATAATTATGCCAAAATCCGTGAAGGACTGGAGTATCATATGCTCGCAAAATTGGCGTATATATAGCACTATAATCACACTGCGTGTTATTTGTATGCATTTCATGAAAATGGACATACAGTGACCAGTCACTTACTTTTGCAGCGGGCACACTGGCAGAGCAGACCTTCAGCCTTTGTGGCATATTTGTAAGTGGTCCTCATTTGTAACGCTGATTTGTGAGTAGGGCTGTGACCGTACGGGATTTTATTTTACCGTGGTGAAGAAGCAACAGAATCACGCGGTTAGACTGTTAGCACAACAACCCACCCCATATTATTAAAACAACAAATTATATTAGCAATAACAATGTGAAATAATATGTATTTCTATATGTTAACTTTTGTTTTTTATATCTTTTGAAAATACTATGATTTATAGACCTTTTATGTCATCGTTTATAACCCATTTTATACAATACATTTCATAGAATAACAACCTGAAAACCTGCAGAGTTTAAGATTGTTTCTGATGAGTTGTGCAAAACCTGATTCCTATTTCTTTAGACATTCATTTTCGGTAAACTCTCCGTGAATAGAAACACACTTCTCCAAACATGTTGAAACTCTTAATAATTTATTGTACAAAAAATGGGTTACAAACAATGACAAAAACTGTTCCATAATTGATATTAAACTCAAAAGATATCGAAAATAAATATTATTTAATGTTATTATTGTTAGTATGTTTAATTAGATTTTCTCAAAGTGGATACAAAACGAAATCGACAATTGCATCATTACGTAAATAACTGCACAAAACTTATGAATACTCCAATCATTGCTTTCAGAAATTCGCTTACAGTAGCTCCAGATACAAGCACAGCATTCAACCAAATAACGAGTTGTGCTGTCAGTATACGCGCTCCTGCCTTCATAGTTGTCATGTTTGCCCATTATAGTTTTAAATTATTATTATGCTATCATTATCATCACCAGTAAGTGCCTGCTTCTCCTTGAATGAGAAAGCTTAATATGCGCGTGGCTCGGACTCCTTGCACATGAACTTTCATGGGCATGGCTCTGACATTTCCTTGCAAATATGTTGTTATTCGCGCAGGGGTTTAAAACCAGGGAGGGAGTTGGTAGTTCAAGAGATCAGAGCACTTGGACATGACGCGCTTTATAAGGTTGCGGCCGTGACATCACCGCAGCTGGCATCTTATTACAGCAGTGATGCAGTATTACTGTGATATCGTCACAGCCCTTATGTGCGTAGCTCGTCTTCCACGCTTCAGCTATGGTCAGAAGAACTGTATGTTGTGTCCAGTGCAGTGTACACAGAAGACTCCGAGAGACTCACATTTCACAGAGGACGCAAGTTCTGATACTTGTACAGACAACACATAGGCTAAATAAACAGATAATGTTCATTTAAAAGTAAGTGACTGGTCGGTGTATCAGCTCGTTAAACTGACGCCTCACCGGACCAGATGTGTGAAAATACGCACATATATAACAGCGGACCAGCCACTTTTTATTGTTTGTTCCTCCTTTGAAATGTAAACAATGTACGCGAATCCCATCCACGCGTCAGCTCGTACACTGCCCAGCTCCATGCACAGAGACACCAGATGCACATTTCACCGGGACAGCGCCACCCGGCACTCGTGGGCCAGTGCAAGCGACACAGTAGCCTATCTGTACAGATGTGAAGCTAAGATTCATCCAGACATTCACTAATTTTGTCTAAATGGGGGCCTAAAAGTCGCTAGATGTAGCAATAAAGTCGCTATTTTAGCAACAGTTGGCAACGCTGCTTCAGCCAATCCCCTTTTTTTAAGCAAGTAAACGCCACCCATTGATTAACAATGAATTTGCATACAAGTTGAAAATGAAAATGAAAATGAAAACGAAAAAGAAAAAGAAAATGAAAACAAATAATTTAAACAGAACATAAAATTAAAACTGAACTTTACATTTTAATTTTGTCCCTATTATTGCTTGGGCATGAATAAAAAGCCTTTTAAAAAAAATGTATTTACAGATTCCTTTTCAAGCTTGCCTTTTTATTTTACAGTTTTTTTCGATTGCTAAACGCCAGTGGGCACAACTGGAGCTACATGTGCAAAACTCTAACTACAGTCTGCACTACCAAAAGTCACCTGAGCACAACTCTTAACATATGGCTCAAAACAGCTCCGTGCAGCCAAACACTAAACACAACCCTCACTGAGATAACACACACTGTCACTCACAACACACTGAGAGGAAAAACACTAACATCAAACACCAATACACAAAATACTAACTTTATATCTTTACAGTTTTAACAATTTCAGTGATGTCACACCAAGTAATGTTTTCTTTAAAGAATGATTTATTTATTGATTTATCACAATATTTTTTTTAGAACATCATAATTTTTTAGGGTAAATGAAAATTAGCAGTTTGCTTCAGTTGTCTGTAGTAATTTACGGAATTACAGTAATGAGAAAAAAGGTAGAAACTTAAAGTACATGAAAGGTAATATTATATATAAATGAAATATATATATGAAATTGGAATTTATATTTATATGAAATTGCAATCAGCAGTGTTTGAAAGGCACAAGGCTGAAATCAATTGTGTTTTGAATGTGTGATTCACAGTTTTGACAGCAGTGTGTTAGCATTTGAACAAAGTGCTGTAAATCCACAGTGTTGTGCAGGTTGTGGTTAAAGTCATGGAATAAGTGTGTAAAGTTTTGAAAACTGTGTTCAAGCAATGAAAAACGAACTAGAGTTTGGTCCACATGAACTGCTGCTGTGCAGACTGTAGTTAGAGTTTTGCACATGTGACTCCAGTTGTGCCCACTGGCGTTTAGCAATCGAAAAAAACTGTAATATTGACAGTCTTGACTCAAGATTATATTGAAAATGAAATGTCAAATCATCAATTTAATTTTATTTTTTAATTTGGCCGGAATGATGCTTCATCACGTTAAAAATGAAAATGAAATAATTTAATATAATGTTTTAATTTTTATTTTAGCATTTAATTTTCAAATTTGGGACATATTTAGCGATTTTATTTTTTATTTTATAATTTAATTAATTATTTTACAATTTAATTAATTAATTTAAAAAAGACCAAAAAAACATTCCATAATATTGTAACCAAAATGAAAGCCTTATAAGTGACTAATTTAAAATTTGATTCTCCACAAGCAGCAACTCTGCACGCTACACAAATTGTGTTTCTCTTGAAGCAAGCCTCCAATGAGTTTGACATAGACGTTTTCTATCCATCATTTTGAAGGACAGGTTCATCAAAAAATCTGTCATAATCAATTATTACCGCTACGGTTGTGCTGACAGATGATACTATAAACGTATCGCCACCTGATTGTTATCGCTGATAACAATAGCTATCATGATGATAGTTTGCCTGTTTGCCAATGAATGTTTAATGCCAATTCCATTTATCTTATTATTCCCATGTTTAACTATTTAACTCATCAATTAAGAGAAAACACTTCCCTGACAATGACAAGTTTTTCCGGCAATCCCTATTTCTGCTATTATCCACCATATTTTATTAGTAATAAAACATTTATAAGCTTTTGTTTTCATTTGCATATTCATTTTTATGTGTGAAGAAAAATGATGAACCTCTGTCACTTTTAACACCATATGAAGTTAACTCTTTTCCCGCCATTGAGTTATCTTGTCAATCCGCAATACCGCTATTATCCACCAGGTGCGCTTCCGCAACTATAAAACCCGGAAGCATCGCCCTAGGGCAAACAGCTGTATGTCCATTTTTAAGTTTTGAGGATCGGTTTTGCTCAAAATTTAAACTACCCATAATTGAGAGGTGATTAAAAGAGAACTGATGAAGGTAGGATGAAACTGTTTTTCTTTTTTTTTAAAGAAGAACAAAATTACCAGATACTAACATTGTCTTCTATGATATGCAACACAACTAACTTTGTTAAAGGGCCCATGTCACAGGACTTTTTTAAGATGTCAAATACATCTTTGGTGTACCCCGGGGCACATGTGTGAAGTTTTAGCTCAAAATACCATATAAATAATTTATTATAGCATGTTAAAATTGCCACTTCCTAGGTGTGTGCAAAAATGTGCCGTTTTGGGTGTGTCCTCTAAAATTCGCATGTGCAGATCAAGTGCAAACACTGATCACAATGATGGTGGTTTGTTGAAATTGAAACTCAATTGTTCTGTGAATTATTTTCTCTCTGCACTAAATGGCAGTGCTGTGGTTGGATTAAGGGGTTGGATTATTATAATAAGAGCTCCTTATGACATCATAAGGAGAGCCAAATTTCAACAACCTATTTTTTCATGTGCTTGTAGAGAATGGTTTACCAAAACTAAGTTACTGGGTTGATCTTTTTCAAATTTTCTAGGTTGATAGCATCACTAGGGACCCAATCATAGCACTTAATCATGGAAAAGTCAGATTTTCATGTCATGGCCCCTTTAATATCTAAAAAAAGTGTTGGTTAGTGTTTCATTTCTTTAAAATGTGTCAGCATAGATAACTGTATGTAAATATGATATTTTAGTTATGTTTTATTGTAGTAATTTTAGTATGATTTAATTGGACTGGTGGGAATGGTTGAGTGAATGAATGAATTGTGTGTAATTAATAAAATTTTATTGTATATTCTGTATTGTACTTAACCTGCTCGGGGACTGCACATGGAAACTAGAATGATCTTTTAGTGCTGTTTTAATGTAGTAATTTTAGTATGATTTAATTGGACTGGTGATTATAATTGGGAATGGTGGAGTGAGTGAGTGAATGAATGAATTGTGTTTTTTGAGTAATTAATTACATTTTATTGTATATTCTGAATTGTAATTCACCTGCTTGGGGACTGCAGATGGAAACTAGCTTAAGCTAAATCTGGTGTACGGCACTTTAATTAATGTTTTTGCACATTGTCCCTGTTGAAATAAATAAATAAATACAAATACAAATACAAAATAAATATGGAATCAGAAAAATATTAATTTATTTTAGAAAATATGATTTAGATTAAACTATCCAACAGTATATCAAATTAATCAACCTACAAAATGTACGCAAGTGTGACTTTCGAAGTAGTTTGATAAAACCAAGCGGGTTACTAGCCCTGCAAGGAGTGGGTCAGTTTAAGGTCATGGCCCTTCAACCTACCCTGTTTGCAGCCGATTGATGATGAATATACGCAAGATAAACAGAATAATATTAACACAAAACATAACTTATAATACTAAAAACAGTCACAAGACCGTGACTATATATATATATATATATATATATATATATATATATATATATATATATATATATATATATATATATATATATAAGTTTTACTCTTCCACCTTTGTTGAGTGCGTTCCTTAAGAGGAAGTTGCACACCAAATGGTTTATTTATATTTATGCAGATGTTCTGGACAGAGGAAGGATCACATACAGTAGTCTTTCATCCCATCCCCGTTGCATCCCACTTCTGGCTGGCTTTCTTCAAACCGGCTCCCTTTTTAAATGTTAATTCCCTTTTTCCGCTTCTCTGAGTTTCTGTGGCTTGCGCTCTATCAGCGCCACATCCAAGAAGTGATTCCAGCCCCCACCCCCTTTCCGGCTCGCCCTCTCTCTTTTTTTCTATCTCTTTCACACATTTTTTCTATCTCTTTCTAAACAGCCAGTCCTTGTGCTGGAGCCAAATGCGATAACCCCATACGTTGTCATTTCAGACAGGACTTTAATGGATGTTGTCGTGGCACTTCTAGAAACATGATTAGGATGCTGGTGTCTAGAAGTAATTTGCCAAATGTTTATAATTAGAGATGCAGGATAACTGTCAGCTTGAGATATACTTTTGTGGTTTGTTCATATGATGAAATCTAATATTTCCCATGCGTTTCCTCAGGATCAGCTCTCCAGACAGCGGCCTACACTCAACCTCGGCTCCTGGTAGTACAGACCCCACTGCTGAGGAGCCCAACCGAAAGTTTTGGGATGAACTGGGTCAAATCGGCCTTCCTGATGGCATTAATGTTGAATCTTTATTTGACCCCACTGGTGAGTTCCTAAGACTTTGCCACTGTGGTTATGTTTATTGTCTTGTCAGTTTCTGATGGTATTTATGTTTCTGTTGCGACTGCAGGCCAGTGCTGCGCTCATCTGCGCTGTGCAGCTTGGTCAGAAGGTGTGTGCCGTGGGGAGGGACATTCGCTGCTGTATGTGGATAAAGCAATCGACTCAGGGAGCACAGAGGTAAGTGCATAAGAGGAGGTGTGTATTAATGAATTTTACAGTCTTCCTGGTATATCTGTTTGTTCCCTTTGGTCCTATTCCACATGTTTCCAAGAAAAGATACTTCCAAGCTGAAAAATCAGCTCTGACCCCCTAAACTTGACTCCTCCATTGGTGGGGTTAAATCGGCTTATATGTACTAAATATTTTGCTGTGAATTTAATGTTGTGATATAATGTTCTCTGAGGGCAGTTTCTACAAGGAAATTACAGATGCGCTCATTGTTGATTAAGTATTTAGAGTTAATCATGAATGGGGTTATTATTGGCAGTGGAAGAGACTGGAGAGGTTGTGTCGGTCCCCTGGTCTTAAAATATTTTTTTAATTAGGGGCAGAGCAAGTCAGAGCTGCCACAATCGTCTCTCCTGTGAAACTCCACTAATTAACGCAATGCAATGTGACAGACGCAGGGGTGTGCCGAACCCGGGCTGGGAAAGCACATTACGAGTAATTAATTTCTATATCAGCCTGTTTACTTCACCTGCGAAATGATTATTGAGAAAAAAAACAGACAGCATCTATCCAAATTTGCTGTTCCTATGTTGTTGAGTACAGTTAGTATCTGTCAAATCCAAATAATTTCTGGAAGTGTTTTCAGTGTAATGGAGGTTTGATTATGGTCCATGTTGTCTATGATTATGGGTAATTTTACAGCATACATAACTTTTTTTCTGAGGATCTCTGCCTTTACCTTCTTTATTTGTTTGAAACACTTGGTGCAGCTTTTTTGTCACAGCATTGATATTGGGTGAGTGTGGACAACTGAACGTGAAATATGATCTTTTACATGACAAGTTGATTGAGTTGAGATTCTACAAATTGCACATTTAACGATATGGAAAGGGTACATACCCCAAAGTAAACGATGACTTGAGTTATCCTCTTCAGCGTAAATCTCTTTTTTTGGACTACAACTAACAGACGGATTGTAGGCAACAGTTTACTTCCTGGGTTTGGTGATGTAGACAAGATCGACATTATTATAATTCCTCCCGCTTCGGACTCAGCCTGTAAGTTAACTCCTGTTAGCATTGCATTGTGACCGAATCTTTCAAATATGGTAAGGAGTGTCACATTTCCAGCACAGATTATCCTGTAATGTGTTAAGTTTACAGATCAAATCATACGGATCCCAGTGTGCTCACAAGCAAATCAGGGCCGCCCGATCATATGAAACATGTTTGATATTTAGGATTTTTAATCGGGATGTTTACATCAATACTTTCACAATAGCCAATGAGAAAGAAAGGTGAATGACCGACCTTTTGAATTAGCAACCGCGAAACAAGCTGCTGTTTCAGGGTTTCCGCGGGGTTGTAAAAAGTAGTAAAAGGTAGTAAATTAAATTATGCCAAATTAAGGCCAGTAAAAAGTAGTAAAAAGTAGTAAGCGTCATCTGACGAGGTAGTAAATTTTCGATTGCCTTTTGTAATGTTATGATGCCTGGAAATTAGTTCAAATCACCTGCATATCTGGGCAAATAATCAAAGATCTTTCGTCTCTGGGATGTGATCAAAGCCTGGAGTGCAGCCAAATCACGTTCCTCTCTCCGCTGTAAGCGTTCTGTAATCACTACGGAACGGATCCACTCCGGGTTTTCTGACTGTATCACGTTAAGCTGAGGTAAAACTTTTTCAGCTAGCATGGTCAAACTTATAATGCAGGAAGGCTCCGATGTTTTGAAGATCGATAAAGGTGTAAAAGACGATTGACTTGGCTTAGCGAAATAATGAAGATTGGCAAGCCTTTCAGTTCGTGGGATAAGAAAACCAAACAGGTAATTGCGTGTCTTTGCACAGTATGACTAACGTAAGGGGTCCTGTATTTTGGGGGTAAATGATTTCTCACGTTACTGATAATCCGCGGCACGCTTTTACATGCTATGCTGATATAGCCAGTGGCTGGTACAACGGGTTTGTTTAACTCATGGGTAAACTTCATGTGGATCCACAAGAACCAAGAGGCAGACGACATCCAAATCCCGTAAGAGCGATTGACGAGGAATCATAAGAGGAGACTGCTTCCGAAATGCTCTCGCGGGACTTTGATGTCATCCACCTGTCGGTTCTTGCAGTTGCATTTGCGTGTGGTCACAAAAACGTAACATTTGTACATATATTTAAGCACAGCAGTTTAAAAACAGGTGATTTTAAGCCATTCAAACACAAACAACAGTGCGTCCGCAGTTTCTGTGTCAGAAGAGCATGCAAGCCGCGCATTCGATTCTCATTGAGCATGTGTTGTACGTATTTTTGCCGCTTTATTGGCCTTAAATAACACATATGCCTCAAAAATCCCGTCTTTGCAAATATCCTCATATAAACACGACCATTTAGGTCTTAGGAGAAAGTAAACAGCAGAAACATTGCGCATAAACTAGCAGATCAGCGCTGCCTCTATTGTAACATAATATTTTGTTGAGAAATGTACAGTCATTCAATTAACAACTGTCACTTTGGTTACAGACATCCTGTGCGAATTCTACACGAGTTTGACTCGAGTTACTCGTTCAGGGTTTATATTCATACATAACGTTACTGTATTAGAGCTGTGACTGTAAACTGTTGTGTGAACAGAACAGACCCTGGATTATTTGTTTATGTTTACTGAATAATATGATATTAAAAAGTTGTATTTGTTCACATTAGTAAATGCATTATATAACAAACAAACAATGAAAAATATAGAGTATATAAGCATTCATGAATTCTTGTTTATGTCATTACAGTAATTGACGGTGGTTCATGGTGCATTCACTAATGTTAACAGTTTCAACTTTGATTAAAAAATTATTAGTAAATGCTAAAATAAATACATTTACAATTAATAAATAATTAATAAAACAATCATTAAAGGTGGTGATATTCATGTTTTCTTTTTATATAGTGAGTTATTTAGCTGTTTCGCCTTAATCTGAAATGCCCTGCAAACTACAGCTACCTATATGCCACATGAGACTTCAATGTGGAATTTATGGCAAAAAAAATCTCCCCTTAAAATGCTATTGGTCTCGCCTACATAAAGTGTTAGGTAAAGGAATATGACTTGGCCTGAAAAATATTTCAGTCAGAAGAATTTTTTCACTTTAATTCTTTTTTTGTATGTTATATATGTCAAAATCTATAAATAAATCTGTAAATAATAGAAAGGTCGCTGATTAACACTTGCAATTCAGTGTCGTGATGGTTTTAAAAAATATTCTGAAGGTAGTAAAAAAGGTAGTAAAAAGTAGTAAATTTAACTTAAGGATTTCTGTATAAACCCTGTGTTTGATCCGAAAGACACCGGAGAGAAACTGCTTGTGGAAGTGTGGAAACAACACGGCTATGTGAATAATGCGTTTGTGAAAACCTCAAAAACGAGCTGAGGAGAAATCGCCTTTGTTTTAATCACAATAGTTGTGTGTAGAAAGCTGCTAGTGTAATAGTCTGATTCTGTCAAGATTCTCCTTATGTCTGTGCTGTAGCCAGATTTCATAATTGGCCAGGATTAAAAAAAAATCCTGTAGTGTGAGCCCACTCTAAAAAAGAAATGGTTATTTTAAGAACCTGTGACTGAAAGAACTCTTAAGCATCTTTATTTGTACATTTGGGCATCGCCATGAAACAAATTGCAGACTGAAGATCAAACTTAATTTCTATGTATAAACAACATGACATACCACAAATGAAGTTGCAGCTTCATCTCCTTCCTTGCTCTGAGACACAAATCATCTGACTCCATCCAAAGTACAACACTTATATAGTGTTTTATTGCATCTTTCATCACTGGCCTGCTCCATTTGGAATTCAGCCATTGTGCCTCTTTGCACATAGGATTTTAAAAAGGAAATGCTGTACTTCAAAATGGTGTCCTTGGATTCTTGGCAGCAATAACATATCAGCTGTAGATTTTTCAGCCCTTGAAGGAGATGTCTGAGAAGAGGGGTTTATTCAGTTTAATGCTTTATTGGGAAGCAGACATGGGAGATAGTGATGAGGTGGTGAGAGTGGACGGTTTGGGGTAAGAACTCTATATGGCTGGCCTTCAAAGCGCTTTGGAAAAAACACTGTGGGTAGAGACTGCTGTCAGCCCCAGAGGACTCGCCGCCTGGGGGATAATTGCTTAAAGCTCAGTGTTAAAAGGTATTTGCAAAGTGTTGCATTCGGGCCTAAGGCCAAGGGTTTTTCAAGCATAAGAGACTGCTGACTAGAAACATTTTTTAGTGATGCACCGATGTATCGGCCGCCGATATTTATCAGCCGATTTTTTTTTATATGAATTTGAAACCATCGGCATATCGGCAATAGCACGAGAAAGGCCGATACCGATTGTTTATTAATTAACTGCATAAAAAAACCATTATATGTAAAAAATTTGTTAATGTTCTTAATAAAATAAATGCTGAATAGCAAAAACCACCTTTGAAGGTTGTCATGCTGTCTTGTTATATTTGTTTTGGCGTAATTTGTGCCTCTCTTATTATGTTGGTCAGTTGAATGTTTATTAGATCCAATCCATGTTCAGTAAAAATAATTTGGTGCAGAAATAAACTAGCTAATAGACCAACTGTATAGTATTGTATACAAGTGTTTAATATCGGTATCGGTATCGGCCAGAAGTTGTCTGTTTAAATCGGTATTGGCCCCCAAAAAATCCTATCGGTGCATCCCTAACATTTTTAGTGTAATGCTCTTTTTTAGACCCTGGTGTCCTCTATTATTCAAAGTGTATGTGCTTTTATGTCTGTGATTAAAATGTCTGGCCAGTCGTCATTCCTGGCATTATTTTAATGGCATTTGCCTTGACCCTGAATGCTGAAAAATACAAGCTTAAAAGAAAAGAAAACAATGTAATGAGCAGTAGACCTTGTGTGTGAAACATAACGTTAAATGACCTTGCTATTAGGGGCTTGATTTTTCAGACTACGCAATAGCAGGCAAAAGGTGCAAATGATTTTCACTCTAAGGGCCCTATTTTAACGATCTGAAACGCAAAGTGTATGCGCGTTGTGCACGCTATACATTATGGTCAAGCATGCGCCCTTAAAATAGCATAATGAACAACGCGCAACGCGCCACTGACTTTAAACTTTTTTTTTCTGGTCAGTGGCGCAATTGTTTTTTGAAACTGCAAAATAGCATCAGGGATGGTTTGCGCCGGAACACGCCTCTTTTTTTGCGCTGAAACGCCCAGGGAGCGCAAGTTCATTCCCTAGTTTGTCGACGTGCGTCTGTGGAGGGAAAAACCCGCTGTGCGCCGTTGCAAAATACGAATGATACATGCGTCACTGACAAAGTCAATTGCGCTGGGTGCAAGATATGGCCCAACATCTTTTAAGTGTCCTGGATTATCACACATTTTAAATAATTTAAACCTATACATTTGTAAATTTTTGTAATGTGTGAATACATTTTAAATTCTAACCTAAATATTTATATTTTCTTAATAAAAAACATGATTTTGTGTATCTGTTTTGGTAGTGTTGTGCATACTGTAGACGCCTTGGAGCCTCTATGAAGTGTTGTGAGGAAAGCTGTAGGTGCTCGTATCATTACCCATGCGCGGCTGCTGCCGGAACCTTCCAGGACATGCAAAGATACACTGTCCTGTGCCCAGACCACATCCAACAAGCCCTTGTACGATGTGAGTTTATTTTTACACACATTCTCTAGATGTTTGTACAGTATACTTTGGTATATAACTTTTAAAGACCCACTTCTGTTAATTTGAGATCCGGTGTTTAGATTCAGATACACCCTGTTTTACCCATAATTTCTCTCTGTCTCTTCAGCGAATGAAGCGGTGCGCTGTCTGGTTTGCAACAGCCCTGGAGACCTGCTGGACCAGCTCTTCTGCTGCACATGTGGTCAGCATTATCATGGGGTGTGTCTGGACATCGCAGTAACGCCGCTCAAGAGAGCAGGCTGGCAGTGCCCCGAATGTAAAGTTTGCCTTGCGTGCAAGTGAGTATACAGCATCCCTGGTCATTAATAACTAATTAGTATTAATCTATGTAATTAAGCAAAAATGTCCCATGGATAAAACAACACTTTCAGCTACTAGTTAGAGTGCAGCACTTATTGGATTTTTTTGCTTTCTGCAGGTGTTTTTATCTAAAGTAACTTAACATGTGTTCAAGGTATTTATTGTATTAGTATGTGTGTTCCTGGGATGGAACACTTGTCATACTATATATCGTTACAAGGATCAAAAGGTTCAGATTTGATATCTGAGTGCTGTTTTATAAATAAATGCTCTAGGACAGTCTTTCCCAATCCTGGTCCCCTAGTACCCCCTCCAGAATGTTTTAGATGTCTCCTTATTTGCCACACCTGATTTAACTCATCAGTTCATTAGGAAGACATGTTAACCATTCTGGAATGGGCTGATGAGTTGAATGAGGTGTTTTAAATAAGAAGACATCTAAACATTTTGGGAGGGGGTTCTCGAGGACCAGGATTGGGAAGCACTGCTCTAGAAACATAATTCTATATTTTTTATCTAATATTTTAAATTCATAACAGCGCTTTATACTTTTGTTATGAAACTGAGCTTCAGTCATTACTATTGATGAGCTTGCAGTCTCAAGTGTCCATGCCAAGCGTTTACAATAAAACTGTGAAGTGGCAAGTAGCAAGGTTAGATTCAAATGCAGCTTATTCGAGAAATCCATAGTACAGGCACAGGTCAAAATCCAGGCAACATCAATAGCAGAGGAAATATCCAGGCACAGGTCAAGAACACGGGAACAAGGTACAAGAACCAATGGAAAAAAGAAACACTTGGCATGTAGTCAGGACTTAGAACTAGTTCCAAAAAAGAACAACATACGGGGAATCGATATGACGTGTGCATTTCGATTCTGTTTATCGATTCGGGACTCTTTCAGTAATTCTCACATTCATGAACAGCAGTGAGCGTTTTACAGTTGTATCTATCTGCCAGGACCTCGACAAACCTTTCATCATAATGCACATGTGCAGTACATTACACTCGGCACTATGACTGACCGCAGCAAACGTTCAAAAGTTTGTTTAAACTTTGTGAAAAATGACGGTTATATTGCCAAATGCAATACATGTGGCAAGGATATTTCATATAAGGGAGGCAATACCTCTAATTATGAAACATTTGCTTCAACATGGTGGTAATCTGAAGGAATGTTTAAATCTCCCAGCCGCGAGTCCTCCTACAGCACACCAGATACAGCTAATATTAGCAATAGCAGCTCTAAAAGAACTGAATTATACCGCCAGAATGGTTTGAGAAATCATACAGCGGAGTCTAATTTCAAATTGCTCTTGCGCTACTCAGATGTCTCACACACACGCGGCAAGTTTTGCTTGTATGTGTATAGTATGTACATTGAGCAGCGCTGTTCAGTTGTCTTGTTTGGGGACACATTTTATTTTAATATGGATACATTTGTATTTTTTAAATAGGCTATATAAAAATATTTTATTTGAATGAATTTGTCTGTCTTTTATCAGACTTACCAACTCTTAGAATTTCTGTTTTTGCTTATCAGTTATGAACAATAGGTAAAATTTAATTGCTACTGTAGCACAAACTTAAAAAGAATTGGGTGGGACTGAGGGCCACTGCTCCAAATACCTTATTGGACTGCAATGCAAACCCAATTGTTGCAGTGTGCAGCGTATTGTCTCAGCACTGACAATCTGACCTTCCGCTTCTGCAACCTTTAAAGCAATGTTGGTAGCACTCATGAATTTCTTTTTGAAGCCAGCTTTCGCACCTGACGCACAGCACAAGGACTTAACTTATTTGATTGACCCTGGCATGTCCTACTCATTTTCTCATAGCCTAGGCCATCTTTGTGAAGAGCAGCAATTCTAATACTCAAATCCTTAGAGAGTTCTTTGCCTTGAAGTGCCATGTTTATCCAGTAGGCAGTATGAGAGAATTGTACTCAAAGCACCAAAGTTGAACTGCTCTAATACAAGATATGCAAATTTGTATAGACCCTTTTACAGTTGGTAAACATTGTGACGTATTTGTGTGGGCGGGGCTTAGCTGGAGGCAGAAAGAGCCGCAGAGGCTATGTTGACAAGCTTAAACTAGCACGTTTTAGGAGGGATTTATTAAACATGGATGCAGAAGAAGTTTCGGATCTGTCCGAATATGTACAGTCACTGATTCTGCGGGACCGTGACAGGTATTTTTGTAAATTAACTCTTGCGATTTTAACCAGGTTTTAGATATTTCATAGACAACATATGAATTACTTTCAGGTGGATTTGGGTAATTTTGTCTAGGCTTACTGTCTTATGTAATTTATCACTGGGCTAACTATGATTAGCAATGTGGATTATTTTAAGAGACTATTCAAACGATGGCATACACATCTATCGCTGTATTTTTGTTTAACATTTAAGCTAAACAATAGCGCGGTTGGCGACTTTTCACCTATAAAACAGAAACTTGCTGATTTGTACTAGATAAAACCAACACAACAGTACATATGCATAGATTATTTTACCTGATATGAAGTGTGCACTGCAAACACGAGTAGTATTTATTATCGTCTCCGTCTAGTCTGTACACCGTATTGCATTCAACCACAATTGTCTTCTTGATTTCTGTGAAGAAATGTCTGCCGGGATCCGGTAAAACTTAATTTTTGAACCAAAAGTGCTGTTCCTTCTAATCTGGCAGCCAAAAACACAACAAGATGACATTTTAAAGTCAAAAACTCAAACTTTTAGCGCGCCGGCTATGAGTTCCTACTTATTTTTTGCCTCCAGCTAGAGCGGTGACGTCACAGTGACGTGGGCTGTAAAAGGGTCTATACAAACATGAAGATGATGAATAGAACAACTCACTTAGGGTTTACTTACTTTTAAGTTCTTTTCAGAGGACACTAATTCTATACTGCTATACAAGGAGCACATGTACTACTCTACATCCAAATTTCATTTCTATAGACTTTTTGCAACTAGACGTCACAGTTAGATGAGCTACGCGCACAATGTGATGGCAGATAAACTGTGAAATGAGCAAGAAAAGCGTTGGAAGCGTATGGTTGCAAGCCCTCAAACGGACAGACTGGAGTGATGAAATCATCCAGGATTCTAGTAATAATTAGAATAAAAAATAATTAGAGAAAGTTTCTGTAGAAGTCTGTTTCCTTTGTCTTTGTTCTAAAATTATTATGTTTACATACTTATAAATATAATAAAGCTACTAAAATATAAACAGGCCTATGCATATTTATTTGTATGTAAACATAATCATTTTAAAATAGTTTTTGAACAAACACGTAATCTATAAATATAAGGAAGAAATACAACTTTGAAAATGTTTTATTTTAAAATTATGAAATATTTAACCTCTGAACAAACATGCAAAAGGTCTATAGTATTGTCTCTTATAAAAGATACACTAAAATAGTTGCAGAAATGCGAGGAATGTACTCGCTTTCGTGAGATATTGTAGCTGAACTGTTCTTAGCTTGGTCGGCAAAAGTCACTGTCGTGTTACTGGAAATCGCCGGCTCCCCATGTTGGTGTTGTCCACAGCGTGTCAATTGTTAACCTGAAGATAACTAAAATGTCTTACTTTGTGTTTAACTATAATATTAACATTTTTGCAAATTGCATAAACAGCTGAAGAAATATTGGATTATTGAAACTTTATTGTACTTCAGTTTCAACTGATGTTTTGTCAAACTTTAAATGGAGAAGAATAAAGCTGAAGAATGACTGTTTAGCAGTTGCACAGTTGGAATATTTTAGCAATTTAGTGTTATGGTATCTATGCTGTGAAGAAATACATGGCAACCTCTGGAATATTCGTTTTTAGGCTACATTTAAATAAATGCATTTTCATAAAATAAAATAAAAAATTGCAACGGACGTGACATCAGGAAAATATATATCATATATATAAATATATTTTCAATGTAATGTTTTAATTCTTTGAAGTCTGCCCCACATGCCCCAATTTAGTGGTCAGCTAGTGCAGAGTTTGCACAAATTCAAACTGCTGGTGAGATAAAGATGAAAACATCTATTAAGAATGTAATTTTTTTCTGATGTTATTGTTTTTATGCACACATTCAAAATGGGGAATAAGAATAATGATTAAGGAATTGATTAGATTTTAAATTTCATACTCATTATTCATATTCCCCTTTTTAAATTTGTGTAGGGGTGTGTGGGGCAAAAATGAATGCTGGTTAGTTGTAACACGGACTGTTTACATTGTTGCACAGGTTTGAGCGGTATTATGACTGGCCTGATCTAGCCCATGCTTCCCCCCAGTCACTAAAATATATGTTATACCTGTGGCCATTTGTCTGTATGTATTTTTATGCAATGTTACCTTCGAGACAGATTTTAAGGGTGTTTTTTGTAACACAAATAGTGAGGGTAAGAGGTTTGTGCAATGAGCAAGTATATTGTGTACAGGGGTTCAATTGGGATTTGTTATGTGGGGGGCTCTGCTGGGAGGGGTACTTCGAGGGGTAACATGTTTAATACTGTTTATTTAGTTTATTTCTTAAACTATACAATAGTTATATCCATTGTTATCCAGTTAACATAATGTAATTAGATGAGTGGCATACATACTTTAATCCTTTACACGTTTCTAGTCTTCTATTAAGTTTTCTCAACGTGGGCACCATTCTTAGCTCTCTCTCTGAGGTGAGTATGCCCTTAATGAATGGAAACGCATTATTCCCTTCGCGACGTGCACACGCACAAGCGCAGTGGGTACACTGGCAAGAGCAGAGCGAGACCTTCAGCCTATGTGCCGGGACTTAGCCCCGGCCCAATTTAAACCCTGATTGTGTATATATAGTAATTTTGATGCTTTCCATGGTGCACACATCTGCAAATAATAGAGACAGGATTGACTGTTTTAATCAAACTTTTCTGTTCTTTTGGAGTAAAGCTGTATGGTTTGGAAAGTGAGAACATGCATCAGCCTCAGTCTCTGTGTAGTTGGTTGATAAAGACTCAGTGGAGTTGTAAATATAAGACGACGTTCTCATTTAATGTGGATTTGCATTGGCTAAATATAAGAGCCTGAAAATGAATAAATCTCTTTCTCTCAGCTCTATAAATCTCGCTCTCCCCTTTTTGATTTAGCACTCAAGACACATTTGATCTCAGAAAAGCAATGGTGAAAATGTTATTAATATCGTGGATATTGTAATGGGCCATTTGTTTGCTTGGGTTAGCTTAGAATATGAGGTTAGGCTAAGAAGGAAAGGCTATAATAGTTTATCATTTGTAACAGTTAATTTAATTAGCCAAGGTTTGTATTGCCACTTACAAATGAGGGAGAGGTAAATCCCTTCAGATATGTCCCAATGATTCTTTGTCATGCATTTCTGTACTCCACTCTGACTGCCAATAAACAAGAAACTCATTACTGGATCAACACATTTTTATGGTCAGCAAAAAAAAAAACACTGCATTTGATGAATAAAATTAATGGAATTAATTTACCAAAAGTTTATTTTTTCTTTTCCTTAAAGAAGCTAGTGTTACTGCTGATAGCCAAAAGAAACTACCCAGAAATGCCAAACTATAAGTTAAACTAAAGAAACAATTCTGTTGCCATTTATGTCATATTGTTTTTTTAAAGAACCCAAATGAACAGTATCCTTAATATGCTTTACTTGTCTTTTCTCTGGTTTGTAGGAACCCAGGGGATGACAGCAAAATGTTGGTGTGTGATATGTGTGATAAAGGCTTTCATACCTTCTGTATTCAGCCTGTTATGGACGCAATACCCACCAACGGCTGGAGGTGCCAGGTAAGCTTGTCTCTGTGTATAGTCATAAATCTGTATTCTGTTTCATATAAAATAATCTATCTTAAATTAGTCATCCTGATGAATTAAATGAATTGATGTAACCACCTTTTTGGGTTGCGGTTATTAAAACTGCCCACTTAAGAGCCGATTACAGCAAAAGCGTTTTAAACGCTTGGAAATGCAAGGCGTGCTGCATTGCCTTCTTTGGTCACTTTTTAAAAGAGCAATATGGCGCAGCTTTTTGGGTGGTTTCCCAGACAGGGATTAGCAGGGTTTCCCGCAGAAAATGTGTTAGTTAAGGTGGTAGTGTTGGGTGGGCGGGACCGGGGGTGTGGCAATCAAAAGGGGCAGGGGTTACGCATAATGATGAAAATTTAAATATTTTTCTTTAAAACACTCAAATAAAACTTAATTTTGAAGAAACTATGACAGAAAATGAACACGTGCTAGATTATTAATGAATTAATTGTTTTAACAGATACTTCTAACTGGATTAGCTGTGTGATGAAGTTAAACTAAAGGGTTAATAAACACAAACTAAAGCAGATGTTGAAGAACATCTGGCGAACGATGATAGATGGTGCAAAATTTTTTAAAACATATTATTTCCCACTATTAATTACATTATCTTAAAGGAGTGTAACTACTGTAGCATGTAAATAATGTAAATGAATAACGTGAGCAAGAGCACTTAACAATTATATTGAATCAACAGGCACGTGCAACCTAGCTAGCAGGTTGCTCAAACAACAAAATCATCAGCTAATTTACTTAAAGTTTGCAAGAATTATAGACTAATACAATAACAGGCTTAAATAAACCCAAAACATAAGTCCACTTACAGTTCTCACGGACACGTGTTGGCTGTCCTCCAGACATGACTGATCACGTCTTTATCTCATTTCGGCCGTGTGGCTAGGTCTTATTTAAAGTAGGAAATATAAGTAGTTTTAGCAAACATGCCTTACTAAAAACATTTCTTGTGTGCCAATTTTGAGGCAAAACAAAGGGCACCATCAACCATCAGCAATTGTTGCCTGGTACCTGGTAATTATCACGTTGTGGGGACCGATTGTCCACACACAGATAGGAATACCAGTATTTTTGTGACCTTGTGGGGACCTTTTGAGGTCCCCATGAGGAAACAAGCTTATAAATCAAACAAAATTATGTTTTTTTGAAAATGTGAAGTAGGAGAAGGGTTTCTGTGATGGTTGGGGTTAGGTAAGGGAAATAGAATATACAGTTTGTACGGTATAAAATACATTACATCTATGGAATGTCCCCACAAAACATGGAAACCAGAATGCTGTGTGTGTGTGTGTGTGTGTGTGTGTGTGTGTGTGTGTGTGTGTGTGTGTGTGTGTGTGTGTGTGTGAGTATTAATATATATGGTAACACTTTATTTCGATAGTCCACTTTAGACATTTTACTAACTATAAGTAACTTTGCAACTACTTATCAACTACCAATCTTTAGAGAATTAGTAGAATGTCTGCTTAATATCTACTAACACTTTATTGTGATGAAATCTCAACAGACATTCAACTGTCTATAAGTATCTTTGCAGGTGCATGTCAACTTATTCCACTAACCCAAACCTCTTCCCTAACCCCAACCCTTACAGTCTACTAATACACTAATGACAGTTAGTTGACGTATAGTTGCAAATTATTGAAAGTTAGTTGACATGTAGTTGCAAAGTTATTTATAGTTAGTAGAATGTCTAAAGTGGACTATCAAAATAAAGTGTAACCATATATATAAGTGTCAACTTGTTTTGAAAAGTAGTTATGACTTTTTGCATATTACCATACATTTGAAGATGTTGTAGTGAACTTAGGGCTGTGTTTTGCAGAATTGCCGAACATGTGTTCAGTGTGGCGTGAGGCTCAATGGTCAGTGGTCGTCTAATGGTCTAATATGTGAGGGATGTCAGCAACAGCAGGATTCAGTGATGCTCTGCCTTATCTGTGGGAAGAGTCATAATACTGATGACCCTACAGACAAACACAATTGCTGTACTTGCAAGAGGTAAGGAGAGCATGAAATAACAAGATAAATCGTTTGTAAAAAACCCTTACTTTCACAATTGTTAATTGTTGCAAAGCAGCTTTACATGAGTAGATGTAGAGGAGAACATTGAAAATCAATACATAGTATAAGAAGTAGAATATAGCGGCTAAGGATAAAAAACCGTGTAAGCGAGCATATTAATAATGTAACGTATACAGTAAAGTGCTAAGTTAAGCCAAAGTTGGCTGACTCTCCCTGGGACTAAAAAAACCCCTAGGAGAAAACCCAATGGGAAAAAATCCTAGAAGGACAAAAAACCCTAGGGAGAGATTAATATTTATATTTATAATATATAGACACGGTAGGGATAGGAAGCGTGTAAGCGGATTAAACTGGTTCAGCCGGTGGCCGTTGGTCGCGCATCGGTTGGGCGTCACGTTGAAGGACAGCCAGTTGATTAGTGGTGCGATGACCTTCACAGCAACAGGAACTGGGTCTGTTTGTCTCATTGTCCTCAGAGTCGAGGACGAGACAGGGAGACAAAAACAGAATTCTATTAGCGTAGGGGCCGTTCGCATGTAATGCAAGTGTCATACATTATAGTGGTTTAATTCAGCTCGGTTCCAGACAGGCTAACTATTGCGGCAAGAGTAAATTACCCGTATGAGGTATGTGAGTGCTTTGTTCTAGACAAAATAACTACTGCGGGAAAAGTACATTTACTGGACATTCTATGTGAATGCTTTGTTAAAGAAGAATGTCTTAAGTTTAGATTTAAATTGATCGACTGTGTCTGATACTCGAACATTATTTGGTAAATCATTCCAGAGCTTAGGGGCTAAGTAGGAAAAGGATCTACCACCTTTAGACACTTTTGATATTCTAGGGATAATTAAGTAACCCGAATTTTGTGATCGCAGTTTACGTGGTGGATTGTATTCTGATAGTAGTTCTTTTATATACGAGGGCGCTAGGCCATTTAAGGCTTTGTAGGTGATTAGTAATATTTTAAATTGTATGCGATATTTAACTGGTAGCCAGTGTAAAGATGCCAGAATTGGACTAATGTGGTCATACTTTTTAGATCGAGTAAGCACTCTTGCGGCGGCGTTTTGAACCAGCTGTAGCTTGTTTACCTGATTTGCATGGCATCCCCCGAGTAACGAGTTACAATAGTCTAATCTAGAGGTCATAAAAGCATGGATAAGCTTTTCTGCATCTGATGCAGACAGCATATGGCGTATTTTTGAGATATTTCTAAGATGGAAAAATGCTGTGCGGCAGACGTTGGAGATATGACTATCGAAAGATAGATTGCTGTCAAACATTACGCCTAAATTCTTAACCGTGGAAGATGGCACCACTTACTAACTAACCTTGAGACTACTTCTAGTGCACTCATGTATTGCTGCTCTTTTGTTGCTCTAATTGCTTCTTTTGCCAAATAACCTGAATAACAGAATTGTCAACAAGAACAATATCAGAAGTTCCCTTTCCATACGGTTCACTTCGCATTGCGTCAGTTGCTGACGCTATGGGGGAAACTCCTGTTTACTCCGTGATTGAAGCCTATTGGTTAACTTCTGTAAAATTTACAGACCTATGGCGTTCGAGCCCGCGAAAAGGGAGGGACTATGGCTTATAATAGTCCGAAAAAGAGCGCCATGAACTCATTCGCATTCTCCTTCAGCGCGAACCTCTCGCTGCTCCGAATAAGAAGAAGCCTAACTCGCCGTCGACACAAGCCCTGCAGCGGAATCCTGGCCTAGCGTCTTCTCCTGCCGCTTTCTGGCTGAGAACCGAAGATAGCCTTCGCTTAAATATTTTTTATATAAAGCTATAAGCTAAAAGAGCAGGCGCTGTTGTAATAGCGTCCAGCACAGCGGCTCGGGTGAGCCTCTCTGCCCCTATGAATTTCCTCCAAGCGTGTCGCCGGTCTGGGACCTCCCACGCCGAGACCGCTCTCATATGCATGGTTGTTATATCTATGTTACGTGCTCCCCCTGCTGTTCCCCTCTCGCTGAGACGAGCAAACGGCGAGCTGTGAGATTAAGATAGAAGCATAGACATGCGCACACGGGCTGATCCCCCCTGTGTTCTGTCACAACGCAACCGTTCATGCTGTCGTGGAATTTTAGCCGCATCAAATAATACTCACTAAGAGTGAAAGTCAAGGATCACACAGACACACTGTAGACAGAATTTTCTTTGTCTGAATTTAATATATTCTGCAGAATAGGCTCTCACCCCCGTGGTGCTAGAAGTTTAAAAACCTAAGAGCCCCGTTTACAAGGTTGAGCACATATTTCTAGTAAGATACTGAAAAACACAGTCAACCCATCTCCACCCATGATCCAAAGATTTCATCATAGTTCCAGCGTCACTTAGAAAATAAACCTTCAATTTATCAATGACTAAGAAACCTATCAGTTGAAGCACATCTAGTCAAATAGAAGAAATTATTTTGTTCTCAGTGAAACTCTACCGTTTACTGAGTTTTTCCACTTGTTCATCATTTGTTACTTATGTCATTCACTAGCCCCCCTTTATCTTATCTGGTAGGACTTTGCATAATGTTCTAGTCTTTGGACATTTTACTACTGAACAGATGGAAAGAACAGAAATCTTTCACTAGAGCAGAAGAACAGGATTTTCCATTTAACAATTATAAGTTCATAAACTATCATTAAAAATAAAAATAAAAAATCTTCCACTACACTCCTCCCTTTTTATGATTTATTCATAACTTCATGACCCTCATCGTTGCATATTGTCTTTTGAATTGTACTGAAGATGTTGAGCACAGTTAGAGTTGGGGTCGTGCGCCCTTGATGATTACTTTGGATTTGTGGTGAGGAGGTTGAGCACAGTTATAGTTGGGGTCGTGTGCCCTTGACGATTCCTTTGGTTTTGTGGTGAAGAGGTTGAGCACAGTTATAGTTGGGGTCGTGTGCCCTTGACGATTCCTTTGGATTTGTGGTGAAGAGGTTGAGCACAGTTATAGTTGGGGTCGTGTGCCCTTGATGATTAATTCCCTCTGTAGATTCGGGTATGGTACCACCACACCACGCAGTCGGTTAGTCGTCCTCCCTTTGGATCACCCCTTGGATTCCAGCACCAACCCTTTGGCAATGGGCAGCGTGCACCCACGTGGCACGCTCTGCGATCTTTACGGTGGTATGAGTTGTTAGCAGAACCTGATAGGGCCCATCCCACCATCTGGCTTTCCAGGATTTCCTCCTGAGGTTCTTTACCACCACGTAATCCCCTGGTTTGATGTTGTGTAATGGTTCTTCTACTGGACGGGGTAGGGCTGCTTTAACCTGCTTTGGAGATATTTTGAAATACAGAGGACATAGAAATACAATACTGCAGCATTTTCATTTTGAAGAGGATCGCCTGTCACCGTGGTCCAACCTAAAAGTGTTTAGGTAAGCAAGGTTTTTGATTTGGACCCATCCAAATCCCTTCAGGAGTTTTGGTTGCTCCACACGATTTCCATAGAGCTATTTCTGTTGGAAGAGAAAGTGTTTGCATGCTTATTAATGATTCATGTGCTGTTTCAGCTTCATTTTCCTGGGGAATCTGTGTAAGAGAAAAGTTTTTGTTAGTAGTCATGAGATGCATTTCCTCTGGAGATCACGTCCTGTTCCTTGGTGTGTGCTTTGCATTTGCACACAGCTATTTGAGAAAGGAGTAGAATTTGTTATAGGAGAGAAACTGTCAGTAAAATCAGCAGTCAATGTGAATGGTTATAGATTGATTAGTAGAAAGTTGACAAGCTTGTGTTAGTGCATGCAATTCAGCCACCTTTGCAGATTTGTGAGGTGGTAAGCATCCGGATTTCACTACTTC
Organism: Paramisgurnus dabryanus; assembly: GCF_030506205.2. NCBI lineage: Eukaryota > Metazoa > Chordata > Actinopteri > Cypriniformes > Cobitidae > Paramisgurnus > Paramisgurnus dabryanus. The sequence goes on along the minus strand of NC_133358.1, from coordinate 3,856,379 downwards.
AAAGTCAGACACAACTTCCCACCCCATCCTATTTATGCCTCTGTCATCTCTGGAAGAGGAGCCATCCTCATAATGTGTGAGGGTGCATTTAGGTATGGGTGTGTCAGCAAGGTCAGGCCTTGGTGTACATACTTCCCGTAGGGCAGACAAACAACAATGTGGTGTACCTTCATCAGGTGTAGGTAACAATGTCGCCGGGTTTAGCACTGTACATCTTTCAACTGTGACATTAGACATCTGTAACAATGCACAGAAATAACGCAGCCATCTTGCTGCAGACAAGTGAGATGTGCGCTGTTCGAGCAGTATGTGAGACACAGAATGAGGGACCAACAGACGCAGCTGTGCGTACCCCACAAACTCACTGCTCGCTTGCACAGCTTTCTCTGCAGCTGCCACTGCCCTGAGACATCCTGGTAGGCCCCTGGCCACCGCATCAAGGCGTCCTGAAAAATATGCAACTGGTCTCAACTTGTCACCATGTTCTTGTAACAAAACAGATGTCATACAGCCATTTCTTTCATCCACAGTTTGAATAAAAGGCTTTTTTGGGTCTGGCAACCCTAAAGTCGGTGCCTGCTGTAATGTCTGTTTTAATTCCACAAATGCCCTTTCAGCCTTCTCTGTCCATTCTACCTTCTCTGATGGTGCCAAAGGTTTCTCATAAATCATGTCATGCAATGGTTGTTGCATTTCAGAATAGTTAGCAATAAAAGTCCTGCAATATGATGTCATACCCAAAAATGACTTGTTTCTTTGTAATGGGCCTTGGTATATTAGCTATTGCCTCTGTTCTCTTTGGAGAGAGAGGCTTCCCCATTGGTGTAATTTCATATCCTAGAAAGGTTACTTTCTGGACTGAGCACTGGACTTTATTAGGGTTTACCTTATGACCTTCCTTAGCTAGATGAGTAAGCAGCCGTATGGTGTTGTCTGTGCACGATTGCTGAGTCGGTGCTGGCACCAAGAGGTCATCCACGTACTGCAATAAAGCAACATCATCATCCAACACAAGTTTCTGTAATGAACAATGCAATGCAGAGTTTGTAAATAGTGCGGCTCTCGCTGTACCCCTTAAATGTAAAATCAAACCAAAACTGGCTATTAGAATGGACAGGAACTCTGAAGAACGCACTTGAGATATCCACTACAGAAAACCACTGGCCGTCAGCTGGTATCTGTGAGAGAATTGTGTAAGGGTTTGGAACGTGAGGTGCCCTTGCTTGTACTGCAGCATTTCCTGCTTGGAGATCTTGAACAAACCTCCACTCTGTGGGCTGACCTGCATCCCTGACCATTTGTACAGGAAAAATGGGTGTTCTCACAGGTGAGTGTGGGCAGGGAATAATTATCCCTTTTTTCAATAAGGCCTGAAACACTGGCCTTATTCCCTCAAGCGCCTCCCTTTTCAGAGGATATTGGGGTTTACATGGTCTATAATCACTCTTTGGGGTGATAGTTACTGGTTCACACCCTTTAATCAAACCCACATCATACTTGTCTTTAGCCCACAGGTAATCAGGTAAACATTGTCAGGAACTTTTTGCGTTAAATCATTACTAGCACAGGTCATGTGTACTGACAAACTGTTTTGTGAGTTGAAATCTGCAGAAACAGCTTTCTGTATTACAACTCTCTCTCTCTCAGCCATGAAAAAGCAGCATAATCTCTTCTGTGTGCTGATAACTGCTCTGAGAACTGTATGCTATCTGCCAATGGTTCCCAATCAACAGCCTCGCTGCAGGCCTTTGCAAATTCACCTGCTTTTTCTAACGGCTGACTAGTATTTTTTGCAATGGAGATGTGGGGTATTGAATTGTCAACATCAAAAATTTGTTCCTGCTTTCCTGTCAACTGAACGAGTGCCACACACCATGAGTCATTCCAGCATATATGGGTTACAGTCAAAAACCCTCTGTCTTTACGGAAAACCATCTCTCTTGCAACTCTCTTTCTGTTATGTCAACAACATTTGCAATGCATGTTTTCAGCTGGAATGACCTCGCTGGCTTGTGGCAATCTTATCTTCCCTTCAGCATGCAACTCTTCATTCAGAAAGGCCCATTCATACACATATAACAGAGACACACACATAGACAACATTCTGGGATCCCAACAAGAAATATTCAGGCCTTGGTTGTTACATAAGATGCTAGCATTCATTTTACACATCAAATCCCTCCCCATGAGGTTTACCGGACACGCGTCAGATACCAGGAACATATGCATAAACTCATTACCGTCATGCATACAACAGAGTGGAGCAGTAAATTCTTCCCTCACTATATGCCTGAAGCACTCATAGATGAGTTAAACTGCCCACTCAAGGTGACAAATGGGATTTCATTTTTGCGTATGACAGAGTTGGTTGCACCAGAGTCTACCATAAACAAAAATGCCTGTCCCTCAACCATTATTTCTTTGAGAGGCAGTTTAGAGTATGCCTCTCGTTCAACATCAAGCAAAGCAAGTTCTTCATTGCATAGAGCGTTTCTTTCCCTTTCACACACATCAGAAAAACTGAATTAGCAAGCAGATAATATGGCATTTGAACCGCAGAAAAAACAAGATTGGACTTACCCCCTTCTGTCCGATTCTCTCCTTCCCCTTCCTGGCTTCAGTCCCCTTTTTCTTTACACCCCGCAAAGTTTCCCGCGTCCGCCTGGGATTCTGGTTGCTCTTGAGAATTCAGGAAATGAAAACATTGGTTTTTCAAGTGTTCTTTCTGTCCGCAATACCAGCAAATCTTCTCTCTCTGATTTTCTTGCCACTGCTTTCCCTCTTTATCTCTCGTTCTTTTTGTTGCCAGTTCTCCTGGAAACGTTGTCCTTGTGAAGGGAAACTGTGCTGATTATGTCGTTGTTGGCCCTATTTGCCCCATCTTGACAAAAGCTGAAGATAGTTGTTGATTTGCCTTTCTCTGCTTCTTTCAGCATGTAGAGAATGTGTAATGACCTCACTCAGCTTTCCTGATTCCCATCCGATGCAGGTTTGCTTCACCTTTGTTGAAATTTCAGGTTGAAGTTCCCTGAGGAAACTTGCTTTAGGTAGGATTCCCAGGATGTTACCTCTCCTGTGTTGATGTTTTTATCTGGACTTCCTCCTCTTTCTCTTCCAAGATGCTGTCGAGGAGGATTGGTGGGTTTAGCCCAGGTGATAGTTCTTGTGCTGGCGGTGGCGGGGGTGCAGTTGGTATTCTTGGTAATGCTTCTTGTGCGGGTGGTTGTGGGAGTCTTCTTGGAGGGGGTTGGAGATCACAGTCTAGAAGAGGTACCTTTGTATAAGAGAAATGTACCCCAGGTGGGGTACGTGCAGGTGCATATGGAGGAGGAAAAAAAACAGAAAGTTAGGTTCATCATGTAATGAATCTGATGTAGGAAAACATTATGCTTAATGTTTAGCTCTGACTTAGTCTGAGTCAGTTCGTCCTTGGTCTTTATCTTACTCTATGCTCTCATTTCTCTGCCATCCGCAATTATTTTTTCCCTTAATAAAGTGAGTGCTTTTACACTCAGTGTTCCTTTAGGAGGAAAATCATACCTTTTCTCCCAGATTTTACGCTTTCCAACGCCCCCATGCCCTTTGATTTGATCACTCGAGTATACACACCATTTTCCAGATCCATTGACTTTTACTCTTTTTCGAATTACCCTGACCCATGGTCACGAATGAAAAACGCTTACCGTATTATCTATTCAGATGCCACCACAACGGTTCTTTTCCAGATTCCGTCAGCTTTGACTTCAGAAATGGTTGAGACTCTCCCTTCCCTTAGGCCTGGGGTACGGAGCCCGAGACCTCTTGTCTCAGGGGTAATCAGTCAGTCTCTCCCAAACCTTCTGGAGTCTTCAGCTTTGGAATCCCATCCTCGTCGCCATTATTGTCGTGGAATTTTAGCCGCATCAAATAATACTCACTAAGAGTGAAAGTCAAGGATCACACAGACACACTGTCGACAGAATTTTCTTTGTCTGAATTTAATATATTCTGCAGAATAGGCTCTCACCCCCGTGGTGCTAGAAGTTTAAAAACCTAAGAGCCCCGTTTACAAGGTTGAGCACATATTTATAGTAAGATACTGAAAAACACAGTCAACCCATCTCCACCCCTGATCCAAAGATTTCATCATAGTTCCAGCGTCACTTAGAAAATAAACCTTCAATTTATCAATGACTAAGAAACCTATCAGTTGAAGCACATCTAGTCAAATAGAAGAAATTATTTTGTTCTCAGTGAAACTCTACCGTTTACTGAGTTTTTCCACTTGTTCATCATTTGTTACTTATGTCATTCACTAGCCCCCCTTTATCTTATAAAAAATCTTCCACTTCAATGCTTTACACTCACAGAGTCCCTTGCTCCTCACACACTCAGCGGCAAGATCTCTTTCAGTGCCTCAGTGAGCTGGCACGCTCCTATGAATTCCCTCCGAGTGCATCGCCAGGTGGAGACCGCTCATACTATGCATGGCTGTTCTATCTGTGTTACATGCTTCCCTCTGCTGTTCCTCTCTCGTTGAGATGAACAAGCGGCGGAGCCGTGGAACTAAGATAGATGCATAGGACAAGCAAACATGGGCGGGTCATAACACAGCCACTAACACAGTCCCTCGCTCCTCCCCCCTCAGCGGCGAGGTCTCTTTGGCGGCTTATTAGAGTTAGCACGCGGTCTTATGGCTCCTTGCCTCTAGTGCAGCTGTCTAGTGTTCAACGATAACAGAGCTTCACGCCCCTCCCCTCCTGGAGCGGCACAATCTCATTTGTCTGCTCGATAGGGCAAACACACCGCTATTGGAGCACTAAGAACACTTATTATAAGAGCCTAACCGGCCTGGGTCTGTCTCACTCCGGTAGAGCTCACAATGTTTGTCTGCCCTGTCATTTCTCTCTGGCTTAGACGGAATAGAACGAATTTGTTTGATATTATGCTTAGGCCCGAACACCTCCCTTTATTCAGTCCTGTCAGTGTGCTGAATATTGGTACATTTCTTATATACCCTGGTTTTTCTGCCCTTTTAATAAACTGCAATACCGCGGGCCTCACGGCAGACTTCCTCTCTGCATGATGGGTTCAATCTGACATCAAACCACCTAGACAAACCACTGCTCTGTGAGCCTCTCTGGTCACCGTCACTACACAGGCTCGTGCACCTAAACGGCCGAGCTCTGGTCTTACTCGACAGAGAACAGACTTTCTGGAAGAGGAAGGGTTAAGTCGCGCCTCGGCTGGACTGCCCTGAAATGTTTTTTGTGTGCTCCGTTTATCCAGAAACATACACATGTAATACTGTCGGTTATGCGACCTCACTGTAATGGCGAACGGTATTGAATTCCTCTCTAAGAGCAATTTCCGTGCTTACTATACTGTGTATTGACACCCCACGGCTGTACGGTGTCTCTAAACACTTTTTTGTCTTACCGACAAGCAGTCAATATACGCACACACGGCCCGCCATCCATAATTGTATCGACGCTTGCCGTCAAACCCCATTTTGGCGATCCATTCATGGGACACTGGGCTGGATTCTAAACAATAATTCAGACGCTTTCTCGCTGAAATTCGCTCTCGCAGCCCACCTCAGATTTTCCGCTACGATACTGACAGTGCAAGCGAGCACGGTCTTACGGCTGTTATTTTCTCTTCCTAGAGAGACAGCAGCCTCAGACCTTTTCATGGCTCAAAGCGTTTTGAATCGCGCCCTCTCTAAATGGCCACTCAAAGGCTTACAAGCGGTTTATGGGGTTTTTCGGCCAGATGGAAAAGCGAGCTTAACACCAGAGCATGCCCACAGTCAGACGCGTGGCATCTTGTTTAAGGCGGGCTCACGTACCCCCCTAACGAGTCTGAATATCGTGGCATTTTGTTCATAAGACCACTTTAGTTTGACTAAGCAAAGGTCCCGCCCGAGCTGACGGCCGGGACGCTTATGCTTTGAGTTACACATGGCTGCATGAAGTGCTATCGTTACGAGCTCGCCCAGCATCTGCTGTGGGTTGGACACACCTTGCGACGGAAATCAGCTTTCGGCGCGTGGAATGCCCATTTGTCTCATATCAATCACCTCGTACTGTACATTACATTTAAGGGGGTGATTTTAGCACTGCAGCACTCTTGACCGTGTTATCTGTGATAATGCGGTCGAGCAAACTGTGGTGGTTTCATTATTCACCGAGCCAGGCTGAGATCTCGCCCCCTGTACAAGCTGATGAGTCATTTATAAACTCATTGTATCGCTTTTATAAGCTATGTTCAATCAGAGTGATACGCATCTTGTGCTTTAACCACCACGATGCGGAAATATTCCCCCGTTACGACGGGCGTGTGGAGACTGCATCCGTGGGACACGACCTACATGCCTTATGACACAATGACACGAGCAGCTAGGACCCCTTTCGCGAGGCGTCCTTATGCAAAGTCTGATCTATCCCTGTCTGGTGACTGCGAAAAGTCTAAACCCTCGCGAATTGCATGGCGGCTCTCTCCCCCTACGCTAATATCTATGTTGCGGGCGATAACAGCGAAGCACGCTTTTACAGCCAACCATTCAATTTAATTCACAAGCCTGTCATTTTTCAGATGGGGACGGCGGAGATAACAGCGAACCACGCTTTTACGGCCGGCCGTTCTATTCAATTCACAAGCCTTTCTCAGATGCGGACGGTGCCCGAGGCGCAGCACTCTGGAACTGTCCAAGGTCCTGAATGACAGATACGTCTGACATACATCAGACGATCAGCTGTTCGTCTGCTTCACAGATCACTCACTAGCGCACCTGTCAACACAGGTTATCTATGGATCGTTGAAGTTATCACCTCCCTTAACAAATGATGCTCACTCGTGGTTAAACCTACTCCATGTGTGGATTGGCTTTACCTCGGGCATAGTCTTAGAGGTTTTTCATTTTGACATTTGTTACACGGCCGGCTGGTCCTCGCCGTCCACGTTGTCAATTTTACAGCTTCAACATCCCTGCCTTGCACGCTACTGGGGTTTGTTGCATTAAAAGGTGCGCCCGTAAGCTCACCTGTATGCACGATTTGTTTTTTAATTATATGCATCCACTGTGCGCTTAGAGAAGCTCACCTATGCACACTATAAGATTTCGGTATACACTAAAGATGTGCTTGGAGAAGCTCACCTGTATACACGGCTGTGCTATCCCTTTGTGACACACACACGCACACACTGTTGTTGTTCATCTGTGTACGTTCACGGTGCGTTGGGTACCCACTGTTACGTTCGTCAATCATATCTGTACACATTCAGATTAGATGGGTCGTTGAAGCCATCGCACTGGCTCACGCCTCCCTCAATAAGCTAATGATGTTAAAGGGATAGTTCGGCCAAAAATGATATTAAACCCATGATTTACTCACCCCCATGCTGTCCGAGTTGCATATGTCTATCGTTTTTCAGACAAACACATTTTCGGATATTTTAGAAAATGTTTTAGATCTTTCAGCCGATTAAATGTAATGTTACGGGGTCCCAACCTTCAAGTCCAAATAAAGTGCGTCCATCCTTCACAAAATAAATCCAAACGGCTCCAGGATGATAAACAAAGGTCTTCTAAGGGTAATCCGCGCGGTGTTGTTGTAGAAATATCCATATTTAAAACTTTATTTACGTAAATAAATACCTTCCGGTAGCGCCGCCATCTTAGACTCCTATGTATTCAGGAGAGAGTATTAGCATAGTGTATGCACTTTTCTTATGACAAATTCGGAGGGCGGGGGCACAGAGCAGCAGCAGAGTAGCCTCCATAGGCTGTGTAAGCTCTCATCCTGAATGCGGACGCAACTAATATGGCGGCGCTACCGGCATTCCCTACATATTTTATGAAATGAGTGAATCTGAAAACTCGAGCTCGGCACAAGTGGTGCAGTGTGGGTGCCATTCCATTGAGTCATGAGAATTAATTTGGTGCAAGCCTTAGTGGACGAGTAGCGCCTAGCTGTGAGTGTAGATCGGTTGTACACTCATCATTGCGGGTTAAATATGGGGTTATAAATTATGGGGTTAAATAAGTGCACTCAAAAATGTCCAATATGATTATGGACATCATTAAAATGGTCCCTCAAATTGTACTATTTAAGGGTATAGAGGGCTATTTTGGACTCAGCCTTTGATTAACCAATAAAGGCATTTTATTGCAAATTCACAAAGGTCTCTTCGTACAGCATTGTAATTGAAACACCAGCTCTTTGAGTATTTGAGTAAGAAAGGTGTCCAAGTAATTTATTCAGCAAATGGAATTGATATTCCTGCTTTGAAGATTCATAAGAGGTCAGACACAGATGTGTTTTGCAGGAGTTAAGAGAGCAAATTGATCTGTCATGTCTGAGCAGTTAACATCATGACTTACTTCATTAGTTCAAAGATCATTGTAGTTTATGATTCACAGTATTGATGTTACTGTATGCAAAATTTGCTAACATTTTTATCCCCATTGCATTCACAGGAACACTAGAAATGTAATTTTAGTCTATTATTGTAATCTTATCATTGGGTAGATATTTTTTGTCAAGGAAAGATCTTCTAGACCAGGGGTCCCTAATTTTTTTACACCGTGGACCGGTTAAAAAAAATGTGCGGGTACAGAGGGGGTTGCTGTTCAAACAAAGTGCTGAAAATCCTCCATTGCGAAATGTTTTATGTTTTAAACAGAAGTAAAGATCAAAGAATCATCCATTAGGCAAATTAATAACTGCTTTATTTTAATAAAAGTATAAATGCATATTTTTGTGGATTGTTTTACTTTTTTATTGTTTCTCAAGTTTGCCTGCCTATTTAGTCATAATAATAAACGATAAACAAACTTGGCTTGCTGTTCTCGAAGGCAGCTGGAACGGTCGGGCTAAAACCCCAAGTTCAAGTAACAGAACAGAAGAAAATAAGCTGTGAATGAGGAGATGAGAAGACGGAGGGATGTCAGGGTGTAGAGCATTTCTAGTCAACGTTATATGTTTCATTCTCTCTTTCTGTCCTAGATGGGTTCATGCAGACTGTGAGAAACAGGTGGGCTCTGACCCCAACACCCAGGTACAGGATGCATTCATCTGCAGTGTGTGTAAGCAGGTGGAGGAAGAGACTGGCCATGAACAGCCTGTTAGTGCCCAGGAGACGTCGCTCGCTGACCCAGAAACAGAGGGTGAGTTTTTTTGCCATCCATCTGGCAAAATGCATAGAGTTCTTTTAGTCATGGCTATTGCATTGATAGCCTTGCAAGAAAATGTTTCTTGGCGAAAAAAGCAAATAAAAATAGTTTAAAAGGCATATTTAAAATGATGCACATTTGATTACATTTTGAAATGTGATTGTAGCTAGGGTTGTGCAATTAATCTTTTTGCATTTAGATTTTTGATTTAAACGATTATAAAAACTGGGGGAATCGCGATTATTGTTCCGCATTCTGTTTCTGTCATTTTGTCTTGTGTTATAAATCCAGAGCATCGTCATAATCGGCTGCACTGCGGCACCTCCATTTCTAATTCTCTGTCACACTTGCATGGAGCTGCTCTCTAGAATCTGTTCCAAGTCAAATCCCTAGTAGAGGTCTAAACGGAAGACCCGAGGACCCGTATGGGGTCCGGATCTATATTTTATATGATAAACCTGGGACATGTCTGTTTAATCTCGTGGGTAATACCAAAGTCGGTCAGACTCTTGAGTACACACACTCACATTTAAATAAAATATTTCAAAAACTAAATATTTTTAAACCTTCTTCCTTAATATAAGCGAGTCATTTTAGTAATTTATTGTTGTTCTGTTTTAATTAAAATAATAATAAACAAATACTAAGCATTTGTAGTAATGGAAAATTATGTCTTTCATTTATTTGTGTTAGAACGCAGATACCATTGCCATTGTCTTATTTTATTGGTTTTGAGTTTTTCGTTAAGAATAATAAACAAACATAAAAAAACCTTTTTATTCAAGAAATGGAAATATTTAATAATCTGACTTTAAAAACAAAAGTTATCTAGTACAGATGAATGTCTTTGCCAAATATATTTTCGTTTAAAATATGCAATGCGTTTAATAAGTTCAGAAGGTGAAAAAATCCTTACCTGCACATCCCAAATAATACAAATACAACACATCTTTCTAAAAACGTAAGTCTCTGTGTTATTTATACATTCTGAATTAAAAGAACAATTTGGAAAATGAGATCAGAGAAACGTGTGAATGCCATAATTTCACTTGCTTTGAAGGCAGCTTATTTTGACCGAGAAAGCTAATATGGTAACATTTCTTCAGAAGAATTGTTGAAACTTATTAATTTACTGATGTTTTTATTATTACTCCACCTGTTTTATCAGCCTTTGAGATGGGATCAGTGTTCTGATCTTTGAAGGGAATAGGGCATAGGGATGATCATTAGGGCCTGAGCACCGAGGAGCAGGTCCCTTAATTGCGAAGAGATTTTTGATATCTTAAACGCTGTTTCAAAGTTTGCTTTTATTTTAGGCATATTTAGGGTTCTTGGCATGCTTAGATTAACCTGAATTTTGGCCCACGCATCAGAGTTGTCGGCTGTTAAGTGTGAACAAACAGGTCAGACATAGGTGTGCCTCTTAAGTCGCTCACTAGCGCCTCTGTTTGTCTTGAATTGTGGGGTTTCTTTTACCTACAGTCCCCAAATGGGTCAGTAACAACATTAAATAGTCCACTGATATTTACCCACTATAGCAATAAAAACGTGCGAGGGCCTGCCATCGCTGCGTGCAGCTATATTTTTCTATTGAAATACGCCCTTTATCTTTTTGTGAGCGGCAGCCGCGTATGCTTTAACCAATCATTGAACAGATTATTAACAACCAATCATAGAACATTTTACTGGCCTAAGTGTTTAAAAGATTGCGGGGAAATGTTTTGGAATTGCGTTTAATTCACACATTAAAAATCTCATAGAGAAATAAAATTAAGAAATCAAGAAAACACAGGGTTTTAAAGGTGATTGCGCTTTAGGCAAATCATTAAACAAAATACACAGAAGAATTTTCGTTGTGTTTAATTTATCCATCTTGACACATGTGCAATGTTTTATACGTATGGTAAGTGTAAATGCATGAATTGGATATGGGTCACAAACGAAAGACTGTGTAATAAAAAAAATTGGATATAGGCAATAAATCAGAATTGGGCATCAAGATTTGCAGTGTAAACAAAGCCATAGTAAACGTCTATGTTTTTTTTCTAGTTTAGACAATTTTTAGGGCAAATCTTTCTAAACACATTTACATTCTCATTTCTGAGACACTATGAGTGACTTATTGTGCTGACAGTGCCGTCTTGTGGGTTCAGTGTTGGACAGATCTGTTGTTTCAACCGTTTATTCAAACAAATCTGTTCAAGTCATCACTTTGCGAATTGGACGCGTTGTGTGCTAATCCAGGCTGAGCAACGCAAAACTGTAAACAGTGTTGCTGTAACAACACAAAAACATTTCCTCGCTGGATATGATTTGGTCTTCTGACCTTTCGCCATTGTGTCAGTTTTGTTTTGAGAAATATGCGCAAAGGAGAGAGCAGAGAGACAGTTTAAAGACAGAAACTCTGCTCACTCTGTCACGCAAACAAAGATCATTTCTCATTAATCACATGAAATGAGCCAGCATGAAGTTGTGACTGCACGGACGGTGCACCGCGAGAATTTTGCAGCAATATCGGCCAAAGCAGATTTTTTTTAATATGCCAAAAATTGGCGAAATTATCGGAACGGCCGATAAATCGGTCGACCTCTAATGTGTAGACCTCTAATCCCTAGTAGTAATCCTGAACTGAGGCAGATCTATCCCTCACGTTTAAAATATGACTCTCGTGCCATTGGACCAATGTGTTTAAAAAGCACTTCTGATGGCACCACTTCTTTGACATGTGTAGCCTATGCAACAACACTATTGAATTACTTAATTTAAGTAAAGTACTAGTAGCTCCCTCTAAGGAACACCCATACAAGTCATACAAGGTTGGCAGGTCTGTGTACATTCTGCAGCGTTCATGTCTTTCATAGCATTACATAAAGCAATAAAATAGTGTTGTGCCTTTCGAAAAGTGTGTTTTCTTCGCCTGTATGAAAAATTACTTTTCCAACTTTTCCAACTCAACTTTGACTTTGTACATTTATTAAGAGATAAAGCGTGAGCTCGAAAAAAGATGCTGTGGACTGCTTTGCATTGCAATATCCTGCTGAGGGGCATATACAAGTTTTGAACATCACCTGACACCAACTATCAATATCACACAATCATGCTTTTGACATAAAAACTGAAAGCAACTGGCTTTATTAAAACAAGAACAAGTTAATTTTATTTGTCCTGTCCTGTGTGCACAGACTGGGAAGTTTTTCATGCCGATCTCATGGCGTCACCGACGCAATAACGTCATACGTCAAGTATTTTGTGGACCTGTGCATACCACTCAATAAAATCAAACATTACAATAATAACAAACCGTGCTTTAACAAGTACATTAAACGGTTAAGAAAGGAGAGAAATGCAGTTAATTTATCAGGAAACAAAGAACAATATATGGCTGCCAGATACAAACTGAGATTTGCCATACGAAGAGCCAAATCAAGTTATGCTACTTAACTAGAAGAAAAATCACCACTAATGATACAGGTTTTATCTGGAAAAAATTTAAAACATGACAAATTACAAAAAGAAACCCACCCCTACACCTGACGGGGATGCTCAGCTTTCAGATAAGCTTAACTTCTTATGGGAGGTTTGAGTAGGTACCAGCTACTCTACCATCTCCCCCTGACCCTCTCCCCTTTTACTATTAACAAGGAGGAGGTGAGGAGCATTTTTAGGGGACTTAAGAGGAATAAAGCCCCCGGCCCTGACAACATCAGCCCCACTGTTCTCCACCACTGCGCTGTCAAAACTCTGTACCCAAGTGCTTCAAAGAATCCGTTATCATTAGCCACTTTTGCACTATCGTGCCTGTGCTAGGATCAACTCTGAATATACACAAGTATTAAAAAGCTATGTTACAGTGGTTAAGTTATGATTATTATTTTTACCATTTTGTTTCTTAGAATTTCTGTGTTTCATTAGGATGTGATCCTTATTAAGCAATAATAGTAAACTTGCATCTGTTGCTGTGTCATCTCTCATATACAAATTAAAAACTCCTGGATGATAAACTGAAAGCTTTACGTTGGCATTTTTTCTGTAAAACGGAGACAAAGAATAAAGCAGCACATCTGTGGCGTTTTGTATAAAGGGTTTGTAAATACACATACAGTATACCCACATATAAAGTTTGCTACATTCATATAAGAGTTAAATTAATCTCCAAAATACCAGAAAGCATGGCTATGACTAATATAATAAAACCATGGTTACTTTTTCTAAGGGCTGACTAAAAAATTCAACAAATATGACAATATACAAAAAACAAAATAAACACCCATGTAAGACACTTATGCAATCCATATTTGTATTATATTTTAAGTGTTTTGTATGCAAATGTTATGTAGCAAGTTAACTCACCGACTGTAGATACCATTGTGACTCTAGTGATCGCTTCTTTAATACATGGATGATGAAACGATGATCCAACACACATCTTTAATTTCTCAGCACTGTTGCACTTTAAACACTTTTTTCTGTCCCCGAAACTTTATAAACTTCTCCCGAACCAGTACCGGTGTGTGCCGGATCCTTAGCATGACGAGTTTGGCATTGTAGCGCGTCTTTGCTTTTAAAGATGCAGATCATTTTCTTCAGTCCGAAGTAAAAACATAGCGGGCATCTTCCGTTAAACTGGTGATCCCGATTATTTTTAAAGTTTTAAATCTGCAGTTTAATCTGCAGACAGATAAATGCGCATCTTGCCAGAGACTCAGATAAACTCCACCTTTGACCTTAACCACTCCCCTAGCCCCGAGAAGCCTGCTCTGGCCCAAGGTATTCGGCGGGCCAGAAAAGCTGGACCTAAAGCCCCAACGAAGCACCAGAGAAGCATGACAATGCAAACGCGACAGGCCTCTGCAGGCACTGGCATGCCCGCTTGAAGCCTGATAGTGCAAACACGACTATTCTGTTTCCCAAAACCAAGACCATCTCCTGCCTCAATGATTACAGACCTATCGCTTTGACATCAGCAGTCATGAAATCATTTGAGCGCATCTTTCTCAATCACCTAAAAACTGTCCCTACCCCTCTCCTGGATGCATTCCAATTTGCATACAGAGCCAACAGGTCAGTTGAGGACACACCATCTTGAGTCCGCAGACACATATGCCCGCATCTTGTTTATGGATTTCAGTTTTGCATTTAATACAATAAACCCGGTAAACTGTTTAATATACTACTGGACGTGAATGCGTCTGGTGAAGATTAACAATAACATATCTGCCCCTCTTTTCCTCAGTACAGACATACCCCAAAGATGTGTTCTCTTACCTTGGTTATTTTTTCTCTACACAAACCAGCTCATATCACACCAGAGCTCTTTCAGCCTATACAAATATGAGGACGATACAACCTTCATAGTACTCATCACCAATAATCAAGAAACTACATATCGTGCACAGATCAACCAAGCAGTGACCTGGTGTAAAGATCATTGGTTCACCTCTACCATCCCTTTAATCACTCTACCACAAACGGACATTACGCAGGGCCTACAAGATAATCTCTAATACTTTTCACCCTGCACACAATGCTTTTCAGCTACTGCCCTCTGTATTTGAATTGAAACGGTTTCAAAAGGAAGTGTGTCGGAATTGGAACAAAAATTGGGTTTGTGTCATATTTTTTTATAGACTTAAGAGTCTAGATTTCTGGAGGTCTAGAAAGCTCTCTGAAATTCTTCAACTACAGAAAAGGCTACCAAATGCATCTATTACCAGTTTCCTGTGCTCACAGCACCAGCTGGTGACCTATCATTGAGGCCCTGAAAAGCTAAAAGCAGATCTTATTTTCTTTGTGCCATTATTACCAGACATAATGAAAATGGACTCCTCCTTAACCCAATAGCAGGGAGATACATTTGTAGTGTGTGTTTGAGGCGATTTCCCCCCAAACTGCCTCTAATTTATTACCAATGTTTTTTTTTCCTGTGGGTGCCCATGGTGGTGAGTTGATGTATGCTGGCATGTGGTTGGCAGAAAAGGATGCGATCAGACCCTCCTGTAAGAGCTCTTTGTAAGGCCGGGCTTGCCAGCAGCAATTCACTGGGCTGCTGCCAACAGCTCAAGGAAGTAATCATCCTATTTTTGAGTCCCCAAGAGAAAGTACTCTAATGAAGACAAGAGACGCCCACCTGATAACCAAGCCTACCACACTCCCACTTCCTGATAAACAAACACATATACACCCACACACAAACACACGTACACACTAAGGTTGACAAAAATATTCTGTCATGAAACCACAAAAACCAGTATGATATTAAACTTTTTTTTATATTACCTAATTAAAGACAGGGTGCATGATCTCTGAAAGCCAATGTTGACATTTGAAATCACCTTAACAAACACACCCCTACCCAAATAGAATAGACCCGCCGCACACATACGCAACCCAGGCAACGATGTTGTTTAGTAGACGCACACGTTACTGCTGATTGGCTACAAATGTGTTTTCAAAAGCATTTTCAGATTTTGTGCACTCTGCCTTTAAACATTAATCATGCCAAAATCAAGATGTGTTTGAACTGTCAGGCTAGTAGCATGGCAGAGTTCTGTAAACCCCACCCTTAATACGCCTCCCTGGATGTAATGCACACAATCCCGCTAATTTCTGCATGGGGACTGCTATTGGTATGTCCAAATAATTCAATAAAATTAATAGGACAATATCAGATTGAAATCAGGGGCGGCGTTTGCGTATGGCATTCAAACGAAACAGCAAAAATTAACAGGCTATAATAATCCTCATAACCATGATCCATGAGACTCGCGGTTCTACCCCACACTCGAGCTAGATGCAGATTGCATACATTATTTCAGAAGTAATATGATTTGTTATCTGTGGATAAATAAACATGTCCTTCCTCTGGGAATTGTAACGCAGCCGCAGCGAACTGTACGTTATTCATTATTTGCGCGCTTTTGAATATGGCCACTTGTGCAATAAAAACTGCACGAGGACAGAAGGTAAGACCTGTTTTTCCTTTTAGCCCTGTTTTACTAAGAATTTGTATTAAGATTTTAGTCTTAGTTGGTTAACTTGTGCATTACATCATTTAAAAGTTTGTTTATTGTCGGTTGACATGACAAGATTTTCGCTTTGGAGGCATTTAACAGTGTAAATGTTTTGTTGATATAATCCTGTTTTAGTTAATCTGTTGCTGGAGTTGCACTTACAGCCTTTGAAAAGCATTTTAAACAACCAGGATTTTCAGTTTCTATTTTTGTTTTTTGTTTGTATTGCTTATGCATTGTTGTTTTCTGTAAGTGTACGTCCGTGCAGTCTTTAGTATGAATTTGTACACGTTGGTGGAGTATGGACATATATCATGTGGTTTTATAGATTCGTTATTTGAGAATGTCCTTCTTGTACCCCGGAGGAAATTATGCCATACCCTAGGATTTCTTGAAACGCCACCACTGGTTGAAATGTTAAAACGGTATTTTACCTCTGTTTTTTATCTGAAGTCTCCCTGTACATTAAAACAAAGCAAACGTCCTAAGCATGTACATAAATATTTATTTAAAGTTACACATTTTACTTTTTAATTTGTGAATTACTATACATTCATCTACATTACAAAAGTGAACATATCAGATCAGATTATCCAGAGATAAAGCATGATCTCGACGAGAGATACTGTGCACTGCACTGCCAAGTCCTCTGCTATTTTGTGGACTTATCTCATCATTTAAAAACGCTTTCCTGCCAATGACGAGTTTTTCCAGCAATTCATATTTCCGCTATTATCCACTAGGTGGCTCAACTTATAAAACACTAAACCATCCACTAATCCAAAAACAGTAAAAACTCAGTGTATGTTTTGTGGGTAAAGAATTAATGGCATGTTTTTTGAAACAGTTCAGATAACATTTTAAACCTAGTTAAACTAGCATTTTACTCAATTATATAAAAACACCCAATTTTTAAGAAATACCACTGAACGTGTATGCTCTCTTAATGTCATAAAACTTCTTTTTCTATGCATTTACTCTTGTGCCGTTATACGGAATGCAGCAGACACTCTCAACTTAATGTTTTCTATAAATCCCTTATCATGCCCGAGTTAAAAAAACATAAACTTTGCAAATTATACCAGAAGTAACTTAATTACACGTATTCTAATAATTAATTGTTTAGCAATATTTTAAAATGTATGCGATATTTAACTGGTAACCAGTGTAAAGATGCCAAAATTGGGCTTATGTGCTCATACTCCTTAAGTGTTTTAAGTGTTGTTTATGTAAGCGTTATGTATCAAACAACTTTACACACTGACTGTAGCTACCATGGTGACTCGAGTGGTTTCTTCTAACAAAGGACTAGCAAAGAACATTGACACGAGCAGATCAACAGTGTAAAATATGTATATATGTATATATTTAAAAACTTAAACAATATAATTTTACATCATATGTTTTTTATTTGTTGGTTTCATGCTGCTAATAAATAACACAAAAAATTATTAGAAGTTGCGTTTACAGCCTTTAGACTACACTGCATGACTCGCTGAACAACTTAGTCTTGTGGATCAAATTGCTTCATTTGCAGTGACATTCAATGTAATGTGATGGGTAGTCTTGCAAGCCCTAGTACTGACTAAGTACCAAGATACAGCCATGTTTGATGTCGCCAAGCACAAACATACAGGCAGGTAAAAACAGTGCTTTTCTTATTTATAATACGTTCACAAGACAGTATTAAGACAATATCAACAACTTAGACTTAAAATTAAACTTAAAACCAGAGTTACCAACAACACATTACAACCTTCTCAGCTTATAGAAGAACTTATGAAAATTAATAACTTGAAAAAATTACCTCCCAGCTATATACAATGATTTTCAACCAAAACACAACAATAACACTCCCAACAACCAAGTGGAAACCGACTTGGCCGTCTCTTCAAACCCTGAGTACTGGGAACAAATCTGTATGAACACATTTTTCATGACCGATAACACAAATTATGCAGCTTATACAATATAAAGTAATTCACAGAACTTACATCACCCAAAGTAAAATGTTCACAATGGGCCTACACAACACCAATATTTGTTCACAATGCACTTTAGGTAGCATAGATGACTATGTGGCAGTGCCAACCAGTTTAATCATTTGG
This sequence comes from Paramisgurnus dabryanus, assembly GCF_030506205.2. Taxonomy (NCBI): domain Eukaryota; kingdom Metazoa; phylum Chordata; class Actinopteri; order Cypriniformes; family Cobitidae; genus Paramisgurnus; species Paramisgurnus dabryanus. The sequence continues at coordinate 3,838,104 of NC_133358.1, read as the reverse complement.
GGTTACAGGCACGAAAAAAAGTTCACAAGACAGGGTATTTTTCCGAGGTTGCTGTAAAATGACTCCACTGTCCATCTGATGGCTTCTGTCGTCATGGACGGTGTTGTCGTCGGAGAGTCATCCTGACACAGCTGAAAAGATCTGCTGTCATGCTTGCTCAGATTATCCAGTACATCACACAATCACCTGGGCTCATGAACAGATGGCTGATGGTGGTGATTGCCTGATTGATTCGAGGTCTTTTGATCTTAAGAACTTCAAGCTACAGCCGCTTGGTGCCATATTCATATTTGATTTAATAAAGCCTTTAAATTAATCTGCAATACTTTCGAGCACTGTATGCTGGTGGCAGAGTTAGGTGAATATTGATGAGTGAAATAAGTGTGAAGACTCATGAGGGTTTGGAGGCATTGAGGTTCACTGGATAAGCAATAATAACTGTTTGAAACCTTGTGTTAGTGTGCTGAAAGCCAAAAAACCTTCCATGGTCCCTTGAATTGGGATGTATCAGAAATCTGTTTTCTCCCTTCCTTGTCTGTCAAATGGAGGCATCAGTACCTCATGATCCCAGCAGCTTTCTTCCATTATTGAATTTTGCATGTCCTCTGAGTAGTTTGAATCTCTCTTGCACCCAACAATTTTTTTTATAGACCCTTAAGGCTTATGGATTTAGTTTGGCATAGCACAAATGTATTCATTAAGTAAAAAAGTTTAATATTAAAATATTGCAATGTTAGATGCACTGTGTTAAATGACCTCCATTGGTGTTCTCTCTTGTACATGAGTGGTGAATTAGCAGAGTTTAAAGAGAGCATGGCTGGTAAATATGTTGTCATGGTGATGCCTGTCACATTGCCCTACAGGGGCAGCTTTAATTTTCCTCTTGGTTGTTCAGAGTGATTAAAACCTGAATGGATGGTTGGGGATGAAGCAAGATTTATTTTATTTTTATGTTTTATTTACGGACAGTATTCAGATTATTCAGATTGTATTACCTAGATTAAGACACAGAAGTATACATTATCCCACTGGCCCTGGTCATTTTGCAGTAAATAAACATTCTAGTTTGCTTAGTTTTTCACTCTGTCCTGTGTTTTAAAATCTTTGCTGCTTGTAATTACAGTTTAAAAGGGGAGATTTGGAGTGCTTCTGAAGTTCTAATATAACTTTTTTAATATTTTCTTTCTAGATGTCTTCACTGGGGTTGAGGAAATGAATGAGGCAGAGAAGGAAGTGATATTGGTGCCAGAGGCCAGTGGTAATCCATTTCTTTCAGTACCAGAAGACTTTCTCTCAAGTAAGTCTCTCAAGACCTTTTCGTTTCAGTAGTATTGTCTACCCAGCAACCCTGCATGTCTGCAGCCTTTTCCTCCTTTTTGGTGTTATGCAGTTTTGTGTTACATAATATTGTTTTCTACAGCCACGGAGCCCTTAGATTCCTCTGTGTTTTGCAGCTGCTGAACCTGCCCAGGAGATCCAAGTAACAGTCACTCTGACAGAGGGACCCAAGCCACCACCATGCTCCTCCACTTTGGTGGGTGTACACTCGACCCCTACCACTACTGAAGACCACAACCAAGAACAAAATCTCATTGATGCTTTGGAAAGGGGGAAAGGAACAGAGAACACACTGCCTGAAGCTGCCTTTAAAGCTTTTCCTGCTTTGCCGACCAAAGAAACATCCCCTGTGCATTCGCCAGCCCTAAAGGAGGAGCCCAAGGATGTCTGTCCCTCAGATCTCTCTGGCATGAAGGATAAGAAGATGGTGAATATCCCAGAAGCCAATAGAAATGTTAAAGATATTGAGCAGGTAACGAAGCAAGACCAACAAGGAGACGAAGAGGAGGAGGTAGAAGAACCTGAGTCCTTTAGTGTCCCACTGGTTGCAGAGCTCAGTCCTACGGTGGAAATGGATACTACACCTGTCAGCGACCACAGCTTCTCAAGTTTCAGCTCTCCCACTGAGAATAAGAGTCTGATTTTAAAACATTCCCCTGCACTGTCCTTCGAAGGCTCAACCAAATTGACGCGGTCCCCGTTCTCAACAGAGGCCTCACACAGGGAGACATCTCAAAACCAGACTCCTACCTATTGCCAGAACCCAGTTGGATACAACCCCAGCGTGTCTAACACTACTTTCATCCCCCTTATGCCCAAAATAGGTATGGGAAAGCCAGCCATCTCAAAGAGGAAGTTTTCTCCAGGAAGGCCAAGGGTAAAGCAGGTAAAACCTTTGTTTTATGGCTATTCTTTCTTGTTGGTTGTTAAAAACACCTTATTTTGTGGTTTCTTTCTGTCTGTGGTTCACAATTATAGCCGGTCAGTAATACCTTGCTTTCTATGTCCCTTAGTCACATTGATTAGTGCCAGAGCATAGTGTGTATTAATTAACATGGAAAAACTCGTACTGTGCTCTGTCTTGCTTGGGCTTTTTCTTGTTTATTATTTTTCACCCCTAATTCCCCCACTGCCCTTCTCAAATACATCAATCACAGTGTTCTGGGAGAAAGGGGGGTGGGAGTTGGCTCCTGAGCCAAGGGTTTATGGAACATAAAAGAGTCTTTTCAGAGGTGTTGTTATTCCGATAACTGCTCACTGGGCTGGAAAGCACAGCACAAACTCATTTCCCCATTGAGCTTGGTGCAGGAAAGATGCTGAGAACTCCTTTATAAGGTCTTCTAAGCTGTCAGAAATCCAAATTAAACCTGACATTGCAGCGGATTTGTACTTCGTAAACTTTGAACCACTATTAATCCACACATTCTTGTAAAACAAAGATTACAGTGTGTTCTTTCCTTTTCAATGTATGGACACATCATTGGATTGTTGGCCACCATGCCATTTCAGTAGGGCTGGACGATATGACCAAAAATTTCTATTGCCGGTATATTTCTACATTTTGATCGATACATTATAAAACCGATAACCGTATGAATATTTTTAAAAAACTTGGAATAAACTGCCAAAAATGCCCACAACAAATGTTAGTACCACCTATATAATATTTAAAAACCTTTCATTTGTATTTAGCCTTCATATAAGATTAAATGTAAACTCGCTGTCAAATAAACATAAGACCTAAAGGCTCATCTGGAATATTAATAAGGTGCACCTGAACATCAGTCAGTGATATATGGTGTAATGCAGGGGTCTCAAACTAATGGATTTTTTTAGTCACAGTATTGACTTTCATAGTTTTGATCAATTTGTTATTATAGGAATATGTGGAAAATATTAATAAATAGCGAAAGAGACTCTAAAATTTTTGAATGGCAGTACCATTTTTAGGCTATTTAATGTTACATTGAAATTTATGTCAAAGCTTTATTTGTAATTGCATGGCAAGCTACACGATATATTAAATACTAGCATACTACATTAAATGCATATATTATAACTTACTCCTAATGAGACGAGTGTCATAGCTGCACACATACATTTATCTTTGCACATTTCTTTTTTAACCCGGGAACCTGATTTTTCTCTTCCATAATTCAGTTTCCTGCATTACATCTCCCGTTCTCCCTCCCTATATGGTGTCACCATGGAAGCTGTGACTTGACGCAAACTAACCCCGCAACTCCTTCTCGTAATTCTGGGTGTCAGCTCTTCTCTGAGCAAACACTTTAAAATCTCAGTTTAGAAAACAACATTTTCTGATGAGGCAGAACATACAACTGCACTTACTGTAAAGCTAAGGCCCGAAAGACACAATGCACAACTATGCAAATGCGGACGGCAATGCTTGGCCAATGTACATGCACTCTCTCTAATGTGGCTTTCACATAGGATGCAATGCGCGCTGCGCTATAAAACCCGTTCATTTCAATGGCTTGTGCCGCGTGAGGGCGGTTTGTTTTTGTGTCAAGCACGCAGCGGTTTGTTGTTGCGTCGAGCACGCCGCTGTCAAAGTTCAAAATTGTTTAACTTTTGTGCTGCGCTCTGTGACGATTACTCGCATGGCCAATAGAAACTGGGCATTCAAACAAAATGGACGAAGAGCTTATACTCAGAATTCCCGGAGCTTCTACACAGATATCGGAAGGAAAGCCGTGTCATGGACACATGTAGCAATTCAAGTTGGCATGTCAGGTGTGTTTTAAGTCAAGTAGTTCGTTGTAGGTAGGCAGCTTAAAGTTACGTAATATGGAGACGGGCAACATCAGTCTCTGTATTCCTCATCCACTATTTAACCCAAATATAAACACTGTAGTAATTTATTGAATCCCCGCCTACTTTGGTCTGACCAGCAGAGCACAAATCACTTGGCTGCGCTGAACCCAGCGGCGAGTGCAGCGCACTACGCTTCCTATGTGAAAGCCGCATAAGACAAGCCCTCCCATGTCTGCAAAAAAAGTCAGGGAGCATTTCCATGCATAATTTTTTTTTTACATGCTCAAAGGTTGGTAGAAGGACTTTTTATAAAGAGTATTTCATATAGAAAAATGACAACATGCATTCTAGAGATATTGCGATGGTGAACCAAAACATTGCAACCCCTGTACTTGAGGACAATGGTTACATTTATTCCTTTGACATTTAATTAGATATATTGTTATTTGACAGTTAAACATATCAGTATTATCAAACTTTGGCAATGAAAAATCAAAACAAATATTTTTTTACCATAACTATTTACATCAATGGCTACATTGACAGTGCAGCTGTGCATTTGTGGTGTTCTAGCACATTCAGGAATGCAACAATATGTTAAACTGTGTTTATTAAAACATTTTGGTTTCTTTGGCTCTGGTTGCTTATCTGGGCACAGTGTAATTAAAAGGGTTGGTATCTGTCACTGGTTACAACTAAGATTTGTGGTCTGCTGTGAATAAGTTTGCTTATGTGTGTGTGTGTGTGTGTGCGTGCGTGAGCGTGCGTGCGTGTGTGTGTGTGTGAGCGTGCATGCGTGTGTGTGCACGCGGGCACATATATGAAAGAGATTTTGTTGTGCAAATGAAGTTATAGCATTTTAGTGTTTTTCTGACTCTCTTTGACATACTTTGCAGTCTGAGGTTCTCTAGAGTTCTCTTGGGGTTTACCGAATGTTTTACATTTGAAAATGTATCTGTTGGGTAAACTTGAATAAGATTTCATGTTTCCAACTATGGCATATTTGAGCGTCTCATGGGCTCTCACCTAACACCAAGCTACTGGAGTTAAAGTGTGCACCTCTATATTTGTTTAGTGTTTTATTTCATTTACTTTTTTTCAAAAGTCTCATGACTGGATGGTTACTTTTCCCCAAACTTGCATTGCATGACTAATTGATTTGCAATTGAATGCATCATCATCAGTGTCATATATTTTTTTTTCTTTTCAATACTTAATCATTTAATGTTTCTGTATTCACAGGCATGTTGGCATGATGATATTGTTTGTCCCCCTAAATTCACACTTTACCCACCCACCCTTTCTTCTTCAAGAAAGTAAAAGTGTTTTATTAAGAATGTTTTATCTTGGTTATAAAAAAATAGAATTTTGTTATGTTACTTCATTAAAAACTTTTTTTTAATGAAAAGGAATCTTCTGGGACAAATACAACTAGCTCAGTGTCTGTTACATACTGTTAACTACTATTTAAAATAATTTAGGCTCATCCTTTTGTTTGTAAAAACAAACAAAAGTCATGATTACAGTACTGCACTTACAGTAAAGAATTAAAACAGAATAAATAGTTTACTATTTATTTGTGCAAAGTTTAATTCAACAGTAGCACTAGAACGGTAGTCTTACTTACTTACTTATCTATATTCATAATTGCACAACCGAAAACGCAAGTCACATGACTGTTCATGCATTCTGGGCATAAGCGTACAAGTGTAAAAGGGCCGTTAAAAAGGACAACAAAGTCAGCAAAGCCTGCAGTTCTGTCTCCATGTTATTGTTTACATGGTTGTTGCAGCTGGTCATTGTCATGTTTGTAGCAGAATGGTCATATGATAGGGGCTTGAAGAATCAGATAAGGAGGTGCAGTGATCCATGGGCCCAATCACGGAGCGAATCTAGGCAGCTATGCCTTAATTTCAGTTTAAATTTAAGTCTGTTTAGGTCAGTCAACACTGAAATGCAACCTTGGAGTTTTCAAACTAAAAGAGGGCAGCATTTCCAAAAGGCTCAGTTTTTAGGTGCTAAAAACTCAGGAGTATTGTGGAGGTCTTTCTTGCATAACCATACCAAAAGTTGCATTTTAAAACTGCAACAAACTAGTGTAAACAGTCTAGTCTAGGTGCTTTACTGTAAGTGCAATTGTTTTGTTTGTTTGTACAAACTGTGGATTAAGTTGATGGAAAATGTGATGAACAACATAAGAGGAGCACAGATGCGAAAGCCTCTGAATTAGGGATGCACCAAAAGGAAAATTATTCGCAGAAGCTGAAAATATGAAACAGTCGAATACCAAACCACTGAACTTTTTTCCACAATTATGTTGCCAATTTTTTCACCATAAATTTTACACATCCAGCAGTTATTATAGGGCCTTTTACACCTGGACACGTCTCTGGTCATATAGCAATCTGACTTGTTAAAACTTTTCCATTTACATTTGAGTCTTGGCCAAACAGATATTAATCCGATCTTCTATACCCACATAAAATGCAAATAACGAAGTACGAGCAGAGGGAGAGAGTGAGATGGCGACAAAGTTGACAGGAGCATGGTCTAACAACAAACAAGTCTAACAAAAAGCTTTGTTAATAAACGTTTTATTTCTCGTTAATATAAGGCGATGATATTTGCCATTCCTCTTCTCATCTTGAAGAGCTAAAGTCTCTCGTTCTTTTGTGCATTTAGCCAACAAATACCCAGTATCGTCGCTGCAGTGTCTTTCTCACACATTGCATGGTATTCAGGATGTCTTGATTTTAAATGATAAAGGAAACTTGTAGTTCTGTATGTTTTTTCTTCCTTGGACACCTCAAAATGCTTTTACCGCATGTACCGAATGTTTACTGCATTTGTGTGCCTCTCATTCTGCGCTGGTTGCTATTCGATCACGTCATCAAAGACCTCATTGTTTGCCAAAATTTATTCGGTCGTTTTACTTGTTCGGCCAAACACAGAAATTGTATTTTTGCTATTTTCAGCCCAATAATGTAGGGATTATATGTAACATTCCAAGCATCCCTATTCTAAACGCCTTCAAAAATGAGATAATGATAGTAACTGAATGCTCTCGGCACATATTATGTACGTTCATCAAATACTTTTGCATCAAATCCGCTAAATCTCAGCATCAAGTCATTCAGAAATGCTGCTTTGTTGGCAGAATATTTTAAGGGTCTTATAAAAAAAAATGCTCTTTTACAAGAAAACATATCAGATGTGTTTAGAGGGTTTTGCATCTGAGCTTTTTATATACTGTTAATGAACCTGAACATTCCTTTAAAATTGCAGTTTGGGACAAACCTATACATGACAGGAAAACAAAGACAAAACAAGCATCTATCCTATGTTATTTTTATAATTTAAAAATTATTTTATTGAACTTATTTTATGAATAAATGTATGATTTTCTAAGTCAAGAAAGCCTAAATACTGATGTGTTATGTACTGTAATTACACTAACTAACCCGCATTAGCTAAAGAGGTTAAAGGTTCCCCATGATGCTTTCTGCAATTTCCTGTGTTGATCTTAAAAATCAGTTTGTTTTCATGCTGACATAATCACATTTGTTTTATAAACACCATAAATGAGATTGCTGCCATGGAGTTACTAAATCCTTGTGACCCCCTTCCCCGTGAATTTAGCATACTTCCTAAATAAGACTTGCATATACTCGTGCAGTTGACATGCACTAGTTTAAGCCACTTTGTCGCTTGTCATGTTTCAGGAATTTGTCCCAAGCTTCTCAATATCACACTTAATTTACTTGGCCTCATGCTTTTTTCTGGATGTATTGTATTCATTTTACAAGCTTGATGTCTTGTTGCTGGCTTATGTTGCTGCATTTTGTCGCCCCTCATTTTCCCCTAACCATGAATGTGCTACCCCTTTCTCCGACACTCTACCTCAGGGTGCATGGAGTAACCGTAGTGCAGTGAGTTCACCTTCCTGGTCACCAGAGCGCATGGAGGCCTGGGACAACGCTAATACCGTGACGCTGCATGGGCTGCCCATCTGGACCGTAAGATTGGTAAATGATGGGAGGGTGGAGCAGGGTTTGGTCTCTGCAGGGGACTGGGCTTTTAAGATGGGTGTGGGTCATTAAATATCTACTGGTCTAGTTTCTTAGATGAAACTGAAATGGTACAGGAATTATATGTAATGAACAGCAGTTCATTACCAAGTTTTTGTCCTAAAAAGAGCTGCTTTAAACGAAAATGTCTTTCTAAATTTTTCCGCCTTCTCACCAAAATACAATTTCAAGGTTTGTCAGGGTGTGTTCAGTTGTGCTAACATCTTGACTTTTTTTATGTGACTGCACATTAGATAGATACCGGTGAAATTAAACCGATTCAAGGGTTGTGTTAGTTTGCATCACCCCATTTTCCTGTTTAAATGATTGCCAGTTATATTTGCTTTGTTGACCTATTTCCTAAGGTCAACAAAGGACATGAAACTAGGCAATAATTTAGTTTGTTTAAGTATTCTGTTTCAAAAATGAGGGTTAGTGATATTAACCGAATGCTTTCGGCATGTATTATACATTTATTAAATACTTAAATCTGCTCAGTCCCAGACTTAGGCCATTAAGAAATATTGGTTTGTTGGCACAATCTATTAAGACAAATGATAATTTACAAGAAAACGTGTCAGACGCACTTAGCTAGTTTTGCATCTGAGCTCTTCAATTTTAGTAAAGTTAAATGAATTGTGAATATCATTTCATGTTTTATTTAAATATCCAGGTAGCTAGCATGTTAACCGTTATTTTTTGTGGCTTTGTCACACAAGAAAGTTAAAATGCATGCATGAGACACCAGTTTCCAAAATTTAATTTCAGCCAACTGTAGGAATGTCTTATCAAAATTACAGTTTTCATGTATGCATACACAACAAATTAAGAGGAGTGCCTTCCTCTACCCTAATCTTATTTTTTCCCTCTCCATAATTAATTTCTGCACAAAATAAACTTTGACTGTAAAGGCTAATAAGTGTGGCAGCTTCCTTGGGCAGTGTCTTTAAATTAAGTTGACATCTCCTGTCTGAGTAGTGCTGCTTGGGTACAGTGAGGTAATTACCTGAGAGGAAGTGGGAATTGTGCCAGAGCTTCAGTCTGGATGCAAACGCAACTTGACACTTTTAGAAACCAGGCAGGTTGGCAGAAGTTTGAGCTGAAATTTGATCTTTAAGTCAGTGTAGTGTTCAGTGAGCAGATCTGAGCCTCAGAGGTTCAGTTCTGGACACGGATGGATACATTTGTATCACAAACACAGATGCACTGGACTGTGATGCATTCTAAAAAGTTTTTTGCCATGTCAGGCTGGATTGTCGGTGGAATTGGTGCTAATTATTAGTGCTAAGCAACATAAGCAAATCTTAATTCTGTAACAAAATCAGTCAAGCAATGGTGTCATTTGCTAGCTACAGAGGCTGGTGACATAATTATGACAATGTTAGTATTTTTCATCTATGTACTGTATATGAAACAATTCAAGTTTAATTGAAAACTTTAGTGAAGGAAAGTTTTCATGGAGGAAGGGAGATTGCAGTGGAAGCAAGATCATTTGTTTTATAAAGTAGTTACACAGTATAAGACTGTTGAAACTTAGTCAGTAAGAAATCTTTAGTCTTTTGACTTTTCTTGGATTTTTTGTATTTTGTAAATACCAGTAATAAAGTTTTAAATTAACAGTTTAGCACATTTTAAATCTTGTTTATCACTACATGAAAACAGTTCATGCATTCACTGTTATGCAGTTTAATTATGCATTTACAAATATATCATTTGTAAAAAAAAAAAATAGGTGGTGGTGCAAACTTGTTTGCATTTCTTAAAGTGATAATGCAGTTAGAAAGGCAACTGTTGGCAAAGACAAGGAGGGATGGAATAATGAGACATCTAAATTAATTGGAATTTATTATCTAAATTAATAAAATTGCTTGGTTTCAGACATTTGTACTAGATTTTACACATTTTAAATGTAATTAGAAATGTGACAGAAATTTAAAATCCTTTTGTGTGTGTGTGTGTGTCTCAGGGTCGTGGATCTGGCTTCCCTGGAAGGAGGCGACCCAGAGGAGCTAACCTGTCTGGGAGAGGTGGTAGGGGACGATCCAGGTTAAAGACGGAAAGCAGCCCTGTTCTGACCCATGGGGTATGAAGCCCCCACCTCTAAATGCATAAATAAAACAACATTTGTGCTTAGTGCTCACATTAAGGCCTGAGAAATCACGGTCAACTGAGCTTTAGAAGCAGAGCTCTGCCCAAATGGCCTTTTCAAAGTAGCACATGCTGACATTTTCCCAACACAAACTTGTGATGGGAAGCTTAGGCAAAATGTGCTTGGCAGCTATTGGGATTAAAATACCCAATTTTATTCTCAGCAGCTCATTCACATAATTCAATAGGAATTATTTACAATGTGCATTGTTTTAAACATACTTTACAGAAAGCATGTTAACAGAGAAAACTAAAGTAAAAGCAAAATAGCACACAGTCTCATTTCAATCTAATACAAGACAAAACTATTTATACTGAGGTGAAATTGCACAACCAGCCTTAATTAATTGCTATGATTGTTGCTAAAATGTTACAATAGTCTGTGACAAAACAAAGTTTCCTGTTTAATTTCTTACTTTGTGGTTGTTATAGAGAAGAAAACCAGGAAAAAAAAAATGTTTAACTCATTCCCGATAACATTTTTTGTGATTTTCTCAAAAGTTTTACAAAATGCCTTCCAGGAAAATGTTCTTTTATGAATATATAAACATACAAATATATCAAATGAAAGAACAGACGATCTGCTTTCAAACAAACAAACAAACAAAATGGGAAAAAAAGGTTTCATCCTATCTTCATTTGTTGGAATATTTTTTTTAGCAAAAAGCTGAAATAATTGCATTTTTGAAAAGGATTTTTGTCAGAGATCAGATTCAGAATGATTATTAAAACATACACAGAGTTTAAAATTAATAAAATTTGTTTTGCTTCAGTTTTTTATAAATTGTGTAAGAGCGCTATCTATTGGGAATTACAGATTACCATAAAAACTCTTCAGGAAAGTGTCATTGGCAGGGACATTTTTTTTTCTTAATTGACGAGTTTAAAATTAATCAAATTTGTTTTGCTTCAGTTTTTTATAAATTGTGTAAGAGCGCTATCTATTGGGAATTACAGATTACCATAAAAACTCTTCAGGAAAGTGTCATTGGCAGGGAATTTTTTTTTTCTTAATTGACGAGATAATTTGTCAATGGCGGGGAAAGAGTTAATAGTAATGTTTATGTTAAAATGCATCATATTATAACCATAATTCCATACTACAGTGCAGTAATAAATTAGTAACAAGTGGCTGTGATCTTCGCTCATGTAAACAAGTGTCTTATGCTATGTACAGGTGAGCTTAATGGATTCTCCATATGTAGTCAAAGAAGAGGAGGAGAACTCCATGCACAACACTGTCGTGATGTTCTCCACCTCTGACTCCTTCACACTTCAACAAGTAAGTACCTGTAAATATCCTTCATCTTGAGTCAGCAAACATCTAGGCAAGCAGTCATTTTTTTCACTGTTTACATAACAATCAGCATTATTTAATTTAAACGTTGCCTCCAGTTTAATACTTATTTTACATTAAAGGAGTCATAAAAGCACATTATTGTGATGATTTCTTTGTACTATAAAAAACGGTACCACTTTATTTGAAGGGGTGTTCATAAGACTGACATGACACCTTCATAATCATGACATGACATGTGCCATGAACATGGAAATTTTATGCACGTTTATGACAACTGTCATTTAAGTGTCATTCATTTAATTGTCATTTTTAACCACTTTAATTGTCATTTTGACCACTTTTTACCAGTGATACAAATTGAATTTGTCATTTAAATGTCATTTAGTGTTAACACTCTGTCATATAGTTTTATAACCGCGTCATGAATATTTTTCTTGACTTCAACTACAGTGGTACAAATATAATTTGTCATTAAAATGTCATTAAGTGTTAATACTCTGTCAAATAGTTTTATAACAACATCATGAATATTTTTTAGTTCTTAACGTTTTTTTTTTAAGTTTCCTCCATGTGTTTAAGAAATGAAATCAATCATTCAATAATAATAATAATAATAATTAAAATTGATAAAATTATATTTTACTGCATTTGGAGAACAAATCATCTAAAATTAAATGAAACCATGCAGGGATGGGTTCATATAGCTGGAAAAAATCAGTTAATTACATTAAATTAAAAAAACAGTTAGTTACATTAAATTAATTGAATGTCAGAAAATGTTAGAACCCTCTGTGTAACGAAGAACAAGTTCTGTTATTTGTCAGGTCTTTTATGTATTGTGCACATACATAAAGTTGAGTGTAATATTTTGACGTGTCTGTTGCATTTTGTTAAGGTATTTACAATTATTTTACATAGTATTAACACTTATGATGTATTGGTTTGTGTCAAGTTGTCATAACAAAGAAATTTCAAACAGTGTCATCTTTGCATTAAAAATTACATACTTGAACAAATGACACTTAATGACAGTTGTCATAAATGTGCATAAAATCTCTTTAATGTTCGTGACGTGGCATGTCATGATTATAAAGGTGTCATGTCAGTCTTAGAACACCCCTTTATGTAAAGTGTTACCAAAAAACTTTCAAAATTCGAACCCTCTTTCCCAGTTCAAAAATATCCCCTCCCCTCTCATATTGAAGATGCAAAAAAATTTATTTTTCAAATTTAATCTAACCTAAGTTAAAATTAAGCTTTTTCTTAATGAAATTTCTGTGGTGTTCTGTATATGGCACCTCATAAGGTGCAATATGGGACTTTTAGCGGCATATAATGGTCAGACTGTCAATAGGAACCAACGGCTCAGTCCACAGCTCAACCTTTCCTTTTTGAAACGCATTATAAAGCTATGGTAGCCACCACAGGAAAAACACCTCATCGTCTGAGACAATGTGTTTCTTAGGGCTGCCTTCATGGTGCCAAATTCATTGCCTCAGGCACCAGCGAAGCTGCCTAAGCTTTCGGACGCAGCCAACATAGTAACAAAACGCAATCTATACAACAGTTTTCCCGCACAGAGTCTGTGAGTTGCCCCCCAAAGCACATTCTATAAGTAGCCTCAATTTTAATATTTATTTATTAAATATTTTTTTAATTAGCTTGGCTTCTTTTATGTTTGTTAACATTTTAAACAATGTTAAAACGTATCAACAAGTACAATAAAGTCAAGTAAAACTCAAAATAAAAGTTTTGAGTTGTGACAAGTTCAAAAAGTAGCCCCCAGATTGTTTTATCCATTGTGGTAGCCCTTGGTTACAAAAAGTTTGGAGTCCTCTGGTCTAATGGCTAAAGTGACTGAAAGCACTGGTTTTATTTAAAGGAAGATAACAAGAGGAGAACTAGATTGTGACATAAGCTAACTCAATAACTGGTGTACAGCTGTTGGTCTGAATTTGTTACGTTAGTTTTCTGTTGGACAGATTTTAAAACATGAGCCTTGAGCAGTACTGTATGTTAACCGTGTTCTTTATATTTGTGGGAAATGCATCTCATGGCTGCATGTATGCTCTGTCTGTGTGTCTTCAGGACATGTGTGTGGTGTGTGGGAGTTTTGGGCAGGGTACTGAAGGCAGACTGCTGGCCTGCTCCCAGTGTGGCCAATGTTACCATCCCTTCTGCGTCAATATCAAGGTAAGAGACCTCTCTGCCCCGTATAAATCACAGCTTGGCCCATTCAGCACTATACATGGGACGTAATTATGTGAATTAAGGAAAGTTAATAGGGTGGGATTTTGTAACCGCTCACGTCATATGATTACTTGCCGTGTTAGTTCTGTGTGTACTCGACTCGACCTCTGCTTTTAGGAACGTGAACACCTGATTATTATAAAAATGAATTGATCCAATTTTATTACCTACAAGTAGCTAAACATATAGAAGCACATATACAATTTTTTATGTTTATGTGCTGTGTGATTTAATGTGAAGTGGTACTTTATTTACAAAGGCAATTGTTTAGTCCTAAAAAAATATATATATATATATATATATTTTTTATATATATACATTTCATGGATCAACAATGGTGATGTTTTATGCAAATAGTAACAATGAAGTAAATATCAAGTAAACTGATTTATTTTGAAAGAGCAAAATGCAGTGTCCAGTAGGGATGTGAAGGTATGGGATTTTTTCTTACGGCGGTAAAGAAGCAACAAATCACGCAGTTAACTGGACAACAACACCCCCATCCCCTCGCCAGAAAAATCTTCTTTATTATTAAAACATAAAAATATATTAGCAGTAACAACATGAAACTAGATAGAAAAGTTCGTCGGAACAAACTTTATGTTGGCTTGAGAAAGCCTAGTCTGAGAGTAGAGTTTGACAACTTAGCATGAAGCTATCATGATTTAAGATAAAGCTAGCATGATTTAACATGAAGCGAACATGATTTAGCATGAAGCTAGCATGATTTAGCATGAAGCTAGCATGAAGCTAGCATAATTTAACATGAAGCTAGCATGATGCTAGCATGATTAGCATGATGCTAGCATGATTAGCATGATGCTAACATGATTAGCATGAAGCTAGCATGATTAGTATGAAGCTAGCATGATTAGCATGAAGCTAGCATGATGTTAGCATGATTAGCATGAAGCTAGTATGATTAGCATGAAGCTAGCATGATGCCAGCATGATTAGCATGAAGCTAGCATGAAGTTAGCATGATTAGCATGAAGCTAGCATGATGCTAGCATGATTAGCCTGAAGCTAGCATGATGTTAGCATGATTAGCATGATGCTAGCATGATTAGCATGAAGCTAGCATGAAGCTAGCATGATTAGCATGAAGCTATCATGATGTTAGCATGAAGCTAGCATGATGTTAGCATGAATAACATGAAGCTAGTATAATTAGCATGAAGCTAGCATGATGCTAGCATAATTAACATGAAGCTAGCATGAAGTTAGCATGATTAGCATGAAGCTAGCATGATGTTAGCATGATTAGCATGAAGCTAGCATGATGTTAGCATGATTAGCATGAAGTTAGCATGATGCTAACATGATTAGCATGAAGCTAGCATGAAGCTAGCATGATTAGCATGAAGCTAGCATGAAGCTAGCATGATTAGCAGGAAGCTAGCATGAAGCTAACATTCATTGCGTTGCTAGGGTACTAAGTTTGGTTGCTAGGGAGAAAATTGGCATCCCATAATGATCACCCTTCAAGCCACAAGTAAAACGGTCCAACCCCCGTGTCTCTACAATGTTCTGATGCAGAGATATAAGGCTTTGTTTATTCCGTTGCTAGGGTACTAAGTTTGGTTGCTAGGGAGAAAATTGGCATCCCATAATGATCACACTTCAAGCCACAAGTAAAACGGTCCAACCCCCGTGTCTCTACAATGTTCTGATGCGGAGATATAAGGCTTTGTTTATTCCGTTGCTAGGGTACTACGTTTGGTTGCTAGGGAGAAAATTGGCATGCCATAATGATCACACTTCAAGCCAGAAGTAAAACGGTCCATCCCCCGTGTCTCTATGATGTTCTGAAGCGGAGATATAAGGCTTTGTTTATTCCGTTGCTAGGGTACTAAGTTTGGTTGCTAGGGAGAAAATTGGCATCCCATAATGATCACCCTTCAAGCCACAAGTAAAACGGTCCAACCCCCGTGTCTCTACAATGTTCTGATGCGGAGATATAAGGCTTTGTTTATTCCGTTGCTAGGGTACTAAGTTTGGTTGCTATGTAGAAAATTGGCATCCCATAATGATCACACTTCAAGCCACAAGTAAAACGGTCCAACCCCCGTGTCTCTACAATGTTCTGATGCGGAGATATAAGGCTTTGTTTATTCCGTTGCTAGGGTACTACGTTTGGTTGCTAGGGAGAAAATTGGCATGCCATAATGATCACACTTCAAGCCAGAAGTAAAACGGTCCAACCCCCGTGTCTCTATGATGTTCTGAAGCGGAGATATAAGGCTTTGTTTATTCCGTTGCTAGGGTACTAAGTTTGGTTGCTAGGGAGAAAATTGGTATCCCATAATGATTACACTTCAAGCCACAAGTAAAACGGTCCAACCCCTGTGTCTCTACGATGTTCAGATCCAGAGATATAAGGCTTTGTTTATTATGTTGCTAGGGTCTTCATATTTTGTTGCTAGGGGCGTGGCTTAATACCTCAATAAGAATCCCAAGAGACTGATTGGATGCCTGAGTAAAATGAGCCCACCCCTATGTCTCTATGACACTCTGGTGCAAAGATATCCATCTGGGCTTTTTATAATGGTAGTCTATGGGAGATGTTGCTAGGGTACCCAAAATTGTTGCTAGGGGCGTGGCTTAATAGCTCTGGGGTGATCCTAAGAGACTGATTGGATGCTTGAGTAAAATTAGCCCACCCCCATGTCTTTAAGACACTCTAAAGTGAAGATATTCCATCTGGGACCCTTTTATTCCCTTTTATGGGCATGTTTCCTGCCCCATTATAAGTCAATGGGAAATTTTGGGGGCCCCTTACACCCCAGGGGTACAGCTTACACCCCATTGTGAGGTATGTTCTTACACAGCCTGTCAGTCTCCTTAAATGTGGTAAGCCACAAGTTTCTACAAGTTTCTCACTCGCAGCTATGACCCGTCAAAGTTTGTCTCAATGTTAAGTCAATGGAAATTTTGGGGTGTTTCAGCGCCCCGTTTAGGAATTCGGAAGGTCCCATCAGTTAGAAAAGATATAGCAACTCGAGTCAGATCAGACCGAAGGTATGTCCAAAGTTTGATGGCTGTAGCTTGAAAGCTCTAGGACGAGTTAGAGTTAGAAATTTTAGTCTCAGAAGAAAAAGAATAATAATAACTAGATAGAAAAGTTTGTTGACAAACTTTATGTTGGCTTGACAAAGCGTAGCCTGAACGTTTTAAATGGTTTGATAGAAGTTTAGTTTAGTAGGCTATCTGGCTGTTAGTATGTTTAAGTATGAAGCTAGGCTGATTTAGCATGATGCTAACATGATTAGCATGAAGCTAGAATGATGCTAGCATGATTAGCATGAAGCTAGTATGATTCTAGCATGAGTAACATGAAGCTAGCATGATGTTAGCAGGATTAGCATGAAGCTAGCATGATGTTAGCATGATTAGCATGAAGCTAGCATGATGCTAGCATGATTAGCATGAAGTTAACATGAAGCTAGCATGATGCTAACATGAATTAGCATGACGTTAGCATGATGCTAATATGAATTAACATGAAGCTAGCATGATGCTAACATGAATTAGCATGAAGTTAGCATGATGCTAAAATGAATTAGCATGAAGCTAGCATGATGCTAACATGAATTAGCATGAAGCTAGCATGATGCTAACATGAATTAGCATGAAGCTAGCATGATGCTAACATGAATTAGCATGAAGCTAGCATGATGCTAACATGAATTAGCATGAAGCTAGCATGATGCTAACATGAATTAGCATGAAGCTAGCATGATGCTAACATGAATTAGCATGAAGCTAGCATGATGCTAACATGAATTAGCATGAAGCTAGCATGATGCTAACATGAATTAGCATGAAGCTAGCATGATGGTAACATGAATTAGCATGAAGCTAGCATGATGTTAACATGAATTAGCATGAAGCTAGCATGATGCTAACATGAATTAGCATGAAGCTAGCATGATGCTAACATGAATAAGCATGAATCTAGCATGATGTTAACATGAATTAGCATGAAGCTAGCATGATGCTAACATGAATTAGCATGAAGCTAGCATGATGCTAACATGAATTAGCATGAAGCTAGCATGATGCTAGCATGATTAGCATGAAGCTAGCATGATGCTAGCATGATTAGCATGAAGCTAGCACGATGCTAGCATGATTAGCATGAAGCTAACATGAATTAGCATGAAGCTAGCACGACGCTAACATGAATTAGCATGAAGCTAGCACGACGCTAACGTGAATTAGCATGAAGCTAGCACAACGCTAACGTGAATTAGCATGAAGCTAGCACGACGCTAACGTGAATTAGCATGAAGCTAGCACGACGCTAACATGAATTAGCATGAAGCTAGCACGACGCAAACATGAATTAGCATGAAGCTAGCACGACGCTAACATGAATTACCATGAAGCTAGCCCGATGCCAACATGAATTAGCATGAAGCTAGCACGATGCCAACATGAATTAGCATGAAGCTAGCACGATGCTAACATGAATTAGCATGAAGCTACCACGATGCTAACATGAAATAGCATGAAGCTAGCACGATGCTAACATGAATTAGCATGAAGCTAGCACGATGCTAACATGAATTAGCATGAAGCTAGCACGATGCTAACATGAATTAGCATGAAGCTAGCACGATGCTAACATGAATTAGCATGAAGCTAGCACGATGCTAACATGAATTAGCATGAAGCTAGCACGATGCTAACATGAATTAGCATGAAGCTAGCACGATGGTAACATGAATTAGCATGAAGCTAGCATGAAGCTAACATGAATTAGCATGAAGCTAGCATGATTTATTATGAAATTAGCATAAAGCTAGCACTAAACTAGCATGAAGCTAGTATGACTTAGCATGGAGCTAGCATAAGGCTAACATGACCAAAAGACCCAACCCCCATGTCTCTATGATTTTCGGATCCAGAGATATAAGGCTTTGTTTATTATGTTGCTAGGGTGCTCATATTTGGTTGCTAGGGGCGTGGCTTAATACCTCAATAAGAATCCTCCGAGACTGATTGGATGCCTGAGTAAAATGAGCCCACCCACATGTCTCTGTGACACTGTAAAGCGAAGATATTCCATCTGGGACGCTTTTATTCCCTTATATGGGCATGTTTCCTGCCCCGTTATAAGTCAATGGGGAATTTTGGGGTCCTCTTACACCCAAGGGGTACAGCTTACACCCCAATGTGAGGTATGTTCTCACAGTGCCTGCCAGCCTCTTGAAAAGTGGTAACCCACAAGTTTCTACAAATTTCTCGCTTGCAGCTATGACCCGTCAAAGTTTGTCGCAATGTTAAGTAAATGGGACTTTTCCGAAGTTTAATGTCCCGTTTTAGGAATTCTGTAAGTCGGATCCCGTCAAAAAGATATAGCACACTTCTTTAGACCAGTCAGAATGTCCGTGGAAAATTTCGTGGATGTAGCTTGAAAGCTGTCGGACGAGTTAGCCGCAGAAATTTTAGTCTCAGAAGAAGAAGAAGAAGAAGAAGAAGAAGAAGAAGAAGAATAAGTTTAAATACAATATCAGTATGTTGGCTTTGTCAAGCCAACATAATTAAAACTGCAAGCAGTGATGGAAGGGCCCTCGCACACCTGACACCGCCACGCCGTGGCATGAGAAGAATTAAAGGGAACAGTAGTAAATAGGCATTTAAGCATGTAAACATAGGTGAACCATTTAAAAGTGTAGTATAATGTGCCACATTTCCTGTTGCTAATTACAAATGACAGCGAGGTAGCATCGTGTAAGATAGCATGAGAGAGAGAGAGAGAGAGTGAGTGAGCGAGTGTGTGTGTGTATGAGTGACTACATGTAAATATTGGCACGTAGATGTGTTCTGTCCAGGACTCTTATCAATCATGTGAAGTTTGGGACAAATCTGACATTGCATTATCATTGTAAACATGTTACTTCCTGTTACCAGCTGGTGGCGCTATGACCGTAACTGACTATTGGCATCATAAGTGAATATCAGTGATGGGAGTAACGCGTTACTGTAACTCCACTATTTTTTTAAATCAAGTAACGCAATTACAATTACTGAAATTTAAATGAGTTCGTTACGCGCGTTACTCTATTTTGTAAAAAATAGACAAGACATATCTGACGTCGCAGGACTGTAGTTGGCGGCGCAATAATTCATTACACTTCATCATAGCTGACAGTGCATATAGAATGAACATGAAAAATCTAAACGGGACAACATACCTTTGTTTAAAAATTGTGCGCAAGTCATAATCCATCCGGTCTCATGTTTGTAAATTATCTTCACCAAGCAATCGCAGTATGACATCAACTTGCATTTGTAGTCCACAAAGGTAATAAATCTAAGAAATGATCATATATTCTTAGATGTTTACATCGGCTTCATGGAAGAGAACGATCCGCGATTGTTGTTTCCACTAAAATATTCACACTGCGGTGTACACCCGTGTTAAAACTCCATAGTATGTGTGAGCTCGCTTTTAGTTTTAGTTTCAGTCTCTCCGTATCCGAACAAAAAATCCACTCGCTCTGTGTCCATCTGACAAAACAATCCACTCGCTCTGTGTCCGTCCGACAAAACAATCCACGTAGCCTACTCCGTTTTCTGAATAAATATCTTCCTTTAATCCTGTGTATCATTTAAATCCAACAGAAAACAAACAATATATGACCAAAGAGCGCAGTCCCTGTTGCAAGCTTTACAAGCTGTGTTCCAATTCAAGTGCTGCACCCTACTAAGCATGCAATAAAAGGTGAGCACTTGCCCATTCAAGGCGCTCAGAAGTTCGCGAAGAGAACTGAAATGAGACGGTCTAACCTTCGGAGGACCCATAATTTGCCTCATCTGCTGCACACGCATCGTGCCTGTCAGCAGGACACAGCGGAGACGTTTCTAACTTATTAAAATAAATATGAAATCAGAAAAATTATAATTTATTTTAGAAAATTTGACATGTTGACACAATTGTCTCCAAATTTTTAAAGAGACACTACACAATTTTAACACATTTTATATTTTTGTAAACATGCAGAATATTTGTCTAAATGGTCTAAATGATATACATAAATAAACTAAGTTTAAATATTAAGATAATTTCTAACAAAAATATTCAAAGGTTGAATCTAAAGCAAAATAGGCTCCTACAGTATGTGATATATTAGAGTCTTATGTGTAAAATAGCCCATCCATATCATTTTACTGTTTGACTGTTCAGTACTGTTCATATTTACATTTAAAAAGCAGACATAAAAGTAACTTAAAAGTTACTTTTCTAAGTAACTAATTACTTTTGATATACAGTAACCGGTAGAGTAATTCAGTTACTTTTAAAAGAAGTAATTAGTAACTGTAACTAATTACTAATTTTTTTGTAACTTGCCCAACACTGGTGACTATTGACATGTAGATGTGTTCAGTCCAGGACTCTTATTAATCATGTGAAGTTAGGGAAAGATCGGACATTGCATAATCAGTGTAAACATGTCACTTCCTGTTGTCAGCTGGTGGCGCTATAACCATAAGTGACTATTGACATGTAGATGTGTTCAGTCCAGGACTCTTATTAATCATGTGAAGTTTGGGACAGATCAGACATTGCATAATCAGTGTAAACATGTCACTTCCTGTTGTCAGCTGGTGGCGCTATAACCATAAGTGACTATTGACATGTAGATGTGTTCAGTCCAGGACTCTTATTAATCATGTGAAGTTAGGGAAAGATCGGACATTGCATAATCAGTATAAACATGTCACTTCCTGTTGCCAGCTGGTGGCGCTATAACCATAAGTGACTATTGACATGTAGATGTGTTCACTCCAGGACTCTTATTAATCATGTGAAGTTTGGGACAGATCAGACATTGGATAATCATTGTAAACATGTCACTTCCTGTTGCCAGCTGGTGGCGCTATAACCATAAGTGACTAATGACATGTAGATGTGTTCACTCCAGGACTCTTATTAATCATGTGAAGTTTGGGACAGATCAGACATTGGATAATCATTGTAAACATGTCACTTCCTGTTGCCAGCTGGTGGCGCTATAACCATAAGTGACTATTGACATGTAGATGTGTTCAGGTCATGACTCTTAGCAATCATGTGAAGTTTGGGACAGATCGGATACTGTATGCCTGAGTTCCAGCAACCTGTTTCATAGCGAAACATCAAACTTTGGCTGGCCGAAACAGACACAAATTTTAATATAGAATCAAATCCTTCGCAATTTAGCATCACAAAGGCCTTAAGATGACACTCGCCAAATATGATGATGATCCGACGAAAACTGTAGGAGGATTTAGTTAAAGTATGACTGCTGGAAATGAGAAAAACTGAGCCAAAATCTGAGAAATAATTCAAAATAGCTGACTTCCTGTTTGGTTTAGGGCGTTGCTCCAAGAGACTTTTTTGTAGGGCTTGTAATAATACATGAGCATACCGAAATTCGTACATGTAAGTTAAACACAGTCCAAGGGCTGCTTCATTCAATATTTGAAAGTGGCGCTAAAACATGTTCCTTCAGGTTGCCAGCTGGTGGCGCTATGGCTATAAATGAAAATTGTTATGTAGATGTGTTCAGGTCAGGACTCTTAGCAATCATGTGAAATTTGGGACAGATCGGACACTGTATGCATGAGTTCCAGCAACTTCCTGTTTCATTGGAAAACATCAAACTTTGTCGGGCCAGAACCGACACAAATTTTTACGTAGAGTCAAATCCTTCGCAATTTAGCATCACAAAGGCCTTAAGATGACACTCACCAAATATGAAGATGATCCGACGAAAACTGTAGGAGGAGTTAGTTAAAGTATGACGCCTGAAAATGACAAAAACTGCGCCCAAATCACAAAAATAACTCAGAATAGCTGACTTCCTGTTTGGTTTACGGCTTCGCTCCAAGAGACTTTTTTGTAGGTCTTGTCATGCTACAGACGCGTTCCGAATTTCGTAATTGTACGTCAAACACAGTCCGAGGGCTGCTTCGTTGAAAATTTGTAGGTGGCGCTATAGAGCCATTTTCTCACGCCTAATTCTAAAGCATACACCACATGTAAATTTTCATCACTCTTGACATCTGTGCAAAATTTCATGAGTTTTCGAGTATGTTTAGGCCCTCTAAAGTCCCGCTGAAGTCGGAGAAAAAGAAAAAAAAAAAAAATAATAACTCCTTGAAGAACAATAGGGTCCTCACACCCCGGTGTGCTCGGGCCCTAACTAGATAGAAAAGTTTGAAGACAAACTTTATGTTGGCTTGACAAAGCCTAGCCTGAACGTTTAAAACAGATTGAGAGAAATTTAAAACAAGTTTAGTTTAGGATTATAACTTTCCGTACACATGATACCAAAAGTTACCATGTTAGCATGTTTAGCACTAAGTTAGCATGATGCTAACATGAATTAGCATAAAGCTAGCATGATGCTAACATGAATTAGCATGAAGCTAGCATGATGCTAACATGAATTAGCATGAAGCTAGCATGATGCTAACATGAATTAGCATGAAGCTAGCATGATGCTAACATGAATTAGCATGAAGCTAGCATGATGCTAACATAAATTAGCATGAAGCTAACATGATGCTAACATGAATTAGCATGAAGCTAGCATGATGCTAACATGAATTAGCATGAAGCTAGCATGATGCTAACATGAATTAGCATGAAGCTAGCATGATGCTAACATGAATTAGCATGAAGCTAGCATGATGCTAACATGAATTAGCATGAAGCTAGCATGATGCTAACATGAATTAGCATGAAGCTAACATGATGTTAACATGAATTAGCATGAAGCTAGCATGATGCTAACATGAATTAGCATGAAGCTAGCATGATGCTAACATGAATTAGCATGAAGCTAGCATGATGCTAACATGAATTAGCATGAAGCTAGCATGATGCTAACATGAATTAGCATGAAGCTAGCATGATGCTAACATGAATTAGCATGAAGCTAGCATGATGCTAACATGAATTAGCATGAAGCTAGCATGATGCTAACATGAATTAGCATGAAGCTAGCATGATGCTAACATGAATTAGCATGAAGCTAACATGATGCTAACATGAATTAGCATTGTGCTAACATGAATTAGCATGAAGCTAGCACGATGCTAACATGAATTAGCATGAAGCTAGCACGATGTTAACATGAATTAGCATGAAGCTAACACGATGCTAACATGAATTAGCATGAAGCTAGCACGATGCTAACATGAATTAGCATGAAGCTAGCACGATGCTAACATGAATTAGCATGAAGCTAGCATGAAGCTAACATGAATTAGCATGAAGCTAGCATGATTTATTATGAAATGAGCATAAAGCTAGCACGAAACTAGCATGAAGCTAGTATGACTTAGCATGGAGCTAGCATAAGGCTAACATGACCAAAAGACCCAACCCCCATGTCTCTATGATTTTCGGATCCAGAGATATAAGGCTTTGTTTATTATGTTGCTAGGGTGCTCATATTTGGTTGCTAGGGGCGTGGCTTAATACCTCAATAAGAATCCTCCGAGACTGATTGGATGCCTGAGTAAAATGAGCCCACCCCCATGTCTCTGTGACACTGTGCTGCAAAGATATCCATCTGGGCATTTTATAATGGCAGTCTATGGGATATGTTGCTAGGGTGCCCAAAAATGGTTGCTAGGGGCGTGGCTTAATAGCTATGGGGCGATCCTGAGAGACTGATTGGATGCCTGAGTAAAATGAGTCCACCCCCATGTCTCTATGACACTGTAAAGCGAAGATATTCCATCTGGGACGCTTTTATTCCCTTATATGGGCATGTTTCCTGCCCCGTTATAAGTCAATGGGGATTTTTGGGTGGCTCTTACGCCCCAGGGGTGAAACTTACACCCCAATGTGAGGTATGTTCTCACAGTGCCTGCCAGCCTCTTCAAATGTGGTAACCCAGAAGTTTCTACAAATTTCTCGCTCTCAGCTATGACCCGTCAAAGTTTGTCGCAATGTTAAGTCAATGGAAAATTTGGGGTGTTTGAGCGCCCCGTTTAGGAATTCGGTAAGTCCCATCAGTTAGAAAAGTCATAGCACGCTAAGTCAGACCAGTCTGAAGACTTTTGGAAAGTTTGGTGAATGTAGCTTGAAAGCTCTAAGAGGAGTTACAGTCAGAAATTTTGGGGATCAGAAGAAAAATAATAATAACTAGATATTAAAGTTTGAGGACAAACTTTATGTTGGCTTGACAAAGCCTGGTCTGAACGTTTAAGACAGTTTGACAGAAGTTTGACAGAAGTTTGGTTTAGTAGGCTATCTTGTTGTTAGTATGCTTAAGTATGAAGCTTTTTAAAATAAAGCTAACATAATTTAGCATAAAGCTAGCCTGATTTAGCATGAAGCTAACATGATTTAACATAAAGTCAGCATAAAGCTAACATGTTTAAAGACCCAACCCCCATGTCTCTATGATGTTCTGATGCGGAGATATAAGGCTTTGTTTGTTCCGTTGCTAGGGTACTAAGTTTGGTTGCTAGGGAGAAAATCGGCATCCCATAATGATTACACTTCAAGCCACAAGTAAAACGGTCCAACCCCCGTGTCTCTACGATGTTCTGATGCGGAGATATAAGGCTTTGTTTATTCCGTTGCTAGGGTACTAAGTTTGGTTGCCAGGGAGAAAATTGGCATCCCATAATGATCAACCTTCAAGCCACAAGTAAAACGGTACAATCCCTGTGTCTCTAAGATGTTCTGAAGCGGAGATATAAGGCTTTGTTTATTCCGTTGCTAGGGTACTAAGTTTGGTTGCTAGGGAGAAAATTGGCATCCCATAATGATCACACTTCAAGCCACAAGTAAAATGGTCCAACCCCCGTGTCTCTATGATGTTCTGTTGTGGAGATATAAGGCTTTGTTTGTTCAGTTGCTAGGGTACAAAGTTTGGTTGCTAGGGAGAAAATTGGCATCCCATAATGATAACACTTCAAGCCACAAGTAAAACGGTCCAACCCCCGTGTCTCTACGATGTTCTAATGCCGAGATATAAGGCTTTGTTTATTCCGTTGCTAGGGTACTTAGTTTGGTTGCTAGGCAGAAAATTGGCATCCCATAATGATTACACTTCAAGCAACAAGTAAAACGGTCCAACCCCTGTGTCTCTACGACCTTCTGATGCAGAGATATAATGCTTTGTTTATTCCGTTGCTAGGGTACTAAGTTTGGTTGCTAGGGAGAAAATTGGCATCCCATAATGATCAACCTTCAAGCCACAAGTAAAATGGTCCAACCCCCGTGTCTCTATGATGTTCTGAAGCGGAGATATAAGGCTTTGTTTATTCCGTTGCTAGGGTACTAAGTTTGGTTGCTAGGGAGAAAATTGGCATCCCATAATGATCAACCTTCAAGCCACAAGTAAAACGGTCCAACCCCCGTGTCTCTATGATGTTCTGAAGCGGAGATATAAGGCTTTGTTTATTCCGTTGCTAGGGTACTAAGTTTGGTTGCTAGGGGGAAAATTGGCATCCCATAATGATCAACCTTCAAGCCACAAGTAAAACGGTCCAACCCCCGTGTCTCTATGATGTTCTGAAGCGGAGATATAAGGCTTTGTTTATTCCGTTGCTAGGGTACTAAGTTTGGTTGCTAGGGAGAAAATTGGCATCCCATAATGATAACACTTCAATCCACAAGTAAAACGGTCCAACCACCGTGTCTCTACGATGTTCTGATGCCGAGATATAAGGCTTTGTTTATTCCATTGCTAGGGTACTTAGTTTGGTTGCTAGGCAGAACATTGGCATCCCATAATGATTACACTTCAAGCAACAAGTAAAACGGTCCAACCCCTGTGTCTCTACGACCTTCTGATGCAGAGATATAATGCTTTGTTTATTCCGTTGCTAGGGTACTAAGTTTGGTTGCTAGGGAGAAAATTGGCATCCCATAATGATCAACCTTCAAGCCACAAGTAAAACGGTCCAACCCCCGTGTCTCTATGATGTTCTGAAGCGGAGATATAAGGCTTTGTTTATTCCGTTGCTAGGGTACTAAGTTTGGTTGCTAGGGAGAAAATTGGCATCCCATAATGATAACACTTCAATCCACAAGTAAAACGGTCCAACCACCGTGTCTCTACGATGTTCTGATGCTGAGATATAAGGCTTTGTTTATTCCGTTGCTAGGGTACTTAGTTTGGTTGCTAGGCAGAAAATTGGCATCCCATAATGATTACACTTCAAGCAACAAGTAAAACGGTCCAACCCCTGTGTCTCTACGACCTTCTGATGCAGAGATATAATGCTTTGTTTATTCCGTTGCTAGGGTACTAAGTTTGGTTGCTAGGGAGAAAATTGGCATCCCATAATGATCAACCTTCAAGCCACAAGTAAAACGGTCCAACCCCCGTGTCTCTATGATGTTCTGAAGCGGAGATATAAGGCTTTGTTTCTTCCGTTGCTAGGGTACTAAGTTTGGTTGCTAGGGAGAAAATTGGCATCCCATAATGATCAACCTTCAAGCCACAAGTAAAACGGTCCAACCCCCGTGTCTCTATGATGTTCTGAAGCGGAGATATAAGGCTTTGTTTATTCCGTTGCTAGGGTACTAAGTTTGGTTGCTAGGGAGAAAATTGGCATCCCATAATGATCAACCTTCAAGCCACAAGTAAAACGGTCCAACCCCCGTGTCTCTACAATGTTCTGATGCTGAGATATAAGGCTTTGTTTATTCTGTTGCTAGGGTACTAAGTTTGGTTGCTAGGGAGAAAATTGGCATCCCATAATGATCAACCTTCAAGCCACAAGTAAAACGGTCCAACCCCCTTGTCTCTAAGATGTTCTGAAGCGGAGATATAAGGCTTTGTTTATTCCGTTGCTAGGGTACTAAGTTTGGTTGCTAGGGAGAAAATTGGCATCCCATAATGATCAACCTTCAAGCCACAAGTAAAACGGTCCAACCCCCTTGTCTCTAAGATGTTCTGAAGCGGAGATATAAGGCTTTGTTTATTCCGTTGCTAGGGTACTAAGTTTGGTTGCTAGGGAGAAAATTGGCATCCCATAATGATCAACCTTCAAGCCACAAGTAAAACGGTCCAACCCCCATATCGCTACGACACTCTAAAGTGAAGATATTCCATCTGGGACGCTTTTATTCCTTTATATGGGCATGTTTCCTGCCCCATTATAAGTCAATGGGAAATTTTGGGGGCCTCTTACACCCCAGGGGTACAGCTTACACCCCATTGTGATGTATGTTCTTACAGAGCCTGTCAGCCTCCTTAAATGTGGTAACCCACAAGTTTCTACAAGTTTCTCACTCGCAGCTATGACTCGTCAAAGTTTGTCTCAATGTTAAGTCAATGGAATTTTTGGGGTGTTTGAGCCCCCCGTTTAGGAATTCGGAAGGTCCCATCAGTTAGAAAAGTCATAGCATAAATCTACGGACCAGTCTTAAAAGTTTTGTAAAGTTTTGTGGGTGTAGCTTGAAAGCTCTAGGAGGAGTTACAGTCAGAAAAAGTAGGGATCAGAAGAATAATAATAACTAGATAGGTACATTTCCTGAAGAAAATGTGAAGTGGTGCTTGCCGTGGCAAATTTCGGGGGACAATATATGATTATACTCCAAGCCAAAAGTAAAACAATTCAACCCACATGTCTCTACGATATTCTGATGCGAAGATATAAGGCTTTGTTTATTCGGTTGCTAGGGTACTGTATTTGGTTGCTAGGGAGAAAATTGGCATCCACTAGTGATTACACTCCGAGTCACGAGTCAAACGGTCAAACCCCCGTGTCTCTGCGATGTTCTGATGCGGAGATATAAGGGTTTGTTTACTCTGTTGCTAGGGTACTGTATTTGGTTGCTAGGGAAAAAATGGCATCCACTAGTGATTACCCTCCGAGTCTTGAGTCAAACGGTCCAACCCCCGTGTCTCTACGATGTTCTGATGCGGAGATATAAGGCTTTGTTTACTCTGTTGCTAGGGTACTGTATTTGGTTGCTAAGGAAAAAAATGGCATCCACTAGTGATTACCCTCCGAGTCACGAGTCAAACGATCCAACCCCCGTGTCTCTACGATGTTCTGATGCGGAGATATAAGGCTTTGTTTACTCTGTTGCTAGGGTACTGTATTTGGTTGCTAGGGAAAAAATGGCATCCACTAGTGATTACCCTCTGAGTCACGAGTCAAACGGTCCAAACCCCGTGTCTCTATGATGTTCTGATGCGGAGATATAAGGCTTTGTTTACTCTGTTGCTAGGGTACTGTATTTGGTTGCTAGGGAAAAAAATGGCATCCACTAGTGATTACCCTCCGAGTCACGATTCAAACGGTCCAAACCCCGTGTCTCTACGATGTTCTGATGCGGAGATATAAGGCTTTGTTTACTCTGTTGCTAGGGTACTGTATTTGGTTGCTAGGGAAAAAAATGGCATCCACTAGTGATTACCCTCTGAGTCATGAGTCAAACGGTCCAACCCCCGTGTCTCCACGATGTTCTGATGCGGAGATATAAGGCTTTGTTTACTCTGTTGCTAGGGTACTGTATTTGGTTGCTAGGGAAAAAAATGGCATCCACTAGTGATTACCCTCCGAGTCACGAGTCAAACGGTCCAACCCCCATGTCTCTAAGATGTTCTGATGTGGAGATATAAGGCTTTGTTTACTCTGTTGCTAGGGTACTGTATTTGGTTGCTAGGGGCGTGGCTTGGGAGTGGCCAATGATGTGCCCAGTGATTACACTCCGAGTCACAAGTAAAACGGTCCAACCCCCGTGTCTCTACGATGTTCTGATGCGGAGATATAAGGCTTTGTTTACTCTGTTGCTAGGGTACTGTATTTGGTTGCTAGGGGCGTGGCTTGGGAGTGGCCAATTATGTGCCCAGTTATTACACTCCGAGTCACAAGTAAAACGGTCCAACCCCCGTGTCTCTACGATGTTCTGATGCGGAGATATAAGGCTTTGTTTACTCTGTTGCTAGGGTACTGTATTTGGTTGCTAGGGGCGTGGCTTGGGAGTGGCCAATGATGTGTCCAGTGATTACACTCCGAGTCACAAGTAAAACGGTCCAACCCCCGTGTCTCTACGATGTTCTGATGCGGAGATATAAGGCTTTGTTTATTCGGTTGCTAGGGTGCTCAAATTTGGTTGCTAGGGGCGTGGCTTGGGAGTGGCCAATGATGTGCCCAATTGTTACACCCCTAGTCACAAGTAAAACGGTCCAACCCCCGTGTCTCTACGATGTTCTGATGCCGAGATATAACTGTTTGTATTTTATGTTGCTAGGGTGCTCAAAAGTGGTTGCTAGGGGCGTGGCTTAGTAAGTCTGTAAGGATCCTGAGAGACTGATTGGATGCCTGAGTAAAATGAGCCCACCCCCATGTCTCTATGACACTGTGGTGCAAAGATATCCATCCGGGCATTTTATAATGGCAGTCTATGGTATAGGTTGCTAGGGTGCCCAAAATGGTTGCTATGGTAACCTTACACCCCATTGTGGGGGACGTCCTGACAGAGTCTAGCACCCTCTTCAAATTTAGTAACCCACATGTTTCTATGAAATCCGGGCTCGGACCTATGACCCGTCAAAATTTTTGCAATGGTAAGTCTATGGGATTTTGCCCCATTGACTTTTCATTGGGGCACTTTTGGGCACCTCTTACACCCCAGGGGTACAACTTACACCCCATTGTGATCCATGTTCTTACAGAGCCTACCACCCTCTTCAAATGTTATAACCCACATGTTTCTACAAAATCCTCGAGCGGAGCTATGACTCGTCAAAGTTGGGCGCAATGTTAAGTCAATGGGATTTTTTGGGTGGTTTTTCGCCCCCCTTTCGGAAATCCTGCACCCGATCGCTTATAAAAGTCATAGCAGACTTCTCCTCAATAAGCCGGTCGATTTGAGCCCTAATTTATGGGTCTACAACAAAGCGTGCGGGACGAGTTACGCGCCAAAAAAGTGTCCAGAAAAAGAAGAATAATAATAATAACTAGATAGGTACATTTCCTGAAGAAAATGTGAGTGGTGCTTGCCGTGGCAAAATTCAAGGGACAATTTATGATTATACTCCATGCCAAAAGTAAAACGGTCCAACCCCCGTGTCTCTACGATGTTCTGATGCAGAGATATAAGGCTTTGTTTACTCTGTTGCTAGGGTACTGTATTTGGTTGCTAGGGAAAAAATGGCATCCACTAGTGATTACCCTCCGAGTCACGAGTCAAACGGTCCAAACCCCGTGTCTCTACGATGTTCTGATGCGGAGATATAAGGCTTTGTTTACTCTGTTGCTAGGGTCCTGCATTTGGTTGCTAGGGAAAAAAATGGCACCCACTAGTGATTACCCTCCGAGTCACGAGTCAAACGGTCCAACCCCCGTGTCTCTACGATGTTCTGATGCGGAGATATAAGGCTTTGTTTACTCTGTTGCTAGGGTACTGTATTTGGTTGCAAGGGAAAAAAATGGCATCCACTAGTGATTACCCTCCGAGTCACGAGTCAAACGGTCCAACCCCCGTGTCTCTACGATGTTCTGATGCGGAGATATAAGGCTTTGTTTACTCTGTTGCTAGGGTACTGTATTTGGTTGCTAGGGAAAAAAAATTGCATCCACTAGTGATTACCCTCCGAGTCATGAGTCAAACGGTCCAAACCCCATGTCTCTACGATGTTCTGATGCGGAGATATAAGGCTTTGTTTACTCTGTTGCTAGGGTACTGTATTTGGTTGCTAGGGAAAAAAATTGCATCCACTAGTGATTACCCTCCGAGTCATGAGTCAAACGGTCCAAACCCCATGTCTCTACGATGTTCTGATGTGGAGATATAAGGCTTTGTTTACTCTGTTGCTAGGGTACTGTATTTGGTTGCTAGGGGCGTGGCTTGGGAGTGGCCAATAATGTGCCCAGTGATTACACTCCGAGTCACAAGTAAAACGGTACAACCCCCCTGTCTCTACGATGTTCTGATGCGGAGATATAAGGCTTTGTTTACTCTGTTGCTAGGGTACTGTATTTGGTTGCTAGGGGCGTGGCAGGGAGTGGCCAATTATGTGCCCAGTGATTACACTCCGAGTCACAAGTAAAACGGTACAACCCCCGTGTCTCTACGATGTTCTGATGCGGAGATATAAGGCTTTGTTTACTCTGTTGCTAGGGTACTGTATTTGGTTGCTAGGGGCGTGGCTTGGGAGTGGCCAATTATGTGCCCAGTGATTACACTCCGAGTCACAAGTAAAACGGTCCAACCCCCGTGTCTCTACGATGTTCTGATGCGGAGATATAAGGCTTTGTTTATTCGGTTGCTAGGGTGCTCAAATTTGGTTGCTAGGGGCGTGGCTTGGGAGTGGCCAATGATGTGCCCAGTGATTACACTCCGAGTCACAAGTAAAACGGTACAACCCCCGTGTCTCTACGATGTTCTGATGCGGAGATATAAGGCTTTGTTTACTCTGTTGCTAGGGTACTGTATTTGGTTGCTAGGGGCGTGGCTTGGGAGTGGCCAATTATGTGCCCAGTGATTACACTCCGAGTCACAAGTAAAACGGTCCAACCCCCGTGTCTCTACGATGTTCTGATGCGGAGATATAAGGCTTTGTTTACTCTGTTGCTAGGGTACTGTATTTGGTTGCTAGGGGCGTGGCTTGGGAGTGGCCAATTATGTGCCCAGTGATTACACTCCGAGTCACAAGTAAAACGGTCCAACCCCCGTGTCTCTACGATGTTCTGATGCGGAGATATAAGGCTTTGTTTATTCGGTTGCTAGGGTGCTCAAATTTGGTTGCTAGGGGCGTGGCTTGGGAGTGGCCAATGATGTGCCCAATTGTTACACCCCTAGTCACAAGTAAAACGGTCCAACCCCCGTGTCTCTACGATGTTCTGATTCCGAGATATAACTGTTTGTATTTTATGTTGCTAGGGTGCTCAAAAGTGGTTGCTAGGGGCGTGGCTTAGTAAGTCTGTAAGGATCCTGAGAGACTGATTGGATGCCTGAGTAAAATGAGCCCACCCCCATGTCTCTATGACACTGTGGTGCAAAGATATCCATCCGGGCATTTTATAATGGCAGTCTATGGTATAGGTTGCTAGGGTGCCCAAAATGGTTGCTATGGTAACCTTACACCCCATTGTGGGGGACGTCCTGACAGAGTCTAGCACCCTCTTCAAATTTAGTAACCCAAATGTTTCTATGAAATCCTGGCTCGGACCTATGACCCGTCAAAATTTTTGCAATGGTAAGTCTATGGGATTTTGCCCCATTGACTTTTCATTGGGGCACTTTTGGGCACCTTTTACACCCCAGGGGTACAACTTACACCCCATTGTGATCCATGTTCTTACAGAGCCTACCACCCTCTTCAAATGTTGTAACCCACATGTTTCTACAAAATCCTCGAGCGGAGCTATGACTCGTCAAAGTTGGGCGCAATGTTAAGTCAATGGGATTTTTTGGGTGGTTTTTCGCCCCCCTTTCGGAAATCCTGCACCCGATCGCTTATAAAAGTCATAGCACACCTCTCCTCAATAAGCCGGTCGATTTGAGCCCTAATTTATGGGTCTACGACAAAGCGTGCGGGACGAGTTACGCGCCGAAAAAGTGTCCAGAAAAAGAATAATAATAACTAGATATTAAAGTTTGAAGACAAACTTTATGTTTGCTTGAAAAAGCGTAGCCTGAACGTTTAAAACGGATTGACAGAAGTTTAGTTTAGTAGGCTATCTGGCAGTTAGTATGTTTAAGTATGAAGCTAACATGATTAGCATGAAGCTAGCATGAAGCTAACATGATTAGCATGAAGCTAGCATGATGCTAGCATGATTAGCATGAAGCTAGCATGATGCTAGCATGATTAGCATGAAGTTAGCATGATGCTAGCATGATTAGCATGAAGCTACCATGATGCTAGCATGATTAGCATGAAGCTACCATGATGCTAGCATGAAGCTAGCATGATTAGCATGAAGCTAGCATGATGCTAGCATGATTGGCATGATGCTAGCATGATTAGCATGAAGCTAGCATGATGCTAGCATGATTAGTATGTAGCTAGCATGAAGCTAGCATGATGTTAGCATGATTAGCATGAAGCTAGCATGATGCTAGCATGATTAGCATGAAGCTAGCATGATTAGCATGTAGCTAGCATGATGCTAGCATGATTAGCATGTAGCTAGCATGAAGCTAGCATGATTAGCATGAAGCTAGCATGATGTTAGCATGAAGCTAGCATGATGCTAGCATGATTAGCATGAAGCTAGCATGATGCTAGCATGATTAGCATGAAGCTAGCATGATGCTAGCATGATTAGCATGTAGCTAGCATGAAGCTAGCATGATGCTAGCATGATTAGCATGAAGCTAGCATGATGCTAGCATGATTAGCATGAAGCTAGCATGATTAGCATGAAGCTAGCATGAAGCTAGCATGATGCTAGCATGATTAGC
Organism: Paramisgurnus dabryanus; assembly: GCF_030506205.2. Lineage (NCBI taxonomy): Eukaryota > Metazoa > Chordata > Actinopteri > Cypriniformes > Cobitidae > Paramisgurnus > Paramisgurnus dabryanus. The sequence continues at coordinate 3,803,834 of NC_133358.1, read as the reverse complement.
ATGAAGCTAGCATGATTAGCATGAAGCTAGCATGATGTTAGCATGATTAGCATGTAGCTAGCATGAAGCTAGCATGAAGCTAGCATGATTAGCATGAAGCTAGCATGATTAGCATGAAGCTAGCATGATGCTAGCATGATTAGCATGAAGCTAGCATGATGCTAGCATGATTAGCATGAAACTAGCATGATTCTAGCATGATTAGCATGAAGCTAGCATGATGCTAGCATGATTAGCATGAAGCTAGCATGAAACTAGCAAGATTAGCATGAAGCTAGCATGAAGCTAGCACGAGGCTTGCATGATTAACATGAAGTTAGCATGAGAATAGCATGATTAGCATGAAGCTAGCATGATTTAACGTGAAGCTAGCATGATTAGCATGATGCTAGCATGATTAGCATTAAGCTAGCACTATTTAGCGTGCAGCTAACAAGATTTAACATGAAGTTAGCATGATTTAGCATGAAGTTAGCAAGATTTATTATGAAATTAGCATAAAGCTAGCATGAAACTAGCATGAAGCTAGTATGACTTAGCATGGAGCTAGCATGAAGCTAACATGACCCAAAGACCCAACCCCCATGTCTCTAAGATGTTCAGATCCAGAGATATAAGGCTTTGTTTATTATGTTGCTAGGGTGCTCAAATTGGTTGCTAGGGGCGTGGTTTAATACCTCAGTAGGAATCCTAAGAGACTGATTGGATGCCTGAGTAAAATGAGCCCACCCCTATGTCTCTATGACACTCTGGTGTAAAGATATCCATCTGGGCTTTTTATAATGGTAGTCTATGGGAGATGTTGCTAGGGTACCCAAAATTGTTGCTAGGGGCGTGGCTAAATAGCTTTGGGGCGATCCTAAGAGACTGATTGGATGACTGAGTAAAATGAGCCCACCCCCATGTCTCTACGACACTCTAAAGTAAAGATATTCCATCTGGGACGCTTTTATTCCCTTATATGGGCATGTTTCCTGCCCCATTATAAGTCAATGGGAAATTTTGGGGGCCTCTTACACCCCAGGGGTATAGCTTACACCCCATTGTGATGTATGTTCTTACAGAGCCTGTCAGCCACCTTAAATGTGGTAAGCCACAAGTTTCTACAAGTTTCTCACTCACAGCTATGACCCGTCAAAGTTTGTCTCAATGTTAAGTCAATGGAAATTTTGGGGTGTTCGAGACCCCCGTTTAGGAATTCGGAAGGTCCCATCAGTTAGAAAAGATATAGCACACTAAGTCAGACCAGTCTGAAGGTCTGTGGAAAATTTGGTGCATGTAGCTTGAAAGCCCTAGGACGAGTTAGTTGCCGAAATTTTGGGGGGAGAAAAAGAATAATAATAATAATAATAAGTTTAATAGCAATAACAATATATTGGCTTTTTCAAAGCCAACATAATAATAATAATAATAATAATAATAATAAGTATGCAAGATAGTAATAGTGATGCTTTGCATAAATGCAAGCACCACTAACTAGATAGGTACATTTCCTGAAGAAAATGTGAAGTGGTGCTTGCCGTGGCACATTTCGGGGGACAATATATGATTATACTCCAAGCCAAAAGTAAAACAATTCAACCCACATGTCTCTACGATATTCTGATGCGGAGATATAAGGCTTTGTTTATTCGGTTGCTAGGGTACTGTATTTGGTTGCTAGGGAGAAAATTGGCATCCACTAGTGATTACACTCCGAGTCACGAGTCAAACGGTCAAACCCCCGTGTCTCTACGATGTTCTGATGCGGAGATATAAGGCTTTGTTTACTCTGTTGCAAGGGTACTGTATTTGGTTGCTAGGGAAAAAATTGGCATCCACTAGTGATTACACTCCGAGATACGAGTCAAACGGTCCAACCCCCGTGTCTCTGCGATGTTCTGATGTGGAGATAAAAGGCTTTGTTTACTCTGTTGCTAGGGTAATGTATTTGGTTGCTAGGGAGAAAATTGGCATCCACTAGTGATTACACTCCGAGTCACGAGTCAAACGGTCCAAACCCCTTGTCTCTACGATGTTCTGATGCGGAGATATAAGGGTTTGTTTACTCTGTTGCTAGGGTACTGTATTTGGTTGCTAGGGAAAAAAATGGCATCCACTAGTGATTACCCTCTGAGTCATGAGTCAAACGGTCCAACCCCCGTGTCTCTACGATGTTCTGATGCGGAGATATAAGGCTTTGTTTACTCTGTTGCTAGGGTACTGTATTTGGTTGCTAAGGAAAAAATGGCATCCACTAGTTATTACCCTCCGAGTCACGAGTCAAACGGTCCAAACCCCGTGTCTTTACAATGTTCTGATGCGGAGATATAAGGCTTTGTTTACTCTGTTGCTAGGGTACTGTATTTGGTTGCTAGGGAAAAAAGTGGCATCCACTAGTGATTACCCTCCGAGTCACGAGTCAAACGGTCCAAGCCCCGTGTCTCTACGATGTTCTGATGCGGAGATATAAGGCTTTGTTTACTCTGTTGCTAGGGTACTGTATTTGGTTGCTAGGGAAAAAAATTGCATCCACTAGTGATTACCCTCCGAGTCATGAGTCAAACGGTCCAACCCCCGTGTCTCTACGATGTTCTGATGCGGAGATATAAGGCTTTGTTTACTCTGTTGCTAGGGTACTGTATTTGGTTGCTAGGAAAAAAAATGGCATCCACTAGTGATTACCCTCCGAGTCATGAGTCAAACGGTCCAACCCCCATGTCTCTACGATGTTCTGATGCGGAGATATAAGGCTTTGTTTACTCTGTTGCTAGGGTACTGTATTTGGTTGCTAGGGGTGTAGCTTGGGAGTGGCCAATGATGAGCCCAGTGATTACTCTCTGAGTCACAAGTAAAACGGTCCAACCCCCGTGTCTCTACGATGTTCTGATGCGGAGATATAAGGCTTTGTTTACTCTGTTGCTAGGGTACTGTATTTGGTTGCTAGGGGCGTGGCTTGGGAGTGGCCAATGATGTGCCCAGTGATTACACTCCGAGTCACAAGTAAAACGGTCCAACCCCGTGTCTCTACGATGTTCTGATGCGGAGATATAAGGCTTTGTTTACTCTGTTGCTAGGGTACTGTATTTGGTTGCTAGGGGCGTGGCTTGGGAGTGGCCAATGATGTGCCCAGTGATTACACTCCGAGTCACAAGTAAAACGGTCCAAACCCCGTGTCTCTACGATGTTCTGATGCGGAGATATAAGGCTTTGTTTATTTGGTTGCTAGGGTGCTCAAATTTGGTTGCTAGGGGCGTGGCTTGGGAGTGGCCAATGATGTGCCCAATTGTTACACCCCTAGTCACAAGTAAAACGGTCCAACCCCCGTGTCTCTACGATGTTCTGATGCCGAGATATAACTGTTTGTATTTTATGTTGCTAGGGTGCTCAAAAGTGGTTGCTAGGGGCGTGGCTTAGTAAGTCTTTAAGGATCCTGAGAGACTGATTGGATGCCTGAGTAAAATGAGCCCACCCCCATGTCTCTATGACACTGTGGTGCGAAGATATCTATCTAGGCATTTTATAATGGCAGTCAATGGTATAAGTTGCTAGGGTGCCCAAAATGGTTGCTATGGTAACCTTACACCCCATTGTGGGGGACGTCCTGACAGAGTCAGCACCCTTTTCAAATTTAGTAACCCACATGTTTCTATGAAATCCTGCCTCGAACCTATGACCCGTCAAAATTTTTGCAATGGTAAGTCTATGGGATTTTGCCCCATTGACTTTTCATTGGGACACTTTTGGGCACCTCTTACACCCCAGGGGTACAACTTACACCCCATTGTGATCCATGTTTTTACAGAGCCTACCACCCTCTTCAAATGTTGTAACCCACATGTTTCTACAAAATCCACGAGCGGAGCTATGACCCATCAAAGTTGGGCCCAATGTTAAGTCAATGGGATTTTTTGGGTGGTTTTACGCCCCCCTTTCGGAAATCCTGCACCCGATCCCTTATAAAAGTCATAGCACACCTCTCCTCAATAATCCGGTCGATTTGAGCCCTCTTTCATGGGTCTACAACAAAGCGTGCGGGACGAGTTAATCGCCGAAAAAAGTGTCCGGATGTAAGAATAAAATATAATAATAATAATAATATCCCTGAGCAATAATAATAGTGATGCTTTGCATAAATGCAAGCACCACTAATAATAAGTATGCAAGATAGTAATAGTGATGCTTTGCATAAATGCAAGCACCACTAATAATAATAATAATAATAAGATTAAGATGAAGAACAGTATGTTGGCTTTTTCAAGCCAACATAATAACTAGATAGGTACATTTCCTGAAGAAAATGTGAGTGGTGCTTGCCGTGGCAAGTTTCGGGGGACAATTTATGATTATACTCCAAGCCAAAAGTAAAACGGTCCAACCCCCGTGTCTCTACGATGTTCTGATTCAGAGATATAAGGCTTTGTTTATTTGGTTGCTAGGGTATTGTATTTGGTTGCTAGGGAAAAAATTTGGCATCCACTAGTGATTACACTCCAAGTCAGAAGTCAAACGGTCCACCCCTTATGTCTCTATGATGTTCTGATCCGTAGATATAATGCTTTGTTTACTCTGTTGCTAGGGTACTGTATTTGGTTGCTAGAGAAAAAATTGGCATCCACTATTGATAACACTCCAGGTCACGAGTCAAACGGTCCAACTCCTGTGTCTCTACGATGTTCTGATGCGGAGATATAAGGCTTTGTTTACTCTGTTGCTAGGGTACTGTATTTGGTTGCTAGGGGAAAAATTGGCATCCACTAGTGATTACACTTCGAGTCACGAGTCAAACGGTCCAACCACCGTGTCTCTACGATGTTCTGATGTGGAGATATAAGGCTTTGTTTATTCTGTTGCTAGGGTACTGTATTTGGTTGCTAGGGAAAAAAATGGCATCCACCAGTCATTACAGTCCGAGTCATGTGTCAAACGGTCCAACCCCCATGTCTCTACGATGTTCTGATGAGGAGATATTAGGCTTTGTTTATTCGGTTGCTAGGGTACTGTATTTGGTTGCTAGGGAAAAAAATGGCATCCACTAGAGATTACACTTCGAGTCACAAGTCAAACGGTCCAACCCCCGTGTCTCTACGATGTTCTGATGTGGAGATAAAAGGCTTTGTTTACTCTGTTGCTAGGGTAATGTATTTGGTTGCTAGGGAGAAAATTGGCATCCACTAGTGATTACACTCCGAGTCACGAGTCAAACGGTCCAAACCCCGTGTCTCTACGATGTTCTGATGCGGAGATATAAGGGTTTGTTTACTCTGTTGCTAGGGTACTGTATTTGGTTGCTAGGGAAAAAATGGCATCCACTAGTGATTACCCTCCGAGTCACGAGTCAAACGGTCCAACCCCCGTGTCTCTACGATGTTCTGATGCGGAGATATAAGGCTTTGTTTACTCTGTTGCTAGGGTACTGTATTTGGTTGCTAGGGAAAAAAATGGCATCCACTATTGATTACCCTCCGAGTCACGAGTCAAACGGTCCAAACCCCATGTCTCTACGATGTTCTGATGCGGAGATATAAGGCTTTGTTTACTCTGTTGCTAGGGTACTGTATTTGGTTGCTAGGGGAAAAAATGGCATCCACTAGTGATTACCCTCCGAGTCACGAGTCAAACGGTCCAACCCCCATGTCTCTACGATGTTCTGATGTGGAGATATAAGGCTTTGTTTACTCTGTTGCTAGGGTACTGTATTTGGTTGCTAGGGGCGTGGCTTGGGAGTGGCCAATGATGTGCCCAGTGATTACACTCCGAGTCACAAGTAAAACGGTCCAACCCCCGTGTCTCTACGATGTTCTGATGCGGAGATATAAGGCTTTGTTTACTCTGTTGCTAGGGTACTGTATTTGGTTGCTAGGGGCGTGGCTTGGGAGTGGCCAATTATGTGCCCAGTGATTACACTCCGAGTCACAAGTAAAACGGTCCAACCCCCGTGTCTCTACGATGTTCTGATGCGGAGATATAAGGCTTTGTTTACTCTGTTGCTAGGGTACTGTATTTGGTTGCTAGGGGCGTGGCTTGGGAGTGGCCAATGATGTACCCAGTGATTACACTCCGAGTCACAAGTAAAACGGTCCAAACCCCGTGTCTCTACGATGTTCTGATGCGGAGATATAAGGCTTTGTTTATTCGGTTGCTAGGGTGCTCAAATTTGGTTGCTAGGGGCGTGGCTTGGGAGTGGCCAATGATATGCCCAATTGTTACACCCCTAGTCACAAGTAAAACAGTCCAACCCCCGTGTCTCTACGATGTTCTGATGCCGAGATATAACTGTTTGTATTTTATGTTGCTAGGGTGCTCAAAAGTGGTTGCTAGGGGCGTGGCTTAGTAAGTCTGTAAGGATCCTGAGAGACTGATTGGATGCCTGAGTAAAATGAGCCCACCCCCATGTCTCTATGACACTGTGGTGCAAAGATATCCATCCGGGCATTTTATAATGGCAGTCTATGGTATAGGTTGCTAGGGTGCCCAAAATGGTTGCTATGGTAACCTTACACCCCATTGTGGGGGACGTCCTGACAGAGTCTAGCACCCTCTTCAAATTTAGTAACCCACATGTTTCTATGAAATCCTGGCTCGGACCTATGACCCCTCAAAATTTTTGCAATGGTAAGTCTATGGGATTTTGCCCCATTGACTTTTCATTGGGGCACTTTTGGGCACCTCTTACACCCCAGGGGTACAACTTACACCCCATTGTGATCCATGTTCTTACAGAGCCTACCACCCTCTTCAAATGTTGTAACGCACATGTTTCTACAAAATCCTCGAGCGGAGCTATGACTCGTCAAAGTTGGGCGCAATGTTAAGTCAATGGGATTTTTTGGGTGGTTTTTCGCCCCCCTTTCGGAAATCCTGCACCCGATCGCTTATAAAAGTCATAGCACACCTCTCCTCAATAAGCCGGTCGATTTGAGCCCTAATTTATGGGTCTACGACAAAGCGTGCGGGACGAGTTACGCGCCGAAAAAGTGTCCAGAAAAAGAATAATAACTAGATAGGTACATTTCCTGAAGAAAATGTGAAGTGGTGCTTGCCGTGGCAAAATTCTCGGGACAATATATGATTATACTCCAACCCAAAAGTAAAACGTTCCAACCCCCGTGTCTCTATGAGGTTTTGATGCAGAGATATAAGGCTTTGTTTATGCGGTTGCTAGGGTACTGTATTTGGTTGCTATGGAAAAATTTGGCCTCCACTAGTGATTACACTCAGAGTCACGAGTTAAACGGTCCAACCCCCGTGTCTCTACGATGTTCTGATGCGGAGATATAAGGCTTTGTTTACACTGTTGCTAGGGTACTGTATTTGGTTGCTAGGGAAAAAATTGGCATCCACTAGTGATTACACTCTGATTCACGAGTCAAACGGTCCAACCCCCGTGTCTCTACGATGTTCTGATGCGGAGATATAAGGCTTTGTTTACTCTGTTGCTAGGGTACTGTATTTGGTTGCTAGGGAAAAAATTGGCATCCCATAATGATTACACTCTAAGTCAGGAGTCAAATGGTCCAACCCCCGTGTCTCTACGATGTTCTGATGCGGAGATATAAGGCTTTGTTTACTCTGTTGCTAGGGTACTGTATTTGGTTGCTAGGGAAAAATTGGCATCCCATAATGATTACACTCCGAGTCACGAGTCAAACGGTCCAACCCCCGTGTCTCTACGATGTTCTGATGCGGAGATATAAGGCTTTGTTTACTCTGTTGCTAGGGTACTGTATTTGGTTGCTAGGGAAAAAATTGGCATCCCATAATGATTACACTCTGAGTCACTAGTCAAATGGTCCAAGCCCCGTGTCTCTACGATGTTCTGGTGCGGAGATATAAGGCTTTGTCTCTGTTGCTAGGGTACTGTATTTGGTTGCTAGGGAAAAAATTGGCATCCCATAATGATTACACTCTAAGTCAGGAGTCAAACGGTCCAACCCCCGTGTCTCTACGATGTTCTGATGCGGAGATATAAGGCTTTGTTTACTCTGTTGCTAGGGTACTGTATTTGGTTGCTAGGGAAAAAATTGGCATCCCATAATGATTACACTCTGAGTCACGAGTCAAACGGTCCAACCCCCGTGTCTGTACGATGTTCTGATGTGGAGATATAAGGCTTTGTTTACTCTTTTGCTAGGGTACTGTATTTGGTTGCTAGGGAAAAAATTGGCACCCACTAGTGATTACATGCCGAGTCACAAGTAAAATGGTCCAACCCCCGTGTCTCTACGATGTTCTGATGCGGAGATATAAGGCTTTGTTTACTCTGTTGCTAGGGTACTGTATTTGGTTGCTAGGGAAAAAATGGCATCCACTAGTGATTACACTCCGAGTCACGAGTCAAACGGTCCAACCCCCGTGTCTCTACGATGTTCTGATGCGGAGATATAAGGCTTTGTTTACTCTGTTGCTAGGGTACTGTATTTGGTTGCTAGGGAAAAAATTGGGATCCCATAATGATTACACTCTGAGTCACGAGTCAAACGGTCCAACCCCCGTGTCTCTACGATGTTCTGATGCGGAGATATAAGGCTTTGTTTACTCTGTTGCTAGGGTACTGTATTTGGTTGCTAGGGAAAAAAATGGCATCCCATAATGATTACACTCTAAGTCACGAGTCAAATGGTCCAGCCCCCGTGTCTCTACGATGTTCTGATGCGGAGATATAAGGCTTTGTTTACTCTGTTGCTAGGGTACTGTATTTGGTTGCTAGGGGAAAAAATGGCATCCCATAATGATTACACTCTGAGTCACGAGTCAAACGGTCCAACCCCCATGTCTCTACGATGTTCTGATGCTGAGATATAACTGTTTGAATTTTATGTTGCTAGGGTGCTCAAAAGTGGTTGCTAGGGGTGTGGCTTAATACCTATGTAAGGATCCTGAGAGACTGATTGGATGCCTGAGTAAAATGAGCCCACCCCTATGTCTCTTTGACACTGTGGTGCAAAGATATCCATCTGGGCATTTTATAATGGCAGTCTATGAGAGATGTTGCTAGGGTGCCCAAAATTGTTGCTAGGGGCGTGGCTTAATAGCTCTGGGATGATCCTGAGAGACTGATTGGATGCCCGAGTAAAATGAGCCCACCCACTTATCTCTACGACACTGTAAACCAAAGATATCCCATCTGGAACTGTTTTATTCCCTTATATGGGCATGTTTCCTGCCCCTTTATAAGTCAATGGGAATTTTCGGGTGCCTCTTATACCCCAGGGGTACAACTTACACCCCAATGTGATGTATGTTCTTACAGAGCCTACCACCCTCTTCAAATTTAGTAACCCACATGTTTCTAAGGAATCCTCACTCGTACCTATGACCCGTCAAAATTTTTGCAATGTTAAGTCTATGGGATTTTGCCCCATTGACTTTTCATTAGGCATTTTTGGGCACCTCTTACACCCCAGGGGTACAACTTACACCCCATTATGATGTATGTTCTTAGAGAGCCTACCACCCTCTTCAAATGTTGTAACCCACATGTTTCTATAAAATCCTCGAGCGGAGCTATGACTCGTCAAAGTTGGGCGCAATGTTAAGTCAATGGGATTTTTCGGGTGGTTTTTCGCCCCCCTTTCAGAAATCCTGCACCCGATCGCTTATAAAAGTCATAGCACACCTCTCCTCAATAATCCGGTCGATTTGAGCCCTCTTTCATGGGACTACGTTAAACCGTGCGGGACGAGTTACGCGCCGAAAAAGTGTCCAGAAAAAGAAGAATAATAACTAGATAGAAAAGTTTGAAGACAAACTTTATGTTGGCTTGACAAAGCCTAGCCTGAACGTTTAAAACAGATTGAGAGAAATTTAAAACAAGTTTAGTTTAGTATTATAACTTTCCGTTAACATAACATAACCAAAAGTTACCATGTTAGCATGTTTAGCACTAAGTTAGCATGATGCTAACATGAATTAGCATGAAGCTAGCATGATGCTAACATGAATTAGCATGAAACTAGCATGATGCTAACATGAATTAGCATGAAGCTAACATGAATTAGCATGAAGCTAACATGATGCTAACATGAATTAGCATGAAGTTAGCATGATGCTAACATGAATTAACATGAAACTAGCATGATGCTAACATGAATTAGCATGAAGCTAACATGAATTAGCATGAAGCTAACATGATGCTAACATGAATTAGCATGAAGCTAGCATGATGCTAACATGAATTAGCATGAAGCTAGCATGATGCTAACATGAATTAGCATGAAGCTAACATGATGCTAACATGAATTAGCATGAAGCTAGCATGATGCTAACATGAATTAGCATGAAGCTAGCATCATGCTAACATGAATTAGCATGAAGCTAGCATGATGCTAACATGAATTAGCATGAAGCTAGCATGATGTTAACATGAATTAGCATGAAGCTAGCATGATGCTAACATGAATTAGCATGAAGCTAGCATGATGCTAACATGAATAAGCATGAAGCTAGCATGATGCTAACATGAATAAGCATGAAGCTAGCATGATGCTAACATGAATAAGCATGAAGCTAGCATGATGCTAACATGAATTAGCATGAAGCTAGCATGATGCTAACATGAATTAGCATGAAGCTAGCATGATGCTAACATGAATTAGCATGAAGCTAGCATGATGTTAACATGAATTAGCATGAAGCTAGCATGATGCTAGCATGATTAGCAGGAAGCTAGCATGATGCTAGCATGATTAGCACGAAGCTAACATGAATTAGCATGAAGCTAGCACGACGCTAACATGAATTAGCATGAAGCTAGCACGACGCTAACATGACTTAGCATGAAGCTAGCACGACGGTAACATGAATTAGCATGAAGCTAGCACGACGGTAACATGAAATAGCATGAAGCTAGCACAATGCTAACATGAATTAGCATGAAGCTAGCACGATGCTAACATGAATTAGCATGAAGCTAGCACGATGTTAACATGAATTAGCATGAAGCTAGCACGATGCTAACATGAATTAGCATGAAGCTAGCACGATGCTAACATGAATTAGCATGAAGCTAGCACGATGCTAACATGAATTAGCATGAAGCTAGCACGATGCTAACATGAATTAGCATGAAGCTAGCACGATGCTAACATGAATTAGCATGAAGCTAGCACGAAGCTAACATGAATTAGCATGAAGCTAGCACGATGCTAACATGAATTAGCATGAAGTTAGCATGATGCTAACATGAATTAGTATGAAGCTAGCATGATGCTAACATGATTAGCATGAAGTTAGCAAGATTTATTATGAAATTAGCATAAAGCTAGCACGAAACTAGCATGAAGCTAGTATGACTTAGCATGGAGCTAGCATAAGGCTAACATGACCAAAAGACCCAACCCCCATGTCTCTATGATGTTCGGATCCAGAGATATAAGGCTTTGTTTATTATGTTGCTAGGGTGCTCATATTTGGTTGCTAGGGGCGTGGCTTAATACCTCAATAAGAATCCTCCGAGACTGATTGGATGCCTGAGTAAAATGAGCCCACCCCCATGTCTCTGTGACACTGTGCTGCAAAGATATCCATCTGGGCATTTTATAATGGCAGTCTATGGGATATGTTGCTAGGGTGCCCAAAAATGGTTGCTAGGGGCGTGGCTTAATAGCTATGGGGCGATCCTGAGAGACTGATTGGATGCCTGACTAAATTGAGCCCACCCCCATGTCTCTACGACACTCTAAAGTGAAGATATTCCATCTGGGACGCTTTTATTCCCTTATATGGGCATGTTCCCTGCCCCATTATAAGTCAATGGGGAAATTTGGGTGCCCCTTACACCCCAGGGGTGAAACTTACACCCCAATGTGATGTATGTTCTTACAGAGCCTGCCAGCCTCTTCAAATGTGGTAACCCACAAGTTTCTAAAAATTTCTCGCTTGCAGCTATGACCCGTCAAAGTTTGTCGCAATGTTAAGTCAATGGAAAATTTGGGGTGTTTGAGCGCCCCGTTTAGGAATTCGGTAGGTCCCATCAGTTAGAAAAGTCATAGCAACAATCTACGTACCAGTCTTAAAAGTTTTGTAAAGTTTTGTGGGTGTAGCTTGAAAGCTCTAGGAGGAGTTACTGTGAGAAAAAGTTTGTACCAGAAGAATAATAATAATAATAATAATAATAATAAGCTTAGATCGAAGAACAGTATGTTGGCTTTGTCAAGCCAACATAATAATAAGTATGGGGAATAATAATAGTGATGCCTTGCATAAATGCAAGCACCACTAATAATAATAATAACTAGATAGGTACATTTCCTGAAGAAAATGTGAGTGGTGCTTGCCGTGGCAAATTTCGGGGGATAATTTATGATTATACTCCAAGCCAAAAGTAAAACGGTCCAACCCCTGTGTCTCTACGATGTTCTGATGCAGAGATATAAGGCTTTGTTTACTCTGTTGCTAGGGTACTGTATTTGGTTGCTAGGGAAAAAATTGGCATCCACTAGTGATTACACTCCGAGTCACGAGTCAAACTGTCCAAACCCCATGTCTCTACGATGTTCTGATGCGGAGATATAAGGCTTTGTTTACTCTGTTGCTAGGGTACTGTATTTGGTTGCTAGGGAAAAAAATGGCATCCACTAGTGATTACCCTCCGAGTCATGAGTCAAACGGTCCAACCCCCGTGTCTCTACGATGTTCTGATGCGGAGATATAAGGCTTTGTTTACTCTGTTGCTAGGGTACTGTATTTGGTTGCTAGGGAAAAAAATGGCATCCACTAGTGATTACCCTCCGAGTCATGAGTCAAACGGTCCAACCCCCGTGTCTCTACGATGTTCTGATGCGGAGATATAAGGCTTTGTTTACTCTGTTGCTAGGGTACTGTATTTGGTTGCTAAGGGAAAAAATGGCATCCACTAGTGATTACCCTCCGAGTCACGAGTCAAACGATCCAACCCCCGTGTCTCTACGATGTTCTGATGCGGAGATATAAGGCTTTGTTTACTCTGTTGCTAGGGTACTGTATTTGGTTGCTAGGGGAAAAAATGGCATCCACTAGTGATTACCCTCCGAGTCACGAGTCAAACGGTCCAAACCCCATGTCTCTACGATGTTCTGATGCGGAGATATAAGGCTTTGTTTACTCTGTTGCTAGGGTACTGTATTTGGTTGCTAGGGAAAAAAATGGCATCCACTAGTGATTACCCTCCGAGTCATGAGTCAAACGGTCCAACCCCCGTGTCTCTACGATGTTCTGATGCGGAGATATAAGGCTTTGTTTACTCTGTTGCTAGGGTACTGTATTTGGTTGCTAAGGAAAAAAATGGCATCCACTAGTGATTACCCTCCGAGTCACGAGTCAAACGATCCAACCCCCGTGTCTCTACGATGTTCTGATGCGGAGATATAAGGCTTTGTTTACTCTGTTGCTAGGGTACTGTATTTGGTTGCTAGGGGAAAAAAATGGCATCCACTAGTGATTACCCTCCGAGTCACGAGTCAAATGGTCCAAACCCCGTGTCTTTACGATGTTCTGATGCGGAGATATAAGGCTTTGTTTACTCTGTTGCTAGGGTACTGTATTTGGTTGCTAGGGAAAAAAATGGCATCCACTAGTGATTACCCTCCGAGTCACGAGTCAAACGGTCCAACCCCCGTGTCTCTACGATGTTCTGATGCGGAGATATAAGGCTTTGTTTACTCTGTTGCTAGGGTACTGTATTTGGTTGCTAGGGAAAAAAATGGCATCCACTAGTGATTACCCTCCGAGTCATGAGTCAAACGGTCCAACCCCCGTGTCTCTACGATGTTCTGATGCGGAGATATAAGGCTTTGTTTACTCTGTTGCTAGGGTACTGTATTTGGTTGCTAGGGAAAAAAATGGCATCCACTAGTGATAACCCTCCGAGTCATGAGTCAAACGGTCCAACCCCCATGTCTCTACGATGTTCTGATGCGGAGATATAAGGCTTTGTTTACTCTGTTGCTAGGGTACTGTATTTGGTTGCTAGGGGCGTGGCTTGGGAGTGGCCAATGATGAGCCCAGTGATTACACTCTGAGTCACAAGTAAAACGGTCCAACCCCCGTGTCTCTACGATGTTCTGATGCGGAGATATAAGGCTTTGTTTACTCTGTTGCTAGGGCACTGTATTTGGTTGCTAGGGGCGTGGCTTGGGAGTGGCCAATGATGTGCCCAGTGATTACACTCCGAGTCACAAGTAAAACGGTCCAACCCCCGTGTCTTTACGATGTTCTGATGCGGAGATATAAGGCTTTGTTTACTCTGTTGCTAGGGTACTGTATTTGGTTGCTAGGGGCGTGGCTTGGGAGTGGCCAATGATGTGCCCAGTGATTACACTCCGAGTCACAAGTAAAACGGTCCAAACCCCGTGTCTCTACGATGTTCTGATGCGGAGATATAAGGCTTTGTTTATTCGGTTGCTAGGGTGCTCAAATTTGGTTGCTAGGGTCGTGGCTTGGGAGTGGCCAATGATGTGCCCAATTGTTACACCCCTAGTCACAAGTAAAACGGTCCAAACCCCATGTCTCTACGATGTTCTGATGCGGAGATATAAGGCTTTGTTTATTCGGTTGCTAGGGTGCTCAAATTTGGTTGCTAGGGGCGTGGCTTGGGAGTGGCCAATGATGTGCCCAATTGTTACACCCCTAGTCACAAGTAAAACGGTCCAACCCCCGTGTCTCTACGATGTTCTGATGCCGAGATATAACTGTTTGAATTTTATGTTGCTAGGGTGCTCAAAAGTGGTTGCTAGGGGCGTGGCTTAATACCTATGTAAGGATCCTGAGAGACTGATTGGATGTCTGAGTAAAATGAGCCCACCCCCATGTCTCTATGACACTGTGGCGCAAAGATATCCATCTGGGCATTTTATAATGGCAGTCTATGGGAGATGTTGCTAGGGTGCCCAAAATTGTTGCTAGGGGCGTGGCTTAATAGCTCTGGGATGATCCTAAGAGACTGATTGGATGCCCGAGTAAAATGAGCCCACCCACTTATCTCTACGACACTGTAAAGCAAAGATATCTCATCTGGAACTGTTTTATTCCCTTATATGGGCATGTTTCCTGCCCCATTATAAGTCAATGGGAATTTTCGGGTGTCGCTTACACCCCAGGGGTACAACTTACACCCCATTGTGATCCATGTTCTTACAGAGTCTACCACCCTCTTCAAATGTTGTAACCCACATGTTTCTACAAAATCCTTGAGCGGAGCTATGACCCATCAAAGTTGGGCGTAATGTTAAGTCAATGGGATTTTTTGGGTGGTTTTTCGCCCCCCTTTCGAAAACCTTGCACCCGATCGCTTATAAAAGTCATAGCAGACGTGTCCTCAATTAGCCGGTCGTTTTGAGCACTGTTTCATTGGTCTACGACAAACCGTGCGGGACGAGTTACGCGCCGAAAAAGTGTCCAGATATAAGAATAATAAATAAACTAGATAGGTACATTTCCTGAAGAAAATGTGAGTGGTGCTTGCCGTGGCAAAATTCTGGGGACCATATATGATTATACTCCAAGCCAAAAGTAAAACGATCCAACTCCCGTGTCTCTACGATGTTCTGATGCCGAGATATAAGGCTTTGTTTACTCTGTTGCTAGGGTACTGTATTTGGTTGCTAGGGAAAAAAATTGCATCCCATAGTGATTACACTCTGAGTCACGAGTCAAATGGTCCAACCCCCGTGTCTCTACGATGTTCTGATGCGGAGATATAAGGCTTTGTTTACTCTGTTGCTAGGGTACTGTATTTGGTTGCTAGGGAAAAAATTGGCATCCCATAGTGATTACACGCCGAGTCATGAGTCAAACGGTCCAACGCCCGTGTCTCTACGATGTTCTGATGCCGAGATATAAGGCTTTGTTTACTCTGTTGCTAGGGTACTGTATTTGGTTGCTAGGTAAAAATTGGCATCCCATAGTGATTACACTCTGAGTCACGAGTCAAATGGTCCAACCCCCGTGTCTCTACGATGTTCTGATGCGGAGATATAAGGCTTTGTTTACTCTGTTGCTAGGGTACTGTATTTGGTTGCTAGGGAAAAAATTTGCATCCCATAGTGATTACACTCTGAGTCACGAGTCAAATGGTCCAACCCCCGTGTCTCTACGATGTTCTGATGCGGAGATATAAGGCTTTGTTTACTCTGTTGCTAGGGTACTGTATTTGGTTGCTAGGGAAAAAATTGGCATCCCATAGTGATTACACGCCGAGTCATAAGTCAAACGGTCCAACCCCCGTGTCTCTACGATGTTCTGATGCCGAGATATAAGGCTTTGTTTACTCTGTTGCTAGGGTACTGTATTTGGTTGCTAGGGAAAAAATTGGCATCCCATAGTGATTACACTCTGAGTCACAAGTCAAATGGTCCAACCCCCGTGTCTCTACGATGTTCTGATGCGGAGATATAAGGCTTTGTTTACTCTGTTGCTAGGGTACTGTATTTGGTTGCTAGGGAAAAAATTGGCATCCCATAGTGATTACACTCTGAGTCACGAGTCAAACGGTCCAACCCCCGTGTCTCTACGATGTTCTGATGCGGAGATATAAGGCTTTGTTTACTCTGTTGCTAGGGTACTGTATTTGGTTGCTAGGGAAAAAATTGTCATCCCATAATGATTACACTCCGAGTCACGAGTCAAACGGTCCAACCCCCGTGTCTCTACGATGTTCTGATGCGGAGATATAAGGCTTTGTTTACTCTGTTGCTAGGGTACTGTATTTGGTTGCTAGGGAAAAAATTGGCAACCCATAATGATTACACTCCGAGTCACAAGTCAAACGGTCCAACCCCCGTGTCTCTACGATGTTCTGATGCGGAGATATAAGGCTTTGTTTACTCTGTTGCTAGGGTACTGTATTTGGTTGCTAGGGAAAAAAATTGGCATCCCATAATGATTACACTCCGAGTCACGAGTCAAACGGTCCAACCCCTGTGTCTCTACGATGTTCTGATGCGGAGATATAAGGCTTTGTTAACTCTGTTGCTAGGGTACTGTATTTGGTTGCTAGGGAAAAAATTGGCATCCCATAATGATTACACTCTGAGTCATGAGTCAAACGGTCCAACCCCCGTGTTTCTACGATGTTCAGATGCCGAGATATAACTGTTTGAATTTTGTGTTGCTAGGGTGCTCAAAAGTGGTTGCTAGGGGCGTGGCTTATACCTATGTAAGTATCCTGAGAGACTGATTGGATGCCTGAGTAAAATGAGCCCACCCCCATGTCTCTATGACACTGTGGTGCAAAGATATCCATCTGGGCATTTTATAATGGCAGTCTATGGGAGATGTTGCTAGGGTGCCCAAAATTGTTGCTAGGGGCGTGGCTTAATAGCTCTGGGATGATCCTGAGAGACTGATTGGATGCCCGAGTAAAATGAGCCCACCCACTTATCTCTACGACACTGTAAAGCAAAGATATCCCATCTGGAACTGTTTTATTCCCTTATATGGACATGTTTCCTGCCCCATTATAAGTCAATGGGAATTTTCGGGTGCCTCTTACACCCCAGGGGTACAACTTACACCCCATTGTGATGTATGTTCTTACAGAGTCTACCCCCCTCTTCAAATGTTATAACCCACATGTTTCTACAAAATCCTCCAGCGGAGCTATGACCCGTCAAAGTTGGGCGCAATGTTAAGTCAATGGGATTTTTCGGGTGGTTTTTCGCCCCCCTTTCGGAAATCCTGCACCCGATCGCTTATAAAAGTCATAGCAGACGTGTCCTCAACAAGCCGGTCATTTTGAGCCCTGTTTCATTGGTCTACGACAAACCGTGCGGGACGAGTTACGCGCCGAAAAAGTGTCCAGATATAAGAATAAATAAATAAATAATAATAAGTATGAGCAATAATAATAGTGATGCCTTGCATAAATGCAAGCACCACTAATAAATAATAAGTATGAGCAATAATAATAGTGATGCCTTGCATAAATGCAAGCACCACTAATAATAAGTATGCAAGATAGTAATAGTGATGCTTTGCATAAATGCAAGCACCACTAATAATATCCCTGAGCAATAGTAATAGTGATGCTTTGCATAAATGCAAGCACCACTAATAAGTATGAGCAATAATAATAGTGATGCCTTGCATAAATGCAAGCACCACTAATTATAAATAATAAGTATGAGCAATAGTAATAGTGATGCCTTGCATAAATGCAAGCACCACTAATAATAATATCCCTGAGCAATAGTAATAGTGATGCTTTGCATAAATGCAAGCACCACTAATAAGTATGCAAGATAGTAATAGTGATGCTTTGCATAAATGCAAGCACCACTAATAAGCTTAGATACAATAACAGTATGTTGGCTTTGTCAAGCCAACATAATAAGTTTAAGTGCAACAATAGTATGTTGGCTTTCTCAAGCCAACATAATAATATGTATTTATATGTGCTAACTTTTGTTTTTTTATATCTTTTGAATATAATATGAATTAGAACATTTTTGTCATTGTTTATAAGCCATTTTGTACAGTACATTTCATAGAATAACAACCTGAAAAAGATGTAAAAAGAACATGCCAAGCTTAACATTGTGAATTGCACAAAACCTTGATTCGCATTTCATTAGATATTGTTTTTCGGGAAACCGTCCGTGGATATAACCCTAACTCCAAACGAAACTTAAATGAAATGTTAAATAATTTATTGTACAAAAAAATGGGTTGCAAATATAGCTGCAAGCAGCGATACAGGGCCAAGCAACTTTAGGGCAATGAGCACCCACTGCACAGCAAGCACCCACGACGCAGCAAGCTCCCAAAGCACAGAGCAGAACAACGGCGGTGCAGAGCAACAACAGCAAAGATGGCAAAATTTGTACGCAAGACCTCAGAATCTCAATGCAAGCAATTTATCAGATGTGCCAGTTTTAACAACATTGTTGAAGCAGGCTGTGGAAAAGAGCTTTCAGAGCTGCATACATTCACATACACCAATCATCAAAGGAGCAGAAATGACACAGCAGATCAGAAATAAAACATATACAAAGTATAATAGAATCAGATAACTTCAGTGAGAAAGAAGTCGAGACAAACACCCCTCACACGGAATTTAAACCCATGACCTCAGAATCACAATGCAAGTGATCTATTGTATGCGCGATGGAAAAGAGCTTTCAGAGCTGCAAGCATTGACATACGCCAATCACCGAAGGTGCAGAAATGATAACCGCAGATATGAAATAAGTTATACAATGTATATGAGAATGAAGTCATGAAGAACATTCCTCACTCAGGATTAGAACCCAAGACCTCAAAATTTCAATGCACATGATTTATCAGATGTGCTACTCAGTTAACATGTTATAACCATATCGTAGCTTTCAGAGTTGCAAGCATTGACATATGTTAATCACTAAAAATTTAGATATGACACAGCAGAGCAGAACAAAATGAAATCCAATGTATATGAGAATCAACTTAAGGGAGAAAGAAGCCAAGACAAACATTCCTCACATGGGATTCGAACCCAAGGCCTCAGAATTTCAATGCATGTGACTAAAAAGATGCGCCACTCAGTTGACATGGTTGAAGAGGGCAGCGGAAAAGACCTTTCAGAGCTGCAAGCATTGACAAATGCCAATCACCGAAAGTGCAGAAATGACAGAGCAGAGCAGAAATAACAAAAATACAATGTATTTGAGAATCAGATAACTTAAATGTCAATAAAGTAAAGAATAATATTTTGTATAGTAATTCACATAACATGCAAATATTGTCAGATTTGTTTTATTAAGACAAAGAGACAGCATCCCAGGCACTATCAACTTTATTTCTTAAAAATGTGCTTGGGTGCAAAAAATCTGTTCGTTAATTTTTCTATGAGGATTGCTCCAAAGATTATATGAGCAGAACCTGCTAGAGAAAATGTGTAAAAGGAGTAGTGAAAAAAACATTTGACACATGCTTTACAATAACACATTAACAGAATGTTGGAAAATGACAAAAGACACAGTATTCGGAAGGCTTTAATAAGGTAGGTTTGATGCTCCCATGTCCGACAAAGGCCACAGGATCGTTGATTTTAAAATGTGATTATAGATTAGTTGTATTTTCTTGCGACGATACTCTGACATATACTCCTATGGCCGATAGCGCTAGTTGGCATGTTTGCCCATTATAGTTTTAAATTATTATTATGCTATTATTATCATCATCACCAACGCGCATTGCATGCTTCTCCCTGTGCAAGAAAGCTTGTAATGCGCGTGGCTTGGACATTTAGCTTAGTTGCGACGTAAAGGGACACTAAGTTACAACTTATGCACTACTAAATATTTTTGCGTTGCACCATAAAACTTTGTTAGAGTGTAACTCTACATACAAACTAAATGTTTACGAAAGCCCTCGATCAGGAGTAACGATTGGAATAATATAACAGCCTGACTAAACTAAATCAATAAGATTTTGTTTAACTCCATAGACTTGAATTACTTATATATATATATATATAAGTAAATAAATTACTTTGTTAGCAGCTTTCAACATGAACTCATCCTAAACAGTGCAAGCACACCTCTTTGTGCATCGGTCTATGTTGTGCATGTCAAAAAAGTCATAAACAAATGCCAAATCACTATTTATTTATTGATCCTTGTTCACTTACCACCTACTGACTACGTCATGCCTTACAAAGAGGTGGTGCAACTGAATTAAGTGCAGAATTAGTTACAAACTAGCTAGTAGTTACGTAGTCTTTAGGTTCCAGTTTAAGCAAGAACTTACGGATGGCTGATGCAACCCTATCCTGGGTATGAAGTGCTCAAATTAACGTTTCATGTTTAAGATTGCGGCCGTGACAGTGTTTGTGTGTATTTAATTAACAATTTTCTGTAGACACCAAGTTTTGTGTTTGCACTATAGTTTTTACAGAACACAAAGAAAAATCAGGACAACAATGGGCAGTTCTTCTTTTGTTCTTTATTGTGCACAAGTTAACTCTGCAACATGTTACTTGTTTCTCATTGAATCATGAACTGGTCAACCAGTACCTTACACAGAGTTAAACAACAACTAAATACACTACACCTAAAGTACTGAAACTTAGTAGTTATTTAGCAATAATCATTTATCAGACACACGCACAAAGTAAAACTCCAACCCTGATCAACACACCTGAGCAAGCTAATCAAGGTCTTCATAATCACTAAACAATCACAGGTGGGCAAGTTTGATTAGGGTTGGAACTATTTCAAAACATTCTAATCACAGGCTAATGAAGATAACTGTTGCTATGCCAAATAACAAATTAAGGATAATTGTTGAGGGTTTTTTTTTTATTCTTCCTCCAAACAGCAGTCATCATTTAGTCAAATATACGTCGTTTCGAAACCAGAAAAGTCACCTGTTAAACTCCAAAATGTATGTATATATATATATATATATATATATATATATATATATATTACATATACATTACTAAAACAAATTATGTGAATGCCTTGTTAAAGAGAAAAGTTTTAAGTCTAGATTTAAAGGTATCTACTGCGTCTGATTCTCGGACAACGGTTGGTGAATCATTCCAGAGCTTTGCAGCGATTTTTGTGTGAGCATATCAGTGAACACCCCTGACCACTCGGTGAGTTTCACATCTTTGTAAACGAAAGTCTAATGCATTTTAGGAAGGATTGTTCCAGTGCACCATTAAACCCATTGCTGAGGTCTGAGCTGAAACACAAACACGCGAAAATTCTCATGGCACCCGCAAATGTCGAAATTTCGGTCAAAACCATTCTATTTCACCATAAACAATCTGAAAACAGGGCTTTAAGTCTAAAATACCGAACTTGTCCTTTAAATATGGGTATGTTTCTTTAATAATACCAAATTTTAAGCAAAAATTTCTAAAGTGTGGTTTCCCAGACAGGGTTTAGATTAATCCAGGACTATGTCTTGGTTATATAAGGACATTTAAGTAGTTTTTACAACCACACATTACAAAAACAAACTGGTGTGCATATTGAGACAGAGCAATGGTACTGATATATTTTAAGATATGTCACTACAAGATGTTTTTAAAGTAAGGCAGTAAAAATAGTATAAATAGAAACTGCCCCTCGCCTCTGGCCCAATAGAATCTGGACCTTCTTTTGATAGACCTGCCCCACATATACACAACCCAGACAACGATGTCGTTTAGTAGACATGCTGATTGGCTAAGTGTGTTTTGGTACTTGGCCCGACTTCGTTTTCCAAAGTGTTTTTTAAAAATCATGCATCCCGCCTTTAACAAAATAAATAAGGCATTATGATATATACAAATCCTCCATACTTTAAAACAGATGCTTAGTTTGTGGGTCATAATATCTGTGACCCGTCACGGAGACCAGTGACACAAGTCGGCAGCACAACTTTTGATATGAGAAAATTTCAAAATTGGCAAAATTGGTGATTTTCGTTTTTTGCAGAATCTGTTAGTTGAGATCACAAAGAAGCCTCTCCATGTTTGAGATAGCAGTTTTTGTATATTTAAAAGCGTACATTTTGTGGTTGAAATCGGCTTGTTTTTCAGGAGATTCTAGTGTGCAGCGGGGAACAGCGTGGCTACTTATTAGGGATAGTTCACCCAAAAATGAAAATAATGTCATTAATGACTCACTCTTATGTTGTTCTAAACTCGGAAGACCTCCGTTCATCTTTGGAACACAGTTTAAGATGTTTTAATGTTAGGTTTAGTCCGAGGGCTTTCTGTCCCTCCAATTTATGTACGGTTTCCAAGTCCAGAAGGTAATAAAAACATCATCAAAGTAGTCCATGTGGCATCAGTGGGTCAGTTAAAATGTGTCGACGCATCGAAAATACATTTTGGTCCAAAAATAGCAAAAATTACGACTTTATTAAGCATTGTCTTCTCTTTCAGCTCTTTTGTGAACCGTGTGAAGTCACGTGACTGTAGTGACGCAGCTGACCTGTTATCCTCAGACATGTTTGCGTAGTTTTTTTTTCAAACTTACGTCTCCCCAGACTGTAAACAAAGCGCGGACGCACAAAAAAAAGCTGGGCTGCAACAGATAACAGTCAGCCACGTCATACGTTATATTCTATTACCAGACGTTCATGCAAAATCTGATGTAAATAATAGACTATATATCTATATTTTATGGATTATATGCATTTGTGGACAAAAATGGTCACTGGATGATTCGCACATCTGAAACAGACTGGATTCGACTTGTTCAACAGAAAGGTAAAAAGTCCTGTTTATTTTTTGCATGTTGTCATCCGGACTTCTGTCACTAAATACTACATATGATGATAGGACATCTGTATCTCAAAACGGCTTTACAGGGGGTATGGCTCAGCTAAATGAGAAGTAAATGAGCCCTTTTGTCTCTCCCAGGGGGAGAAAGGTAAAACTTTGGAGTCTATTTTCTCCGCTTTGAGGTTTTTTGAGTTCCTACATTCAAATGGCCACAACTTCTCCAATATTATCAGATTTCCATGTGTTACACATCGTGATAGGTCACATTTTCTATAAAAACTCATAGAAAGAGCAGCTGGTGAACGGCAGTATGTTAGTAGATAACGTCGCTGCTTAATTTATTTAACGCAGCCCACGTAAATTGATCTGTAAATACCAGCAAATCCCTTTGACAAATATCTCTGAGCCAAGAGATGTGTCACTGCACGATGACATATGTTCTCTTTATTAGTCTTATCCACCTTATTATTGCCTTCTAAATGAATCACCTTTTTTGTCCTTGAGACTAGCTCCTGATACTTGAACTCTGACCTCACATGTGTGTATTTGTTTTAGATCACTAAGGTGGTGTTAAGCAAAGGTTGGCGCTGTCTGGAGTGTACGGTGTGTGAGGCTTGTGGGCAGGCGAGTGATCCTGGCCGTTTGCTTCTGTGTGACGACTGTGATATTAGTTACCACACATACTGTTTGGACCCACCACTGCAGAACGTACCCAAAGGCAGCTGGAAGTGCAAGTGGTATGTGCACGCACGCACGCACGCACGCACGCACACACACACACACACAGGGTCCTCTTCAACATTAAACATTTTGCATAAAAAGTAAATTAAACCTTCTTTTAGGACAAGTAAGTGTGTTAAATGTTGATGTAGTTTTAACACAAAATGTAATTTCTGATTTCTTTCTGAATTTTTTTTATTTAGGGTAAAATATGATCAAAACATGATATTGACAGGATGTTACTTTCTCTTCATTTTTATTTTCTTCCAGCAGTCTGTTAAATCTTTCTCCACCACCTCAGTCCTTCTGCGCACTCTTTGTTATCCTTTCTTGCACTTCATCACCAATTCATTTTGCTTCCTTTTCACTCTGTCTGCCCTAAACTATCTTGATCTTTAGCAGCTGTTTTCAAACAAGATCAAAATGGATTTTCTACATATTTGCTGTAATGTTACTTGTAATCCCCATTCACACAGGGCTAGGTTTGTGTTGCATTGTGACATATTTATGTTTGGCTTTACTTGGATTCAATCAAATATTTTTAGTACAGGACAGTCAATGCTAAGCCAAATGCAAACATGAGGTGTGTCCACAAAATAGAATAAAAAGAATAGCCACAAAATGTGTTTAAAGGGATAATTTTAAACTGTACTGTATGTGTGCCCACTTGTGTTTTTATCACTGTTTAACTGGATTATTTCTCATTTAGGTGTGTATTGTGTACTCAGTGTGGTGCTACGTCACCCGGCCTGCGCTGTGAGTGGCAGAATAACTACACGCAATGTGGCCCCTGCGCGAGTCTCTCTGTGTGTCCTGTTTGTGCACACTGTTACAGAGAAGAAGAACTCATCATACAGTGCCGGCTGTGTGACAGGTGGGCGACACTCCAACATGCTGGATGGCCATAAAGGCAGGATAAATGACTAACATGGAAAACTGCTCAGCACTAGATTAGTACATGAATAAATGCCAGTGTTGATGAAAAATATTACACTCTATTGTTCCTCTTATAATTTTCTATTTGAGGTTTGGTCTTTTTTTGGCTGACCGGTTGTTCTTGTTTCCCAACCGTGATGTATTTTATATGGTTTTGACTATAGGTGGGTTCATGCCTCATGTCAGGGTCTGAACTCTGATGAAGATGTTGAGAATGCAGCAGACGATGGCTTTGACTGCTCCCTGTGTAGAACACAAACTCCTGGTAAGACTTACTAATAGGAGTCAACCCAGAGCTCCAGAGATTTGTATCAGTGTTATCATCAGAATAAAAATGCTAGTAGAAGAGAACTAGTATTAAGAAAAACTTTAAGCTAAAATGTGACCCGTCACGGAAACCAGTGACACAAGTCGGCAGCACAAGTTTCGAGAAAATGAGAAACAAAGTTTTTTTTTCAAAATTTGTGATTTTCGTTTTATTGCAGAATCTGTTAGTTGAGATCACGAAGAAGCCTCTCCATGTTTGAGATAGCAGTATATGTATATTTAAAAGCGTAAAATTTGCGGTTGAAATCGGCTTGTTTTTCCAGAGATTCTAGTGTGCAGCGGGGGGCGTCATTGTCTGTGTGTATATTTACATACTGGATAAGCTTGTGTTTTCGCCTCCACCCCCAAATGGAACAGCGTGACTACTGAATAAGGATAGTTCGCCCAAAACTGAAAATAATGTAACTAATGACCCTTATGTCGTTCTAAACTCGGAAGACCTCCGTTCATCTTCTGAACACAGTTTAAGATGTTTTAACGTTAGATCTAGTCCGAGAGCTTTCTGTCTCCTCCATTGAAAATAAAACAACATCAAAGTAGTCCATGTGACATCAGTGGGTCAGTAAGATTGTGTTGAAGCATCGAAAATACAGTTTGGTCCAAAATAGCAAGAATTATGACTTTATTCAGCATTGTCTTCTCTTTCGAACTCAAGCGTGAAGTTACGTGACTGTAGTGACACGGCTGCCCTGTTCCTCAGACATGTTTGCTTAGTTTTTTTTTTCTTCAAACTTATAGCGTGCGTCTCCCCAGACTGTAAATGAAGCTCGGGCGTACAAAACAAAAGAAAAATAAAAGAAGCTGGGGCAGAACAAATAACAGTCAGCCGCATGGTACGTCAGCCGCGTCACTGACTTTATGGGGCGCCGCAGTCGGATGACGTCAAAGTACCGTGAGAGCTCTTCAAGAAATCTTACGGAGTAGTTTAATTTTGACTCGCTCTCGCGGTACTTTGACGTCTTGCAGCGCAGCATGAAGTTAAACTTAGATAAGTTACACAGAGATCGTTGAATTCTTTATATAATTGGCTACATGTTTTGTCTATCAATATTTTCCATGAAGTCATTGGCTGATGGAGGAACGAGCGATTGGTAACATTATGGACTGCTGTTTTTGGATTATCTATTATACTACCTCCCTATTTTAAATACAAACTTTGAAGGCGGGTTCTTGTGTTTAACGGAACGTAAATACCGGAGTGTAATATGATACTCCCTTACATGTTACGATGTAAATAGTCCTCAGATTGTATATTATATTGTATTACCAGAAGTTCATGCGAAATCTGATGTAAACAATAGACTATATATCTATATTTCACGGATTATACGCATTTGTGGACAAAAATCATTGGATTCACACATCTGAAACAGACTGGATTCGACTTGTGATCCCCACAAAGGTAAAAGTCCTGTTTATTTTTGCATGTTGTCATTCGGACTTCTGTAATAAAATACTACATATGATGCTACAACATCTGTATCTCAAAACGGCTTAACAGGGGGTATGGCTTAGCTAAATGAGATGTAAATGAGCCCTATTGTCTCTCCAGCCAGGGAAAAGGGAAAGTGTTAAATTTTTCTTTCTCAAATTTCTCAGCATTCTCTTTCTTGAATGTGTTACATTCAAATGGCCACAACTTCTCCAAATCTTATCAGATTTCAATGTGTTACACATCGTTGGAAAGCTTAGAAACTGCACTTTCAGAATCTGTGAATAACTCAAAATGCCCCAGACTTGTGTCACTACTTTCCGTGACTGGTCACAAATAAATATTAAAACTGGAAATTACAAAAGAAAAAGGTAATGTTCTTACAATACTAACGAAAATGACAGAAAAATCAGGCTTTTTTTAATTTCCCAATTAATGTTGGCTTGTCTGGACAAATTGCTAACTGTAGGGTAGTCAATAAGAATTTTAAACCTTACCCCATTTTTAACTGGCCTCAGGTGTGGTTAACGAGGTCTGAAAACCCTTTACACAAACCAAATGAGCTGGTTGATCTTTTTAGTGGCAAGTAAATTCAATCAAAAAATTATTATTTTTATACCTGATTTTATAATAGCTAAGTGTTTATTTAAAAAACAGATGGCCTAAATTTTTAGTCAAGCTGATAACCTGTTTGTGTGAATTAATCAGCAGTTACCGTAATCCTTAAGTGACTGTTTCCTGTTGTGTTGCTACAGGTTGCACAATGCTCCTGGACATCACTGAGCCTCCGATGCAGATGCTAACAAAAGTCAAAGAAATTGGTATTTGTGAATTACTTTGTTCTTAAACTCCGTTTTTGAAATGATTTTATTCTGAATAACCAAAGTACCGCAAGAGTGCCATATGAATCACATGTCAATTACCAATATTTTTGTGCTGTTTTCTGGCAGACTTCAAGCAGACATACACTCAGGATGGAGTTTGTTTAACAGAATCTGGCTTGTGTCAGCTCCAGAGTCTGTGTATTCAGACCTCCCGCCGCAGACGACACAAACCCAAACTGAAGTTAAAGATCATCAATCAGAACAGTGTAGCTGTGCTGCAGATGCCTCCCGACCCCCAATCTGAGCCTTTTAGGGATGGTGATGTTGATGAAAGTAGAGGTAAAGATTTTTGTGTGTTTGTGCTTCAAAGTAGCAGTTACGATTACAGGAGCGACCGTACGTAATTGCCAAAAGCCACCATTACAGCTGTCCACCTGCGCTCAGGTGTTATGCACATTGATTACAGAGGTGAATTAGAAGCTTTAATTAATGTAGGCTGTAGGTTAAATACAAACAGTGTTAAAGTTACAGTAGTAATTAAGTCAGGTCAAGTCAATTTTATTTATAAAAAAAAATCTTTTTACAATTGTTTCAAAGCAGCTTTACATTAATGAAAGCAGGAGAAAACACAGAAAAAATTGATTGACAACAAAAGTAAAAGAGTACAGTAGAGTTGGGTCCGAGTCCACCTTTGTCGAGTACGAGTCAAGACCAAGTCCTTAAACATCAAGTCCGAGTCCAAGTCCGAGTCCAAAAGGGTCCGAGTTGGACTCAAGTCCGAGTTCTTAAAGGCCGAGTCCAAGTCGAGTCCGCCCGAGTCCAGAAAGAAATTAAATTGAAAAAAGATACAAAATTTGTATTGTAAATGGTTACTTTCTATTAATACTTTAACCTTTCAACCCATTTAACCAATGGCAATATAAAAATGTAATAAAAATACCTCTATTGCATCTTGTCATTGCCATTGAACATTTTTATTCTATGTCAACTAGTTTCCTTTTCAAAGAAAAGAAAGGGATATGGAGGTATCTTCTTTTTATCAGATGTCTTGCAAATAAATTCTCTATGATTTTCGTAAGAAAAACAAATTATTGCTGACTTTGAGGACATCGTGCTAGCCACGCATTGATGTGTGTGATGTGTTTGTCTGCAAGTATGATGCAACTGGCTGCTGCCTGCAAGTGTGTTGCAGTAAAATAACAGGAGGGGAGACGGTCCCGTACACACTGCATATTAAATTGGGTTGTCACTTCACCTTTTAATGCTTAATCCTGTACACACACACTTCAGTAATTTACGCTATCTACGTACAAAAAAGCCGAGGTCGAGGACCTGGCAACACTGCAAGACCGCGCGCGCTGTGAAGCAGCCTCACAAAAGAAGCGTACAATACACAACGCCCGGACGAAGGTTTATTGCACAATGCTGTTAGATTATTTTGGTCAAAGCTGTGAGTGATAAGCACACGAGACGGCAGAACGTTGCTATGGTTATCTCTGTGTCAATCATCACATTTTCGGGAGTGAGTCTTGTTCCATACAGACATGAAACGAACATTTAGGGGATTCACTCCCGCATTTAAATGCGTTTGTCACTCTTGAAAGTTTGCAGTGTGTACGAGACGAGACATTAATTAATTTCTCATCTCAAGTTCATGCTGTTTTTAATGTTGCACATGACGTGGACTCGACTGTACTCGGGATATTTTCCGAGTCCAAAATGTCCAAGTCCGTGTCAAGTCTGAGTACAAATTCACCCGAGTGCGTGACAAGTCCGAGTTCATTCAAAATTGGACTCGAGTCCGAGTCCAAGTTCGAGTACCCCAACTCTAGAGTACAGATTAAACTGTACTAGCGAGCGTAGTAATAATGTAACATATTCAGTACCAGAGAGTTCTAACTTAAGCCAATGTCAGCTGACTCCCTAGGGGTTGAAAAAACTTCTAGGAGAAAAAACCCTAATTTTATTAGGGGAAAAAGTCATTTGGAGAAAAAAACCTTAAAAAGAGAGACAGACGTTGTCAGAATCTATAGCAGGGGTCCCCAACCTTTTTTCACCACGGACCGGTTTCAGCTTTAAAAAAATTTTGCGGACCGGGGGGTGAGATTGGGGGGGGGGTCGTTGAGTTGCCAGTCAAACGTGCTGAAAATCCTCCTTTTCGAAATTTACGTTTTAAACGGGGGTAAAGTAAACCATGCATTAGGAAAATTAATAATTGCTTTATTTAGGCTATAGTATATTTTCTATAGACGTGTAAAACCATATTTTGGCGGATTGTTTTTTACTTTCATTGTTTTTACTAGTTTGCCTGCCCATTTAGTCTTAATATTTAATGGAACCTAAACGAACTTGGCTTGCTGTTTTCGAAGGCAGCTCGAATCTTGGTCGGGCTCGAGACCCAATTCCAAGTAACAGAAGAGAAGAAAAATGCAGTGAAGGAGGAGAGATGCCAGAAGAATTGCGGCTGGGCGCAGAGGCACGGAGACTCACGTTTACCATGATAAATGATGATTGACAAGTTTAGGTTCCTTTCAAACCTACGTTAAAGTGTAGCCGTTGAAATATTATTA
The DNA here is from genome assembly GCF_030506205.2 of Paramisgurnus dabryanus. Taxonomy (NCBI): domain Eukaryota; kingdom Metazoa; phylum Chordata; class Actinopteri; order Cypriniformes; family Cobitidae; genus Paramisgurnus; species Paramisgurnus dabryanus. Next base: position 3,773,864 of record NC_133358.1, on the reverse strand, counting down.
GCCTAATAGTTTATTTTGATCATGGTGCTACGATCGATGGATAATTCTGAAGTTGTTTTAAAGAAGAATAAAATAATTACTTTTCAGTCATTTGCGCTGTCACACATTTGAACGTCTCCGCATATGTACATCATTGCGACGTGCATTTGCAAATGATTCATAAAGTCATACCTCCGCAATTCTTTGATCGATTGTGTTTAAGAAGTACTGTATGCTCAAACTCTAATGACAGCAATGTGATCGCTGATGCGCTGGTAGAGAGAGAGGCGGAGAAAAAGAGAGAGAGTGCGGCTCTGTTCAAAAGTGGAAATGATTGATATTATTTGAAGTCGGCTCTTACAGTACAAAATACCCGATTAAGCTATTAAGTGGCTATTATACACATTTTTTCGGGACGTTCTTGCGACCCGGTGGAAACTTGTCCACGACCCAGTACTGGGTCGCGACCCGGTGGTTGGGGACCTCTGATCTATAGAGAATATACTACAGATGTGGCCTTTAACAACGCGCGTTTTCTCACGCGGCATTCGCCAAATCTTCTCGCGGAGTCACGCAGAATTCTGCAAGTGTTTTCGGGGGGGCTACTTTCCCTTTTCCCTTAATGTGTTTCGCTTCACAGAAATCAACCAGGTGGCGCATAAAAACTAAATGTTGTTTCCAGAAGTTAATAAGGGCATTGCTGAATATTTAACATTTCTATTAAAACAGCAAAGTGACGTCAACCCCTTCTTGCCGGCATACAGCGCATACAAATATTAAGATGACTGTACGTGCAATGGGCATTTATACTAAGTGCAACAAAGAATTTAGTGTGAGTCTAATACACTTAACTCTATTTACAATGAATATCTTAATTATTTGTATTGTCGAATTTTGACACCGTTTCATTGTTTGTTCATAATATTAATAATTATGTCAGTTTTTCTAAAATTATTAATATTTTAAGAGATTCATGTGGTATAAAAATACATGTTTTAAAGTTAAAAATGTTGTAGAAATATATTAGTATTATTGTTCTTAATATATTAAGAACAATAATATGACACATGTATATTGCGCTAAATTGCTTTACATATGGAAAGAGGAATTCTTCTCAACCACCACCAATAAAGTTTAAAAAAAATTCTTTAGAAAAACGGCGTTTAAACCCATGCAGAGCGAACAAGAAAACATAGGCCTATGCTTACATACTGTACAGTGGGCATATGATATCTTTATTTAGTTTTACATATTTAAAACTTTAATAATACCTTTCTTACGCATATGGGCAGTCAGTGTTATGATTTTTTTTAATCCTTTCAGCCGTTATTCATAACAGTAAAAATATTCAGTGGCTTTGTAAATATATTACTAAAATAATGGATTAAAGTAACTTTATAAAATCTCTTAATGTCACTTATGTATTTTTTAGTTGGTCAAAACAAAATAAATGGCTAGAAATAGAACAGACATTTTAATTTAAAATGTACATATATTATAGGCGTATATTATAGGTCCTTCCAGATATCTTATTTCAGACGTTCGCAGTCAACACTTTTAAAACTTATTTATATAAAATCTAATTTATAAATTAAAAAACAAAGTTTTAAGTTAAGACAATAATAAATATGTTTATTTTTATTGAAAGAAAAACGTAGAAAATGTTATTATGGGTATAGTTGATGCAAATATAGTGTGCAGTATACAAAAAATGCAAACAAATTATTTCTAAAAGTGGCAAGATTTTAAAAAGATAAAGGTGGTATAAAGAAAGACATGAGAAAAGTAGAGGTATGCAGAAGAGCACAGTTTAGTTATTGTTAATTAAAGCGGTTTTATACACCTTTGTTTGAATTGACAAGCATTTTATTCGCCATTTTCAACACATTTTGTGATTGATTTACTGATTTATTACAGAAAATTGTTGTCAGAAGCAAAGCTATTGTACAAAGCATCTTTATATGTATGTTTTAAAGTAAAAATGTTGTAAAAAATATATTAGTATTCTTTTATATTAAGAATAACAATATGATACATTTATATTGCGCTAAAATGCAATATACCCGTGTTGCGTGGAGCGAACAAGAAAACATATGCTCATTCGGCATATGATATCTTTTTTATTTAGTTTTACAGTTTTAAAAGTGGCAAAAAAGTTCTTAAAATCTAATGAATACTGGTTTTGTAAAATGTATATAACTGCAGATGCGTGTGTGGGATCCGGGCAGGTATCCTTTTCCTCCTGACCTTGACGCATGGTCGCGGGAAAGCGAGAAATATATTTTTTTTTAAGTAAAAATATTTTGCACAATTGATATATTACTTATGAATATTTTAGGAAATTATTTTTGACACACGTAGGTTATTACGTGTATTTTGGATTTTAATTTCATTACTGTCTGTGCCTATCCGTGGCCTCATCCGAGCGCACTTTCTTTGTCTTGCGTCTTTTGAAGACATTGGTACGGAGCACCATGACCCATAAAAGACTCACACACCTTTCCCTGATGCATGCCCACACAGAAATACTGAACTCCCTGGACATTCGTCCCCTAGCTCATGAGAGACTTTGGAATCTCTATTATACAACAGGCGCAATGCGCGACGCGAGTTTTTTCTGCTCGAGTAAAGAGCGCGTTGATAATATGCGTATTAACGGAATGACAACGCAGGTTTGTTTATTACATACATGGATGCGCAGCAGCACAAAAACGCTTTTTAATATGAAAAATTAAAGGATTAAAATGTAACAGATTATTATTGAGTCTCTTGGACATAAATGATGACCAATTATGAGACGTTAGAAGGCTTAAAGAGCTGCTTCATCTGTAGCTAAGTAAGTAAATGCTTTGCTTTAAACCAGAGTCGTATAATAACAGAGTCACGAAACGCTTTGATCTCGCCGCCGCGCGGTCACGTGATTCATGTAACGTTATACAGTTCCAAACCAAGCAGGGCTGTCAATCTGTTTGCATAGGTTTTCAGCTATTTTAGGTAAATATTAGCTTGTAATGGGAATTGATCACTATACTTACTGTGTTTATAACGTTTTTTTACTAGGGAGTGATGGAAATACAGTAAATCAGTTAATAAAGATAAACAGTTAATTGTGACCCAAATATAACTGTGGTTATCTATACCAACTACAGCAACACAGTTTATCTTTTATTTTTGTAGCAAAATATGGCTATATAAATGGCTATCAATCTGCTAAAAACATAATTCCTACACTTTTACTATATTAAAATCACAAAAAAGATCGCCAACGTTATTTGTAACAGTGAAGCATAACAGAAACACACTAAATTCATATTTTAAATTCACACTAAATGTTAATATAATCATACATGATTTTAGAGGATACATCACATTACTTACCAAACACAATGAAACACATAGCAGCATTGTGAAGCAGTGTGACTTTCTTATAAGGCATTTAGCTTGTCGCTGTTGCCCCCTAGTGTTACTCGTAATATATAAAAAAAGATAAGTATAAAGTAGATGGCCACCAGTAATAAAATATTAAACCATTAAATCTATATTATTCACACATTATACACAACTCATTAAAATATAAAAAATTTACTAGTTATTATTAACGATAATCATTACCTACTGCAGAGTTCATAAAATATCACTGTTGACTATATTAATGAAATGTCCGAAAATGTAAAGAGAAACGGTAATTTCATAGATTTACCAGCAGGTGCCATTGAAATGAATGGGCTTCAGTGCTGCATTTGGAACTATGCGTCACTACCGGTCACTACATGAATTGCTGTTACTTCCGCATTCCATTCTTACAACGGACGTCTATGTGAGTGTCGTAACTCTATTATTATACGACTCTGCTTTAAACAAATGCATCTACTTTTAAATGTTTTTTTTTAAATGCTGCCCAACGGATTTATTGTATATAATGACTCTGCACCTGTAGATATGGTGAGATGAGAAAACATTTTAAGTAATGCTTTTAAAAAAAACATTTCGCTGTCCAAGTGCTGAAATGGCTCTCCACACGTTTGTAAATTCTTTATCTTTTGTTTGTAACAAATAAAGTATTTTTACAGTACAAACCTTATATAAAGCCTATTCTAAAAATGTAATTATACACCATGTATTTCTTTATAAAAGTATACAATATCAGAACTAAACCCATCATTATTTTTGTTCAAATTATGAATTATTTATAAGTTTAAAAAAGACAGTGATAGTACTATTTAGTAAAAAAAATCTATATAAAAATATACTAGGTATGTTAATGTGAGAATATTTTACATCTGTTAATCGACGTGTGATTCTAACTTAAAAACGAAAGTAAAATATGTTCGTCCGCATGGACATTGAAAATTGTGAAGTTTAATTAATATTATATGTTGTTATAATATTATATGTTGTATGTAAATTGTAACGAAAGTAATTCCCCCTGGGATAAGTATTTTTGCTTCTGATTAATAGCGCATATTCATCTGAGAACTGATGATGTCTGTGTGTTTCAGACCCTGGCTGTGTGCCCTGAAGTGTATATGACAATAAAGTGGTAAATCTCAATGTATTTATTTTTAAAATGTATTTTAAATAGGCCTATAGGCTCATAGGTTTTTTGGTTAAAACAATTCACAGCACCCCCTGTTCAAAATGACTTCCAGCGGCCCTGCCTTGACGCTTTGTGTGTTCGACTTTAAATGGTGCGGCGCTGACTGGTCGGCGTATGACATCAGAGTACCGCGAGAGCAAAGGTAAAGTCGGACCATTTGTAACATTTCGACTTGCTCTCGCGGTACTTTGATGTCTTCGTTGCCGAACTGTCTGCGCAGCGCCACATAGAAACGCCCTTTGACTCTTTAAGGCAAAGTACCAGCAACATGAGAAGTGGTGGCACGCAAAAGAAAGTGAAGGTACGCAGTACGCTAAAATATAAAGTGTCTGTACTGCGAGCACTGGTATAGTTTTTTACATCGTGTGTTGCTCTTTCACCATTGTGCACCCGCGCACTCGCTCTGTAGTTTGTAGCTCGCGCTCCGGCTTCGATAAACAATGCCCGTTTCTCAATACCAAGTAGGGAAGAGTGGGGCAAAGTGAGCTAGTGGGTAAGTTGACCCACCCCCTTTATCTAGGCAACCATACAGATTTGTAGCCGTGTGACCACAAATACAGGTAGCAACCATAATTTATATTTGGCTATGTTAAAGAGAAGGACAAATTAAAGAGTTATGATTAAAGTATGATTTTTTAAACAAAAAAAAAGTTTTTATCCTATCAAAGTAAAATTTATACATACCAGGTATAAAGGCTGTTATGTTAAAGTAGATTTATCCAGGTCTAAATATTCATACCATAAATATTGGTGATAGGCTAATGTATAAAACCATGTGAATGATTTAGCTAAAAATTAGCCTGAATTACTAAGCTAGGCAGTTTCCCAGAACGGTGGCTGTGGGGCAAAGTGAACCAGATGGGGAAAACTGAACCAGGGGTTCAACCCCACCATGAGGCACTGTAACCATTGAATATGTTTCATTAAAAAAAAAAATCTGTGTAGTTTCGCACAACTGATTTGTTCATTTTTAAACATTTTAGAAAACATATCATGCCAAGACATTGCAATATTAATTAATTTTAATGCATTTGACATTTTGCAGGTCCACACTGAAAAAACAAACATACCACTCAGAAACGTCCATTGACAATCTCCAAACAATAAGTTGTTCCTCAAAATCTGTATTTTCATCTGATACAGACTCAAACATGAGTGAATGACATCAGAGTACCGCGAGAGCGATTTAAAACCAACCTCCTCCGCTTTATTTCTCGCGGTACTCTGATGTCATCTGCTTGTCGGTTCTTGTGGCGCTGCGTAAAGTTGACCACACCTAAAAAATGTACTGCTAAACTCGACAGAAATGCTCTGTATACCAGCACCTCCTTTATTAATTGTATAGCAGGAAAAGTTCTATTTTACTTCTCAGCGTGATAAATAGCTTACAAGGTTTGGTGTGTGAGCGTGTGAACTGACAGATATGCGTGTGTCTCATGGTGAATGCGTGGGACTTGAGAGCCTAGGTTATATCAACATATGTCAAATTAAGTTACCTGATATCCACTTAATTTTATAAGTTATAAACATTCATTTAAAATAACATACAGCGTATGTATTAGGCCTATTTACTTAAATTGCATTTTAACAAAGAAACTGCAAGGGTTGGAATTAAAACCCAACACGCTGGTGAAAACTGGATAAACCGGTTTTCTTTGATGAGGTGATCGATTAGCATTGGGGGTTGGCAAAGAATTGGCAGACATAGGGGTGGGTGGTTTTTAATTTCTTGACTCTGTGTCACTGGTAGCTGCTAAAACAAGCAGCTAAACCATGTACAATTAATTACATTTTGGAATTAACTTCCTTCATGTCTTTTTATTTATACGCTGTAAAAAATATTTTCTGAATTTTTAAGTAAAGTTAGCATTAAATATGTTTTACAAACAACTGGTTTACAAACTCTGGGATGTTTGTGATTATCATCATTCAGAAAAGTGGTGCTTGTGTTTAGACTTGTGTTTTACATGATTAAATCAGGAAGATTACATTAGTTTCTTTTCAGTGTAGAACAGTTTGTAATCAAAATGCAAAAATATAGTATATTTATAAACATTGCTGAAACAAAGAGTGAATTAAAATTAAAAAAGTAATAAAGTTAAAGCTGCTGATAATTTTGTTTATATTTACTAGCATTTTCTGAGTGAAAAATGTTTAGATTTTGTTAAGTAGCCTAAATCCTACTCCAATTTATTTCAGTGTAGGTTTCTCATTTTTATCAGCTTTCTTTTGCTTTTCAAAGGGCCGTCTACCTTTGCTACCGCCAGTGCTTTAATGTGGGCCGGTAGGCGCCAGTACTCAGTTCCGCCACTTCCAAATATAGCTCTTGAGCGTACCACCACCTCTCCCTGCGCCCAGAACGTACTTCTAGCGTATCAGAACGCTCATTTGCACATCTGTTTAAATCAGAGGCTTAATTTAATCCTTTGGCTGCGCTGCCGCTTTTCAAAGCGCCCTTCACAATGCAAGCTACCTAATTCGTCCCACCGAGAGCAGAGACTACATTACCCATACACCTTTGAGTTTTACAAGTTAAAAGCGCATGCGTAGCTTTTGCTGCTATCAATAGGCTTGTTCGACTTCATGCGGCGCCCCGAGAATCGACAGCCGGAAGACGTCACAGTATCGCGAGAGCGAGGCGAAATATGATTTCTTGAATCATTCTCGCGGTACTCTGACGTCATCCGGCTGTCGGTTCTTGCGGCGCCGCATGAAGTCGAACAAGCATAGTGTTAACAACGTGGTTTGGAGAGGTGTGTGAAACGCGCAACCATAGCTGCTCTGTTAAAATGAAAATACAATGAATACTTAATATGCCCTCCTGGTTTTAGACTCTGAGGAGTAAAAGAACAAGGTCAGAATCAGAGGACTCTCGCTGGCTGACATCCCACCAAGCCAGAATGATATCGCTGCAGGTCAGATGCAAGCTTTTTCCAATACCCTTTTGTAGGTACGTGAGAATCTCTGCTGTCGCGGCTGTCAGCTTGGTTCCCCTCGACGCAACTTCGGATTTCCTCAGACGATGTGCAGTGTAAAAACATTATTGAAATTGTATTATACATACTTGCTAAACTACAAGTGAACGAAATTTCAATGAATTTGAACGACGCGCACAGGAGTTTTATCACCCGCAAAATGGAAAACAATGGGACAAAATAAAGTGATGACTTTCGAGTTTCAAATGGCCAATATTTTGTTATTCTTGAACCCATAGACATGGTCTTGGTGTCCAGAGAGTATCTTTGCCCGACAGCGACAATATGTTATTAAAAAATAAATTACATCATTATGGATAAACGAGTGCTTGCAGAATATATATATTTGAGAATGCTTATCAGTACTTTTTTGTTTCTTAAACTTTAAAGATGAATATTCTCCTTTAGAGATGGGCAATTTTCAGCAATAGCACATTATATTCAAAATTTTGAGCTAATAAAAAGATTTTTCGCTTATTTAAATGACTTTATGTTTTTATGCACGTTTAGTTTTGGTGCAATTTCAGCAAAAGCTTGTAAATAGGAAATACACACAACACAACGTATATTTTCTATATGTTAAAAATGTTGTAAAAAAATACGTATTGTTATATAATAAGAATAACAATATGATACATTTATATTGCGCTCAAAATTAATTAGATATGGAAAGAGGAATTGTTCTCAACTACCACCAATAAAGTTTTAAAATTCTTCTTTAGAAAACGGCATTTAAACCCACGTGCACCGAACAAGAAAAAGTAAGCTTACATACAGTCCGTGTATGATAACTTTTTTATTTAGTTTTACATATTTTTATTTATATGCATTTAATAATAGTCTACCGTAAGGTCATAATGTACACACTGTTAAAAATGACTCAGTGGCTTTGTAAATATCTCTAAAATAAATGATTAAAGTAACTTGATAAAATCTCTTAATGCAGTTATGCGATTTTTTTTGTTGGAAAATAAATTACTAAAAATAGAACAGATATTTTGTGTAAAATGTACATATATTATTTGATGTATACGCCTTAATAATATAATATAATTATTACATTTACAGATTATTTTAGTCAATATATTTAAAAAGGTCAGAGTTATATATTTAAGTTTTTTAAAACTGTAATAATTGCATATTTTAAATTATTATTATTTCTATTTGAAATAAAAAATGTGTAAGTTTTACGCCTAACTTAAAGTATGATTGACTTTTATTTTCACATTGATATTATTTGAGTAAATGTAGGCACAAAATAAATTAATAATAAGTCAAACAAATGTCAATTTTAAACAATCACATAGCCAAAGGTTTTTAATCAGCAACGAAGAAACGGCGCCTTTTGCCGATGACAAACACCTCAGAAACTCCTCGAATTTATGAATATTTACACTCACAATATGATTTTATTTGTTTATTTTTATTATAACATATTATACAAATTCTCAGTGAAATGTATTAAACACCATTTGCATACTTTTTATCGTGTTTCATACCATGTAAAGGGAAACGAGATAATATAAAAAGTAGCCTAATGTTCAGTAATGCAGAAAAGCGCAACACAACCATGTTAAAGCTATTTAAACGTTCAGCTGCAAAAATGAACTAAATGTAAAATTAGATAAACTAGTTAATGATATTGTGTAAATGCGCTCGGTCTCTTCAAAGGTCTTTGCAAATGATTTTGTTATAAGACTCGATTATCATACATCACGTCTCTTCTACTGTAAGTACACAGAAAAAATAAGACAAATTATGCGCGTTTGAGTCGGATTTTTATGAAGAATATGTGACTGTTTATGTAACTGGCAAAAGAAAACTTCGCCAACGAAATGTTTGCCAAAAAGCATGCATTTGTATGACATCAAAGTCTATCGCCTAAACATCAATAATCCGTGTCATGTTACAGTATACGCTCAGCATGAAGTCGAGCACACACATTGTCGTCAGTATGGCCTACATGAAACACGACTGCCCTCTACAGGTTTTTGTATTTCCTGCGTCCCCCACCGAACCCCCCTTCTGCGGGATCTCGCAGAATTTCGGAAGTGCTCGCGGCAAAAACCCCCTAGGAGAAAAAAACCCAGACTTTTTAGCCGGGGAAGTAAAAAAGTCCTAGGAGGGAAAAACCCTTGGGAGATATATATATATATTTATATATACATTGAAACGGATAATTAGATTAAGTGGAGATTAAGCAGGTTCCGCCGGTGGTCGTTGGTCAGGCATCAGCTGGGCCTCACGTTGAAGGACAGCCAGTGGATCAGAGGTGTGCCAACTTTCACATTTATCGGAACTGGGTCTGTTTGTCTCATTGTCCTCGGGGTTGAGGACGAGACACGGAGAGAGAAACAAAATCCTATTAGCGTAGGGGCCATATATATGTATACACATGTACACATACATATACACACACACACACACACACACACACACACACACACACATATATACATATCTATATACATACATACGCACACACACATACATATATATATACACACACACACAGACAAATACAAACACATACATATACTGCACATATGGAAACGAGTAAGGAAAGATTAAACGGGTTCTGGCGGTGGTCGTTGGTCAGGCATCAGATGAGCCACACGTATAAGGAAGGCTAGTAACTCAGGGATGGTCCGACCTTCACTTTCACCGGAACTAGGTCTGTTTGTCTCAGTGTCCTCGGAACGAGGACGAGACAGGGAGAGAGAAACAAAATCCTATTAGCGTAGGGGACGTTCACATGTAATGCAGGTGTCACATAGTGATGTGGTTTAAATCAGCTCGGTTCCAAAGATGTTAACTATTGCTGCTTAAGTGTATTACCTATAGTTGTGTATTACCTATAGTTGAGGATTTTAGCAAATTTGTTGGCCCAGGGTGTGTCTATGTATGGGGCCTCCCAACTGATCTTTAGAATGGAAAAAGAAACTCGTTTGACTAAGGCTAGTGGCCTCACTGCTGTCGTAAATACTAACGTACAGTGGCAAACGGTTCTGTATGACATACTATTCTCAAGATCATGACTAAAAGTCCAAATCGCAACCCGTCCATATGTGCCAAATTAAGACTCAACCGACTACTAATTCGAAGTTTCAACATATTTCTTAGGAATATTAATAACATTTATCATGCTTTGAAGTGTTGACTGGATTAGGTTTTAGTTTATTTATAACTAGCTATTGTGAGATGAGTACCTTTACAAAAACAAATTATGTGAATGCTTTTTTAAAGAGAAAAGTTTTAAGTCTAGATTTAAAGGTATCAACTGTGTCTGATTCTCGGATATTGGTTGGTAAATCATTCCAGATCTTAGGGGCTAAGTAGGAAAAGGATCTGCCACCTTTAGACACTTTTGATATTCTAGGGATAATTAAGAGACCAGAATTTTGCGACCGCAGTGTACGCGATGGATTGTATTCTGATAGTAATTCTCTAAGATATGAGGGTGCTAGGCCATTTAAGGCTTTGTAGGTGATTAGTAATATTTTAAATTGTATGCTATATTTAACTGGTAGCCAGTGTAAAAATGCCAGATTTGGACTTATGTGGTCATACTTCTTAGATCTAGTAAGCACTCTTGCAGAAGCGTTTTGAACTAACTGAAGCTTGTTTACCTGATTTGCATGGCATCCTCCGAGTAACAAGTTACAATAGTCTATTCTAGTGGTCATAAAAGTGTGGATAAGCTTCTCTGCATCTGATGCAGACACCATATGGCGTATTTTTGAGATATTTCTAAGATGGAAGAACGCTGTGCGGCAGACATTGGAGATATGGCTATCGAAGGATAAATTGCTGTCGAACATCACACCTAAATTCTTAACCGTGGATATTGGCACCACAGTGCAGCCATCTATGGGCAACTTGTAATCTGACATATTATGTTTGGAGCGATTTGGTTCAATAATAAGTATCTCTGTCTTATTGGAGTTAAGCAATAGAAAGTTATGTGCCATCCAGTCACTAATATCGCTTATGCAGTCTGTTAGTTTAGAAAACTGGTGTGTTTTGCTGGGATGTGAGGAGATGTAAAGCTGGTTATCATCCGCATAGCAATGAAAACGTATGTTATGTTTCCTGATAATATCTCCTAGCGGTAACATATATAACGAGAACAGGATAGGACCTTAAACTGATCCCTGCGGTACGCCGTATTTAACCAGGGAGTGAAATGACTCCTCATCATTTACATAAACAAAGTGATAGCGATTGTTTAGATATGATTTGAACCAGGCTAACGCCTGACCACTGATGCCAACGTAGTTTTCTAACCTGTTGAGTAAGATTGTGTGATCTATTGTGTCAAAACCTGCAAGGTCTAGTAATATAAGGATTGAAATTTCACCACGATCAGATGTTAAGAAGATGTCATTTGTAACTCTAAGCAGTGCTGTCTCTGTGCTATGGTGGGGCCTGAATCCTGATAGGAACTATTCATACGTACTATTTTTTGCTAAGAATGTGCGTAGCTGGCTTGCCACTATTTTTTCTAATATTTTAGAAAGAAAAGGAAGATTTGAGATTGGTCTAAAGTAGGGATGCACCGATAGGATTTCTTTGGGCCGATACCGATGTAAACAGACAACTTCTGGCCGATACCGATGCCGATATTAAACACTTGTATATAATACTATACAGTTGGTCTATTAGCTAGTTTATTTCTGCATCAAATAATTTTTACTGAACATGGATTTGATCTAATTAACATTCAAGTGACCAACATAATAAGAGAGGCACAAATTAAGCTAAAACAAATATAATAAGACAGCATGACAACCTTCAAAGGTGGTTTTTGCTATTCAGCATTTATTTTATTAACAACATTAACTCGTTTTTTACATATAATGAATTTCTTTATGCAGTTAATTAATAAACAATTGGTATCGGCCTTTCTCGTGCTATTGCCGATATGCCGATGGTTTCAAATTCATCAAAAATCGGCCGATAAATATCGGCGGCCGATACATCGGTGCATCACTAGTCTAAAGTTATTAAGATCTTCCTGGTCAAGGTGTGTTTTTTTAATGAGCGGTCTAATAACTGCTAGTTTGAAAGCTGTTGGAATGTAGCCTAATTCTAGTGATGAGTTAAAGATATTAAGTACTGGGTTTGATACTACAGGGAAAACCTCTTTGAGTAATTTTGTGGGAACGGGGTCTAATATACAGGAAGATGATTTGGATGACGTTAATTTAGAGAGCTCTTCTATTGTAGTAGCTTTAAATGACTCAAGATGTCCACATGGTAATCTAGTGTTAAATGTACTATTGGGTAGGGTGGTGGCTGCTTGCGTAGCTACAATGTTTTCCCTAATAATCGTAATTTTCTTAGTAAAGAAGTTCATGAAGTCGTTACTATTGTGTTGGAGTTTACTATTGGATTCTGTTTGTTCTTTGTTTCTAGTCAGTTTCGCAACTGTGCTAAAGAGGAAACGAGGGTTATTATGATTTTCTTTAACAAGATTGCTGAGATACGTAGATCTAATGATTTTTATAGCCTGTCTATAGTGTTGAACACTAGGGCTGTCACTTTTGAGAAAAATCAAATTCGAACGGATTTCGAATATCATGCAATGTATCCGAATATATTCGAATATCTAGGCGCCCCCCCCCTTGCGCAAAAAAAAACACCGTAATGGAGATTCAATCACAAAATTATTAACAGTGACAGTCATAAACAGGGTTGTCTGGATTACTTTTTTACTTAATGTTTGAAACAGCAGGTTATCAACTTATGAATAACAAACGTATATATATAAAAAAGGATTCAGAACAGTTACAAACAATAACGTGACAACTTAAATAGCAGCAGGAGTATATAGGCAGACGCAAACGGAATTCGCGCCCGCAGATTTCGGCAGAAACTCCGCGGAATTCCGCGGATTTAATGCCCGTCATTGACAAGCACACATATCCCGCGCTTGAGCGTGTTTGTGACCAGAACTTTCATTGACAACAAGCACACATACAAAGCCTATCCCGCGCGTTTGTGAGCCGTCATTCACAAGTACATTAACCCTGCGCGTGCTGTTTGCTTGCCCGTTTTCAATGATAGAGAGCACAAACCTTGAGATGAAATTAAAGATGAAATTAAATACTTGAGATGAAATTAAACTTACCGCTTTAAGCAGATCTCACTTGTCGTCAATGTGACGTGCAACAGTCAGCACATGATCATTTCAAATCCGTTTAGACAAATGCTGTTGTTGTTGTTTAATATAAAGTTTACATTGCGTTGTAAAAATTATGAAATTATCCTACATGCTAATTTCATAATGCGAACGTATTAAAACAAGCTTTTTATTCTGCTATAATATTTAACACTATAAACAATGTCATTTTATATACAAACTATAACTCTATCTTGACATGCACATGAGGTTCATTTTGGTCCCATTTGATTCCCTCTCTTGCGCACAGTTGTCGTCGTCGGTCTCACTCTCAGCCTCCTTCCTATTACGAGGTGTAAAAAATGCGCGTCACATGGCATTTAAAAAACCGGATGGTTTATTTATAGTTCGAATACGGATATTTCACGTCATGTTCGAATGAATATTCGAATATCGAATAAAAAGTGACAGCCCTATTGAACACTCTCTTTCCACGCTGAACGCCATACCTCTAACTTTGTGCTTTTATAATTTCTTTCCATTTTTCTAGCTACCTTTTTAAGTGCTGCAGTGTGATGGTCATACCATGGAGCTGGCGTTTTTTTTTTATTCTCTTTTTTCAAATGGGTGCAACAACATCCAATGTGTTAGAGCAGACATTGTTCAGGTTTTCTATTACAATTTCTAGATCATCACGATTTTCTACTACATGTTTAATTTGAGATAGGTCTGGATGAGTGTTAATAAAGCTATCTTTAGTGGTGGAAATTATTGTTCTGGCCAGTCGGTAGCATGTTGTGGACCGAGTGATCCTTTCTAGAAGTACAGTGTATGACACAAGGCAATGGTCAGAAACTGCATCGCTCTGAGGTGATATTTCGATGTCATTAATATTGAGCCTGAGTGACAGAATTAGGTCTAATGTGTGCTTATGAGTATGCGTGGGCCCTGTCACGTTTTGTCTAATATTGAGAGAATTCAGAATATCCATAAACGATCGTCCTAATGCATCTTTTGGGTTATCCACATGGATATTTAAATCACCAACGATAAGAGCTTTATCTACATTGATTACAAGCTCAGACAGGAAATCTGCTATTTCTTTAAGGAAATCTGCGTGGTGGCCCGGAGGTCTATAGATTGTAGCAAAAGAAAGCTGTTTGTGGTTACGATCAGTTATTTCCATATTTAACAGTATTATTTCAAATGATTTAAATTTTAGTTCAGATTTATGGTTTACTTTAAAAATGTTGTTGTATATGGTAGCTACACCACCCCCTCTCCCCTCCCCTCTATCTGAGGCAGTTTACACTCAAGTTTCCCATATGTTTACAAAAGACCATTTTTTACCTGAGAGTGACAGCTTTCAATTAATATACGTAAAAAATAGTTGAAAAATATGAAATATGTGAATATTAAATCATATAAAAAATTGTGGGGGGGGTGATAGTGTAAATTAAGTGTAAATAACTTTCTTACTGTAAAACATATCTCAAAGTGATGCATATCTGCGGAAAGTAGAGAGTCTAAGCTTTCAAACAGTATATGTGGAACTAGGTCCATGACAGAACATTAAAAATTAAAGGAATATTTTATATTAAGTCAAAATAAGATATTTTTTTACCCGGTACAGGGTCCACAGAGTTAAACAAGTTAATCAAACTAACTGTGATAATAATTGTCTGTAGGTTACGGGACCATAATAGTCATAGTGCTATTAGGCAAAACACACATACATTTTTTATAAACCACTAATGGTAGTTATTAATGTCATCTACTAGTGAGTCAAGGTAGCCTTGTTTTTTGTTTTATAAATCTGTATGTTGTTTAAAGAATATTCAAGTCAGCATCTACAGTGATCTTCATTGTTTAACCGTCTACCAGAGGGTGACCCAATGGACTGTGATGGGAAATCTGATTCCAGCCCAGATCGTGAGACCTGTGACGACCATCTGAAATTGGCCGACAACAACAAGAAGAGGAAAAGGAAGCCATACAGACCGGGTGAGAGAGCAAGAGTGAAAGAGAGAGGTAGAGAATTGTGCACTTATCGCAAGGGACAGCTTCACTGGACTGTGAAATTGTGCGGCTGCAAATTTAGAACCCTAAATAGCATCCCACAGTGCTTTGCTCTTTAAAGTTCCTTACCAGAAAAAGGTCCAGGAAAGAACATTTTCTTTCAGAGCGGTTTTTTTTTTTACTTAAAAAGGACACTTTTTTAAAGAGATTACTTTCCAAGCACTGTTACACATTTAATGTTTCTGTCCACTGCTATTTTGTCACTGAACATGTCTTCTCTGCATTATTCTTTACACAATTACTATTTAGTTTATAGAGTGTTTGCTCAGTAAAGCATTAGGGATTTTTGTTATACCTAGAAACCCTAACCTAAGATATGCTGTTTAAAAGCAAATTTCTTTGCAAACAATTTTACTTTAGAAAATCTTGAAATCTGGTTTAAAGGGATAGTTCACCCAAAAATGAAATAATTTCATTAATGACTCACCCTCATGTCGTTCCAGTTTATCATCCGCGTCATTGCAGTCACATGACTTTCGTCTCACGCATGCGCTTCACAACAGAAAGAGAAGACAATGCTGAAAAAAGTAATTTTTGTTCTAACACATTCTATCTGACCCACTGATTTCAAATGGACTATAAACCGCAGCAGAGTTTAAGCCGCATCATTCAAAAAAAGCGTAATTTAGACGAAATAACATATATAAGTCACAGTGGACTATACGTCGCGTTTATTTAGAAAATGATTTCACAAAATCTAAGCTGAAGAACAGGCATTTTATCTGGAAAGACAAGTTATTCAACTAAACAATAGCGGACAGAACAGCAGGCTGATGAGATGTCTGTACGTTAAAAGTAATATTATCAGTTATTTAAACAATAAACCATAGCATACAGAACTTACCTGGAAGGTTGAATAGGCTAAAATAACTGAACAAGCCAACTAGCGTTAAGTTCGCATACTCGTCATTCCACATTACAGAATCCATTAAATTACATAACTACAGAAGGAGCATATGGCGGACTCTCGTGGCTGTAGACGGAAATAATGTCAAAGTAAATGTCAAAATTAATTCATACTGACTTAGAAGGCACACCTGATTGTAAGACGCAGCACCAGTCAAAACGCGACTTATAGACCGAAAAATACGGTACCTTTCTGGACGTGGACAGTATACCGTGCATAGATTTTCAATGAAGGGTACAACAAGCTCTCAGACTAAATATAAAACACCTTAAACTGTGTTTCTGAAGATGAACGGAGGTCTTACGAGTCATTAATGACATTATTTTCATTTTTGGGTGAACTATCCCTTTAAATTGTTTGTTCTTAAAGGCACTTTTGTGGATAACAACATGGTTAAAACACACCAGCAAGTCCACCTCTGAATGGCTGAAGAAAAACAAAATGAAGACCTTGTAATGGCCTAGTCCTGAACTCAATTCATTGAGATGCTGTGACATAACCTTAAAAAGGCTGTTCATGCTCGAAAACTCTCCAATGTGGCTGAATTTAAACATTTCTACAAAGATGAGTGGACCAATATTCCTCCACAGCACTGTAACAGACATTGCAAGTTATCGCAAATTCTTGATTGCAGTTGTTGCGGCTAAGGGTGGCCCAACCAGTTATTAGGTTTAGTGGGCAAACACTTTTTCACATAGGGCCATGTAGTTTTGGATTTTTTCCCGTAATAAAGTGAATGAAAACCTTATTTAAAAACTGCATGTTTTGATCACTTGTTTTACCTTTGATTAATATTTAAATTTGCTTGGTGATCTGAAACATTTAAGTGGGACAAATATGAAAAAATAAGAAATCTGGAGGGGGGCAATACTTTTTCACAGTATTTTTTGTAGACGTTTTACTGTCCACTGTTTTAATTTATTTTAGGGCAGTGCAAAAAATCGACTGCGATTATCATGCGCGTGTCATCAGTAAAGCCGGTTCCGTGATTAGAAGTAAATCGCCATCAGCTGCTTTCAGATGGAGCAGCATTTATTACAAAGTCCCGTACTTCACCGAGAAGCTAGGCAAAATCGCATAGAAAATCGGAATCGATTTTCCTCGATTATGAACCCGATTTTGCCTAGCTTCTCGGTGAACTACGGGTCTGTTTAATAAATGCCGCTCCATTTGAAAGCAGCTGATGGCGATTTAATACTAATCACCGAACCGGCTTTACTGATGACACGCGCATGATAATAGCAGTCGATTTTTTGCACAGCCCTAATTTATTTACATAAAATTACAAACACTGACTGCTGACAGCAGTCGTGTTGACAGCGTTCAGGGAAAACTTTCTAATGTCAGGTTTTTAAATTTACGCTTGAGGTGCATGACAAAAACACTTTTGCACTTCAGTTAGTGCGGTAAAGTTGTTTACATGATCGTGTTTTGTGATTAAAGTTTGCATATGCCACGTTTAAATATGATTATACTTGCTCTATACCCAAGTGTCTCTCCGGTGACCCTCTGACTCTTTTTGGAACACTCGACATTAGGCTTGGTGTGGAGGGTTGTTGGGCTAGATGTGGCCCAACCAAAAAATACCTGTAATGGTTCTTCTAGGAGTGTAGCCAGAGAAATCACCCTGCTTCTGGCCCAGAGCTCATACCTCATTCTGAATTATGGAAATGGATGTCAAGATTCTGCTGTCAGAATCACACATTATTCATTCCTGACTGCATCTATTACCCAATTTAAAGGCCCCAACTGTTTCTTTAAGTTCATGCTGTTTAAACTAAAATGTGATTTTCTGCCCTGTTTTCCTTATAGGTATTGGTGGGTTTATGGTGCGTCAGAGAAGCAAAGCAGGGCAAGGAAAATGCAAACGGTCCCTCAGTAGGAAAGAGTCTGCAAGCCCCCTGACAGAGAACCTTATGCTGAAGGAGGAAGGTAGAATATCTTTGTTATTACAGCATATTTACTTTAGTGTGTAATCTACACTGACTAAAACTACAAACGCAACACTTTTGTTTTTGCTCCCATTTTTCATGAGCTGAACTCAAAGATCTAAGACTTTTTTTTGAACACAAAAGGCCTATTTCTCTCAATTATTGTTCACAAATCTGTCTAAATCTATGTTAGTGAGCACTTTTCCTTTGCCAAGATAATAAGTAAGTAAAAGGGCACCCTAAAATTTTCAATTTTACTCTATTGGGTGGTCCGGGGGGTCCGAAATACAATGTGTGGTGTGACCACAATTTGCCTTTGCATCTCCTTCACATATGGCGCTTTTCCATTGCATAGTACCCCACTGTTTAGTTTAGTTTGGGTCGGGTCAGCTTACTTTTGGGAGCTTTTCCATTGGGTGCAGTACGTAGTACCCGATACTTTTTTCGTACCACCTCGGTTGGGGTTCCAAGCGACCCGAGCTGATACCAAACGTGACGCGAAAACACTGTAGATCACTGATTGGTCTGAGAGAATCGTCACTGCAGCGTCATCGCTATAATGTAAATATTAGCTTTAGCTTACTGCTAGCTTGGGCTGTCTCAAGCAAACATGTTGTTATCTGTGTTCTGCTATAAGTTTCCAAACTCCCTTTTAGCGATGAAAAACATCCGCAGGTTGAGAATCCGGGACACCATAACAGTTTTTTCCAGACTTGCAGTTTGTGGCGGCACATTCGCGACGTGCACGTCCGCATTATATATGCTTAAATGCAACTTGAATGAGGCTCAGCGGAGCGCCGTCGACTGACGCCACGGGTCGGGTGTTTGAACAGAAACTGTCATGTGAGACAGAGGTAGTTATAAACGCGATGTGCAAACATCTATTTGTGGTGGCCAATTTTAATTTTGTGGCAGACTGAGAAATAAATGAATGTATGGGAATGTACAACAACGCTCTCACGTTTATGATGTCACAGCAGTAGGCAGCGTAAATATAACGACACGCCTATAATCCCTCCCACTCCGAAGTGATACTAAACTCGATGGAAAAGCTAACCATGCCAAAGTGAGGTGAGCTGACCCGTGAGCTGAACCGTGGGGTACTATGCAATGGAAAAGCGCCAATAGAGTGTTTGATTGTGGCCTGTGGAATCAGTGCAAAGTTGGTGGATATGGGCAGGAACTGGAAGACGCTGTTGTATAACGATTCAGAGCATCTCAAAATGCTTAATGGGTGATATGGCCGGTGAGTATGTAGGCCTTGCAAGAACTGAGATGTTTTCAGCTTCCAGGAATTGTGTACAGATCCTTGCAACATGGGGCCATGCATGTCTGTGAAAACTGTAAAGTGAAAACTAAGATTAATCTGTGAAAGAACACCTCTCCAAAGTGCCAGACGCCATTGAATGTGAGCATGTGCCCACAAACTGCAGTCAGTTCAAGACAATGATGAGGACTACGAGCATGCAGATGAGCTTTCGTAAGACAGTTTCTGACACTTTGTGCAAATATTTTGGTTATGCAAACAGATTGGTACAGCTGTCCAGGGGGCTGGTGTCAAACAATCTTGGAGGTAAAGATGCTGGATGTGGAGGTCCTGGGCTGGTGTGGTCTGCTGTCGCGAGGCCGGATGGATGTACTGCCAAGTTCTCTGAAACACCTTTGGAGAGTGCTTATGGCAGAGAAATTAACATTTAATTCACAGGCAACAGCCCTGTTATACATCCCTGCAGTTTGCATGCCAATTGCATGCTCCTTCAAAACTTGCCACATCTGTGCATTGTGCTGTGTGATAAAATTGCACATTTTAGAGTGGCCTTTTATTGTGGCCAGCCTAAGGCACTTGATATTCCACACATGTGAGGTAAATGGATTATCTTGGCAAAAGAGAAGAGCTCACTAACACTGATTTAGACAGATTTTAAACAATATTTGAGAAAAATAGGTATTTTGTGTACATAGAAAAAGTTTTAGATCTTTGAGTTCAGCTCATAAATAAAGGGGGCAAAAACAAAAGTTCTGCATTTATAATTTTGTTCAGTGTAATTTGAGTACCCATTTTCAGAATTTATCTTGTCACCAGGTTGGAATGAACCGGACTCTCCCATGGACAAGACTCCACTCGTAAACGAATCTCTGGAAAAAGTAAAAAAGAGATACAGAAAGAAGAAAACAAAACTTGAGGAAGCCTTCCCATCATACCTACAGGTCACTCCCAACAAAAATACTCTAAAATTGGAAAAGAAACGTACGATTGCCTTATCTTATTAGAAAAACTAAATGGCTTTTTAGAAGCAAGCCGTTGAGCACTTAAGCAAGAAACAAAAAATATTGTTCTAGCTCTAAGATATGCTGTATCTACAGTATCAGTGACATACTGACTCAAATTAGTATCAATTGCTAATTTTGTAAAAATTAACCAATCACATTTAGAATAAAAACTGTATGGTTGGATCCCAGTCCCAGTAGTAAACAGAAGGTAATGTCACTATTCATAAAGGGATGTTTCTGTGCAGAACTCTCCACACACATGTACAGCCCTGTGCAAAAGTCTTAGGCCACCATGCTTGTATAGTGATAATATATAATTATTCTCTCTTTATTAGAATACAACCAGAAAATACAGGAAATGTGTATGTAGTATTAAAAACTGTATACAAGTACAGTATAAGATGAAGTTTCAAGTATTTATGGTAAACGTTTACTTGAGCAATTGCAGCAACTGCATGATCTCTTAAACCTAAATAAAATTAAATCCAAATTTCTATTTCTAATCAAATGACTTCAGGACTTCAGTGTCCTCAAAAAAGCTCAATATGTTTTTCGTGCCAATAGAGGTCACACTAAATACTGACTGGTGCCTGAAGAAGACATTTAGTTCTGGAAATTGTTTTGTTTTTAATTTTGTGTACATATTTCCTGTATTTTCTGTTTGAATATTAATAATGGTCGTGGCCTAAGACTTTTGCACAATGAAACGGAACTCACACTGCTAAAATTAAGATTAAGAAAACTTTACAGTTAAATAGCATACAGCTTTAACACAAGCAGCACATTTATTCATTATACTTTTGCTGTAAGGACATGAACCTTGTAAGAAGTCACCTTAGATAAAATCTGCTAATTCCAAGCATTTTTTGACTGCAAACTTGACTGCAAAGTTATGTTTGTGCCATAGCTTGTGTTTTCTACAATAATGTAACATGATGTTAGATCGACATAATCCATTCTGTCCTACTACATCAAAAATCTTCAGCACAACAACCCATCCTACTGACTAGGATTTATATTAGAGCTTCTAAGCTATGGCTCTCAAAATCCACTTTCCTGCAGAGTTTAGCTCTAACCCTGATCAAACTCACCTGCCTGATATTTTTCTGGTATAGAGGGAATGGAACAACGTCACTTTTTCACATGACCACGCCGGAGCTCTCCCTGTTGAGTGGCAAAACATTCAACAAAATGGCAGGTTTTCATAGTGGCTTTACACAGAATAAGAGTTCATTGGTGTATTTTTATAGGATTTTTTTTATCCCAAAATTGTACATACCTGAAATATGGTTACTGCCACTGGTTTACTACTCCTTTTAGTGTTTTTTTTTTTGCAGTCTGGAAAAAGACCGCTCCAAATGTTTGTGGAATCTGCTGGGACAGTCGATCACACAACTACTTTTCCCATTTTAGACGCGTTTTCCATGGTAAATGGTAAATGGACTGCATTTATATAGCGCTTTTAACTGACCTATGGCCATCCAAAGCGCTTTACAATTAGCCTCACATTCACCCATTCACTCACACATTCATACACCGACGGCGGTGTCAGCCATGCAAGGCGCCATCCAGCTCGTCGGGAGCAGCTGGGGTTAGGTGTCTTGCTCAAGGACACCTCGACACTTGGTCCGGTGGAGCCGGGGATTGAACCACCAACCTTCCGGTTTGCAGACAACCTACATGAACCACTAGGCCACTGCCGCCATCTTATGCTGATGACGTCGCACAATAATTAGCATATTTGTGACGTCATCACATCGTGTTTATGGTTGGTCTAGTGTTGGTACCACTGATCTATATAAATGACTGGATTGCGCATAGAACGCTTAACGTAACAACGTGAGGTGAAGCCAGCGCAGAGTTCGAGCGGCCATCTTGGTATACCCAACCGGCAGAGGGCGTCATTGACTTGCATTCAAATTCATGATCTAAATTTACCCGCTTTACAGCCTATCAGTCACACAAGATTAATTTGAGGATATGTGTACGTAAAATAATAGTTAATTCTGGTGTTATTCGCAATCTTTATGTTTTAATCGGGCAGGATAATGGATTTATAAAAAACGTTAAGGTGAGTGTGTCTGCTGTATTCTGTTAATGACACGGGTATAAATAAAGTTTTTTTCACATTCAGCTACACGGTCAGCGTAATTTCTCTATTATAAGTTTATGTAACTTGTAAGTTTAGATAACATAATTACAAAACCAGCTAATTATTGCATGCACATACGGTACAAAGCATGATTCTTTATTTAGATTTCAGAATGAGCACGTTTGTCATGAATACTAAATATGTTGCGGTCTGTCTGCTGATCTGATACTGTAATGAATGTATAATAATTGATTTAAAAGCAAAATGTACAACTTTCAGTAAATAACTATGTACATGCTTAGGACGTTTGCGTTGTAATAATGTACAGGGTAACTTCAGATATAAACGAAGACTTGTAAAGTGATGTTTTATCATTAAAATCTGATGACGTCCATTGATTTAATACAACGTTTGGGTATACCAATATGGTGGCGCGGTGGCTTCACAATCGTGACGTCATGCGCAATCCAGTCATTTATATAGATCAGTGGTTGGTACCCTAAAGTTTGTATTTCTTCTCTGTATGATCTGACTTTCATTGGTCGTTATATTGTATTTTAACACAACTGAATGCTATTTTCACATATTATCTGTTCTGTTGTCAGACATAAATAAAGAGTATAAAATAAAATATTGACTAAAGACAACCCAATAACACCCCGTGTTTAATCCAACCAGCTGTTTAACTACAAAATCAGAACACATTAACACTGAGGAGCTGATATACAAGGTGATTTTGGCTACATTACCTGTGTGTCCATGCAGTGCAGAGCTTTACTGTTGCTCTTCTCATCTTGTTGTGTTTAAGTGCTTTTAATTTTAAGTGCAAGTGATAGTTTTATTGTGGATCGCGTATAGCGCAGCAAATTCAAAAATATGAGAGAATACACTGTTACAGAACTACAGAACGGCCCCGCGCATACCGCACCATAGGGAGGGAGAGAGCTAGAACACAGAGAACTGATGTGTGTGTGGGAAAACACTACTAACTTTTCGTTAAAGGCGCTCTAAGTGAATTCACGCTTTTTAGACCATAAAACATTTTTTGTTACATACAGCAAACATCTCCTCACTATCTGCTTGCTGCCTGTCCGCTGATCAAACTGTAAAAAACGCGATCTCTGTAGACAGCCCAGGCTCTACAAACTTCAATATACACACAGTGGCCAAACCTGCACCACGAAACAAAACAAAGTGTACCAGCCAATAAACGGCAAGAAGGATTTGGGGGTTGGGTTTGGGCACGTTCATGAAAGCACGGAAGGGAGGGGGAGTATTTAACTACGCTCAGTTTGTTTGAAAAAACATTTCAAAAATCAACACACCGATTCGCTTAGAACGCCTTTAAGTCAGGATAAACACGATTAGCTGTCTTCTCTGTCAGTAACATCAATGTTGACGTTTAGGTGAAATGACAAGTACACGGAGGGACTCACATGGAAAACACCGCCGACTTTTAATTCTTTCAATCAGTGTCATGTGTGAGAGGTGCTGTCGAAGTGAGAGAGAGAGCTCACACACAAGAGAGATGCTGCTGAGCGCTTGCAACAGTGAATGAAGCCGTTTTAAATAGTAAAATAAAAATGTAAATGGTAATCATGGAAAATCTCTTTGTGGCGGCGCACCACAAATACATCAATGTATGGGAAACACTGGATGTTTTAGATGCAAATGTCTTGTTGGTCAACACATTGCAATTGTGTATGTACTAATCAAAAAATGAATAAAAATAGTATGTTACTTTTTAGTACAGTATGTTACAACGTTGTGGACCCAAATGGCACAGGTTTTGTAAAATGACTCAGAAACAGATTTAACAGATGTTATTTTACCAAGCAAAGATGGGAATATTAATGTTGTTGTTTTTTTAAACCTTGAGATGAAAACAACCCCCCAGCACACCCAGACACTTTGGCATTTTAGTTTTTAATATTTTCTTCAAAAAACTTTAAAATCTGTATTACCTGAGGTTACACTAACTAGTGTGTTTGTTACAGGAGGCATTCTTTGGTAAGGAACTATTGGATAAAAGCAAGCAGACCAAGCTGGCCATGGAAACAGGGATTGTGGATGAAGACTCCAAACACACGGATCCCAAATCACATAACAGCAGCTTTCTGGACTCGTTATCTGACCCGCTTCTGAGTACTACTCACACTCCAGTCTCATCTAAAGCAGGGCCACAGCGTATGTTAAGATGCATCTTTATGTAGTCTCTGTTGAAATAAATCTTCAGAAATGTATCTAATACTATTTATCCATCTATATACATGTTAACTTGAAGGCATTAGAGCACAATCACACTATCCAATCCAAACCATGCCCCAGTGCGATTGTCCCCCCTCCCTACTCCACCAGCAGCATGCACTAACACTGTACTCACACTCTGCAAGCCAGCCAGGGCGTGATTAACCCCAGAGCGATTACACTAGTCAACGAACTAAGCTTTGGGGATCAAACTTGACCGGGCGCGGTTTGGTATAGATAGTGTGAGTGCACTCTTAGACTGTGATTGAAAAATACACAAAAAGGGCTGCCCAAACATCTTATAATTTTCTATGGCTACTGTGAAGTGCCTTTCTTTGTTCAGTGTTTTTCTTGCACTCAGACCCGTCAATCACATTTTACCCTCCTTGACTGGAGTAAATTCTGCAGAGAGCTTCAATGCACATTACTGGTATATCTTTTATCTTAAAACCCAGATGCACTATAGATACTCACCATATAACTTCAGCGGGATTCCTTAGAGGCCGTCTGCTCATCTGTTTGCCAAACAATGTTCCACACCATAGTGAAAAAAGATGTTCAAGTGAATTCTTGCCCCCATGTGGCAGTTTTGTGTTGTCTTCAGTTGTGTTTTACATACAGGCTATAGAGTTTTTCAAACAACTCATTCTTCACCATTTCTCCTTATCCTCAGTTCAACCCTCATTTACATCCAGTCCAGCAGATCTCTGCCTGCAGTTAAACCTCAGATGTTTTAAAAACTGAAACATGTGAGACAGAGGTAGTGATAAACGCGATGTGCAAACACTATTTGTGATGGCGGGGTTTTTTTGCATTCTGAGAAATAAATAAATTTATGGGAATATACAATGACACTCTCAGTTGTATGATGTCACAGCAGTAGGCAGCGCAAATATAAAGACACACCTATAATCCCTCCCACTGCGAAGTGATTCTAAACTCGATGGAAAAGCTAACCACGCTAAAGTGAGGTGAGGTGAGCTGACCCGAACTAAACTAAACCGTGTGGTATTATGCAATGGAAAAGCGCCAAATGTGATGTCACATTGATTACGTCCCACCCATGACGATAGGGGGGAACGCAGTGTCATCTGGAAGGCACTGCCCACAAATGCCCCCACTTGACGACAATCTTGTAGCACAAACACACTCACACAGCATATACCATCATACCCTATGTAAAGTTAAACTATAAAGTTACCAGTGAGGCTCAGAAATCCTTATTTTCCTGATCTTCAGCAAATGTGGATGACCCCTTAGCAGAGCTGGTCCTCCATTCAGATGATGATCTCCTGGGAATGCTGTCTGATGACCTGATCAAACCAGGCCCTGAATCAGGTAGTCCTGAGATCTGTTCCTGATATAGTTTCCCTTTTTTCTCCTTTCTTCACTCTGCACATGCTATAACAAACTAAGAAAGATCACCTTCAATTGTTTTGTTACATTTTCACTCTTCCATTTCACATTTCACCTCATTTGTTTTTGTTGTATCTTTGCATCCCTTATGTTTGCTTATGTTATTTTTCACATTTCTGTTTTTAAATTTTTTGGTTTGATCTAGTTTGGGTTCCTGTAGGTCTTGATTTATGCCCTTTCCAGGTGGACAGTCCCTCTCCGTTCGGTAAGAATCCAGTTGGCACAGTCGTTCTAGGCTGTGGAAGTAGAGCTGTCCCCCTCTTTTTGCCTCATTGACCCTAAATGGGCCCTCAGACTTTATGTACTGAAGATTTCTGCATGTTCTATTGCCTAACAAATACGCACTCCTCTTTGGCTTTTTGCTTTTCTCTTATAACTAATCACAAACAAAAATCCACATGTTGTCTCAAACACATGTTTGTGTTGACACTAAGGTGAATGTTGGATGTGGTAATTATTGTACCCTGTTAGGCAATTTTAATTGTTTGCTGTGACATTTTACTGGGATTTGTTTAGTGGAACTGTATGTACTATAGAGGAAGGAGTCCATTTGCCTCTCGTCTTTTTAGTTTGCAAGGACACATTCTTTTCTTTCTTTGGAGTGACCTTGGTATGTTAAATTTACTAGTTTGTTAGGGGGTTTAACTGCATCATGGGAGATGTTTGAAAAAGATTTTGAGTCTCCAAAAAATATTATTTATAAACATCTAATACATATTTAATTATGTAAGGATTTTATTTAAGAATATGCCAGTGTGCTTTGTTTTAATGTGTACTTTTTTATGATCAGTTGTTTCATTTAAAGCTGCACATAACTGGTTTTGTTTGAAATCTATCTTTAAGCAGAGTGTTCGACAGATCAGCAGTTCTTTTCTATTGTTGTGGACGCATCAGCTTGTGTTAGCATTTACATTACAAACTCATGGTCAAGTGTATTTTTAGCTATGTGATCACACAATGTTTTAGACCATGTGTAATCCTGTATTTTGCTTTGACCTCTTTTGATCAATTTGCCAAAAGTGTCTATTTGTCAATAAACCAACCTTTTTACAGGTCCCTGGTGATATTATTTTAGAGGAGGGAATAAACAACAAGCAAAAAATACTTAATAGTGTGGAATGCTCATTTTACCATGACATAAAATATCAGTTTATCTTATAAATCCGGCACATGTAGAAGAAGAAAAAAACAGTTTTTATCAAATAAAATTGAGAAGAATGATGGTTTTCTGCTTCTTGTGTTGCTTTCTGCATTTAAGAATGTAAAAGAGCTTCTCATACCAGCGGTTTAACCTTCTGTCTCTCTCTTCCAGCTGGTCTGGACATTAGTACAATTTCGGATAATCAGTCAGCTCCTCCTCATCCTGCTAAAGGGTCTCGGACATTACAGGAGGAACCACTAGATGTAATTCTGAGTCCTGAGCTGGACAAAATGGTTTCTGATGGTAAGAGTTAACCACTTTATGTGCTTTGTAAGAATCTTGTTACATTTGATATCTGATGTTATTTTTATGATTGTATAAATAAGATTTTTTCTCATGAAGTGGAATTTTGTGCAGTGGCTGTCTTTTGATTCTGTTTTCCCATTTGCAGGGGCCATTCTTGATAAGCTCTACAAAATTCCAGGTTTGACCCCTAAAATATTCTTCTACAACAGAGCAAAGGGTTTTATTTCAATGTTAATTTGGAGTTTTTGTACCTCTTTAGATTTTTTTTGTCATACCTGTTCAAAGTATGTATTAGTAACATTTATCCATCGTAAAAATTATCTTTGTAAGTTTTTGTAAGAACACACACACCCAGAGCAGAAGGCAGCTATCACTGCAGTACCCAGGAAGCAATTGGCACAACCTGCCAACAGGCGACCTTTAAGTTACAAGCCCGACTCTCAAAGCATTAGGCAACGGCTGCACAACTGAATTGTTGTCTGAGCAAATAATGACATCTTTAACAATTAATTATGTAAATAAGCATTTATACTCTGAATTTTCCAATTTTACGTTTTACTGACTTTGTTTAGAGCTGGAAGGTAAGGATGTGGAGGATTTATTCACAGCAGTGCTCAGTCCAAGTTCTAGTCAACCAACTCCGCTTCCTCACCCACCCAACACTGCTCCCTGTGCACCAGTCAGTTCAGTGTCGATCCGAAATTTAGGTATTAACTAATTTTCTGTATTGTTTGCTTACACAAACTGTCAAATCATTTATAAACATATATTATGTTGTACTTGTTACTTGAGGATCACTTTGTTACTTTGTTTCTCTATGGTTTTGTTTGCAGTCGATGATGAAATGTTCCCACGCATGCCTATGATAAATGGTATGATGGGACCAAATACCCAATTTTCTCCAAACCAAATGATTTCTGGAGCTGGAGTGTCTGGTACATTCTCTTCTATTCACTGTATGCCTTTCCATGAAAATGTACGGTGAGTGACCTCCAAACAGCATTTCTGTTTTTATCATCAGTTATAATAATTTAAATTAGTTTTTCTAGTTTGGAAAGTAAACTCATTAACTTCAGATTTCACAACAGAGAGAAGAAATTCAGTCAGATAGGTGATGTTATGGGTCCCTGGACTTCTCCTGTGCCTGGATCAGTCCCTCAGCCAGAGGCAGAGAATGACACAATGTCCAATGCTCAGAGAAGCATGTTGAAATGGGAAAAAGAGGAAACACTGGAAGAAATGGCTACTGTGGCCCCTGTCCTTTACACCAATATGAATTTCCCTAACCTTCAAGATGAGTTTCCAGGTAAATGAATAGTTCTAAAATGTATATGTGAAAAAATGTGACACAGACAGAAACCAACCACATGAAATCTGATTTTTTCCCCCACAGATTGGACAACTAGAGTGAAGCAAATAGCTAAGTTATGGAGGAAAGCTAGCTCTCAGGAAAGGGCACCATATGTGGTAAAGATACTGCTTTATTACATTTCATATTGCTGGATGCAAAACATGATTTAATTTAGTTGTGTATGTTTTCTAAATATTTTTGACTGTAAGTTTTTTTACACTACTAGCAAAAGGCAAGAGACAACCGAGCAGCCCTTCGTATAAACAAAGTTCAGTTGTCTAACGATACAATGAAAAGACAGCAACATCAGCAGCCAGCTGATCCCTTTGATCCCAGCATTCCCATGGACACTGAGCTGATCTTCAAGGACCCACTCAAGCACAAGGAGTCTGAGCATGAGCAAGAGTGGAAATTAAGACAGGTGATTGACAGTCCAGGGGACAGTTTCATAGAATATTTTAAACAGTGAGACTAAGTTTGGCAACCACGGGGCAGGGGTTTGTGCATTTATGTATGCATGCATAATTTGAACAAAACAAGTGGGCTGAACAGCGCAAACCTTTGACCAGTGGTTGCAAAACTCAATCACATAGTCTTTAATATATGAATTCCAGGTTTATTAACATAAAAATCTTTAATAACGGTTTAACGCTGCTCATATGTTCATTGAATGTATTTACCGTATTTTCCGCACTATAAGGCGCACCGGATTATAAGGCGCACCTTCAATGAATGGCCTATTTTAGAATTTTTTTAATATATAGGGTGCACCGGGTTATAAGGCGCATAGAATAAAAGATACTGCAATACGTTTGACTGGGTTTGCGTTATGCATCCACTAGATGGAGCTGTGCTAAAGGGAATGTCAGATAAAGTCAAACTTAATTAAGCCTTCTGAAAACTCAGTTCACCATGGTGACGTTGTTCAAACGTTGATGTGCATATCAACAATATCTCCCAGCCTTGCTCACTCTTCTCCCAAACGTGGAAGGGAACTTTTCCCTAATTCAGTAAACATGTTGTAAATGAAACAGTCTTATCCTTGCGCCGCCGAAGCGTCCTCGCGCCCGGAGTTTGCCTTGATCCATATATAAGGCGCTCTGGATTATAAGGCGCACTGTCATTTTTTGAGAAAATTAAAGGCTTTTAAGTGCGCCTTATAGTGCGGAAAATACGGTACACAACAACTACATCATATTCTAAAATGAATGCAATTTAAAGGCGTTCTAAGCGAATCGGTGTGTTGATTTTTGAAATGTGTTTTCAAACAATCTGAGCGTAGTTAACTCCTCCCCCTCCCTTCCGTGCTTTCATGAACGCGCCCAAACCCAACCCCCAAATCCTTCTTGGCGTTTATTGCCTGGAACACTTTGTTTTGTTTCGTGGTGCAGGTTTGGCCACTGTGTGTTTATTGCAGTTTGTAGAGCCTGGGCTGTCTACAGAGATTGCGTTTTTTTACAGTTTGATCAGCGGACAGGCAGCAAGCAGATAGTGAGGAGATGTTTGCTGTATGTAACAAAAAATGTTTTATGCTCTAAAACGCGTGAATTCGCTTCGAGCGCCTTTAACGAAAAGTTAGTAGTGTTTTCCCACACACACATTGGTTCTCTGTGTTCTAGCTCTCTCCCTCCCTATGGTGCGGTATGCGCGGGGCCGTTCTGTAGTTCTGTAACAGTGTATTCTCTCATATTTTTGAATTTGCTGCGCTATACGCGATCTACAATAAAACTATCACTTGCACTTAAAATTAAAAGCACTTAAACACAACAAGATGAGAAGAGCAACAGTAAAGCTCTGCACTGCATGAGACACACAGGTAATGTAGCCAAAATCACCTTGTATATCAGCTCCTCAGTGTTAATGTGTTCTGATTTTATAGTAAAACAGCTGGTTGGATTAAACACGGGGTGTTATTGGGTTGTCTTTAGTCAATATTTTATTTTCAAACAATCTGAGCGTAGTTAACTCCTCCACCTCCCCCTCTCTTCTGTGCTTTCATGAACGTGCCCAAACCCAACCCCCAAATCCTTCTTGGCGTTTATTGGCTGGAACACTTTGTTTTGTTTCGTGGTGCAGGTTTGGCCACTGTGTGTTTATTGCAGTTTGTAGAACCTGGGCTGTCTACAGAGATCGCGTTTTTTACAGTTTGATCAGCGGACAGGCAGCAAGCAGATAGTGAGGAGATGTTTGCTGTATGTAACAATAAATGTTTTATGGTCTAAAATGCGTGAATTCACTTAGAGCGCCTTTAAATGCATAAAGATGATAATGAAAATCACTAAAAGTTTAAGGCTGATGCCTCTCTTTAGTAACAGAAGTGTATTTGATATTTGAACTTAGCAGAATAAATTTAAATGCGCTCTCTCTCTCTCTCTCAGTAACCGCATCACCGTTCACATCACACGCACATCCTCGGGCTCAAACGCACTGTTGTTAAACACTTTCTGTGTGTCACAATAAGTTCCCTAGCTCATAAATATGTCTGTGAATCCCAGTCGGAAGTGATAATCCCTAAGCCCATCGAAGATCAGTGCTCTTGGATGTAAACTTTCGGGGGTGTAACGTTACCATAATAATGTCACATAGTGTGGATGAAGAAAACACACTTGGAATAAATCAATGAAAACAATCATTTTATTTTGACCGATCTGTTTACGTTAACATTTGGACACTTGATAATTTATTTTCGTGTGACGTGATTAAAACACGTTGTGAGATATCACCACTGATATTTGTAAGCAGAAACATCTCTCTGACTTAAAAAAAAAAACTGGTTACAATATAAAACACTTTATTCTTTTTTATTTAGTTCTGACAAGAACAAAGTCCAGTTATAAAGCGAGTGCTCGTAACGCGTTAAGATGGAATGGAATCAATAGTATATTTATATAGTTTTATTAACTTTTACTTCGCATCAAAACAATTACACAAAATATGATTAAAAAACAAGGAATAGTTTCATGACAACAAATACTGCTGGTTTGATCTGATTTTTGACCATCAAAAACATGTAGGCCTACATGAGAGCCAGGGAATCCCTGTCAGGGATGTAGCCCAGATCAGGCTGTGGTCAGCAGGGTGAGTGAACACTGGTATTCTTTGGTGCGTCTGGGTCTTGTCCAAATCTTTCTAAGCAAATGTTCAAATAGGTGCTATCTTTACTAATCGACTGCAGATTTGAATATTATACATATATATTCTTGACTGAACTAATATTAAAACTACACTGTGACCAAGAAACGGTAATATTAAGAAACGGATATTCCGTCCGTATAGCCATCTGTAGAGATGAGATTCAAAACAGCCAAAAGTATTACCTGTCATTCTGGCCTTCTAATCCGTGGCGGAAGAAAGTAGTTCCCCAACAAAGAGTCTTTTTAAATAACTCTGTTGTTGTTTTATAGTTTTATTTTTCAAACGTGTGCCTTCGAACTGTTGTATAAAGCAATATCGCTCCCGGTGTCGTGTGATATAGCTCTATATCAGGGATCTCCAAGCTTTTTGTGAGCAAGGGCTACCACAATGGATAAAACAATCTGGAGAGCTACTTTTTGATATAGTCTACTCAAAACTTTTTTGTTTTACTTCTTGATTTTATTTTATTTTACTTGTTGATGTTTTAGTATTGTTTAAAATGTTAACATACGCAAACAGAGCCAAGCTAATATAAAAAATATGTATTAAATAAATATTACAATTGAGACTATTAATAGAATGTGCTTGTGGGCACCTCACAGACTCCTGCTCTATATCATCACGGCTATGATTGCCTCGTGCCTCTGGCCTAATTACAGCCATGATAATTTTTTTAGATATACATTACATTTTTTTATTTACAAATTATTATCATTATACAAATTATTAGACAAATGCATTTTTTCATATTAGACTTCAAGTCACATGTGAATTTGTGGTTTCAGGTTGGGACCACTGCTTAATAGCATGTGTAATTCAATATGGTCAGCTTGTGCTCTAGGTTGTTACTATTTTTAAATTAAATCACAAATGCCTGGGCCACATATGAAAATGTTTTGCATTTCAGAGTTCCACTTTGAAACATATAACAATATTTTGTGGCAGCTTATATTAGCTGAATAAACAAAATTCCAACGTTCTAACACTTGTGGAATGTGCATATGCATTTTCTGCAGAGGTAAATTAACGGAGTTTTTTTTTTGCGTTTTGTGTCCATGGCAGCAAATGAGACAAAAGAGCAAACAACAAGCCAAGATTGAAGCCACTCAAAAGTTAGAACAGGTTAAAAATGAGCAACAACAACTTCAAAAGCAGCAGCAACAACAGCATTTCAGTGGGAACTTGGTTGGAGACACTCCTAATTGTGGAAGTCAGAGTCCAATTAAACCTCAGACCAGCAGTGGGGGTAATGATTCTGCTTTGCAAGTGTTAACCCCCAAGGATTGCTATGCAAAAAGCCAAATACCAGGAACATCAACATCATCTGCATCATCAGTTGATGTGTTTTTGCGTCCCCAATGTCCACCTCTTTCATCTACAGCAAAGACTCCTACCTCTGATGCCCAGAATCCTCAAGGCCCCTTATCTCAGCCTCAGTCTCCTCAAGTGTTTTCACCCGAATCATCTAGTTCCCGTCCCTCATCACCTTGGGATCCATATGTCAAAATGGTGGGAACCCCCCGGCCACCACCATCTGGGCCTAGCACACCTTGCAGAGGTTCCATGTCTGACATGCCAGAGTGGAGTCGGCCCTCACCAGCCCATGAATCATTTGGATCTCCAACATCCACCAGCACTGACCCATATGCAAAGCCTCCAGACACACTTCAATCATCAGACCCATTTGTGAAATATCCAACCAGGTCCAACCAGGGTCCAAACAGACCAGGACTAGTTTCAGAGAAGCATAAACAACAAGGACGGAACTTGATCAATAATGTCACATCAGGAGACAATTTCCCCAGACCAGTCCAAAGATCTGAATCATACCAACACATGACCAATAAGCGAATGGTCCTCCCTGACCCCTACTCTAGGCCTTTGTTAACACCTGTTCCAGGGAGTAATGAGTCTGGATCTGTGCCAGTGTTCAAAACACCTATGCATCCTCTCCAGTCACAGCAAAACTCATCCAGCTCATCACAACAAGGTTTTAGAAGAGGACCATCTGATGTACATCAGCCTCTCACACCTCTTTCATCAATGGGGGATGGTTTCACTAATGAGAACAAAGTAGTGCATCCAACACAAGGAAGTACTTTTGCCCAACCCTTACCCATGAGGGATCCATTTTCACAGGCACCATCTACACCTAGACCAGATTACCCTCAGCAGATGCCTGATCCATATGCTCAACCTCCCGGCACTCCACGACCCTATGATCCATATGCTCAGATGCCTGGTACCCCAAGGCCACACTCTGATCCATACCCAGTGCCAACATCCACAACTAGAACTGCAGCAATTAATCAGATTTCTCAATCACAGTCTTGCAGTCGCAGACAATCTCCATTTACTGCAGTTGATCCATATGCAGAAATGCCGGGTACCCCAAGGCCTTCCCTTGGAGAGAGATACCCTAAATCCCCAAGTAGTCAGACAATCCCAGATCACTACTTGCAGCCTCCTAGTCTTCATACTGATCAGTATTCCCAACCTAGAGCTCCTTGCCCAGGGGCTGGATCACAGGCCTTCCCCAGACTAAACCTCCGAACTAACATCATGCATAATCAAACAGACCCATTTTGCCATCAAACACAGAGCAGAATTCAGGACCAATTTGCTCATCAATCTGCGACTTGTTCTCAAACCCAAAAACATTCTGAAATTTCAAACAAAGTTTTTTCTCTGCCACAGACAAACCCTAGGCAGACACCTGTTCATGATCCATTTGAACAAGCTACATTAAGCCCATGCTCACAATCAGGGGAAAGATCGTCACATGAATTTTCATCAAATACAGACAACACTTCAGAAATAAAGAACATAATGCAACCACTGCTTGGAGACTCTGAAGACAAAATTAAACAGGTCTGATTACTTACATTTATTTATTTTTTTAAAGTTTTGTTCTTTTATTAACAGGTTACTGATTGTGTACTTTTATTGCTATTTTCAGCGCCAAAGACTACGACAATTGATTCTTAAACAGCAGAAGGAGAAAAGTGCCATTAGACAGGAAAAGGGGCTCGGGGAAACAACTGCTACAACTGCACATGGGAATTTACCGCACTGGTTACAAGATGATTCTGGAACTCAAAATGATATTTATGGTAGACCTCCACCCCCATATCCAGGTATTATGAGTTCTTCACCAGTGCAGACAGGACAAAGATTTCCTGGAACTTTCCTTAGTGATCAACGAGGGCCCTTACCTGATGAACCCCGGTGCTCCCGAGCACCAATCCCCAGGTATCTCAACAACATTGGAATGAGACCTCAAGGGCAAAGGTAAGTGTTTTTCTCCCCTTCTCATACATTGTGCCATCAAAATGGTAGATATGCATTTCACTGTAAATCTGTTTTAAAATTTGTCCTAGGTTTGGATTCCCTCATAGACCTCCAAGCCAAGACCAGTTCTTTAGGCCCTCTAACAAGATGCAAAGTAGCCCAATGGCTGACAGTGTTCCACTACATATAAGAAGACCTCTGTCAGTTGATATTGTAAGGTCAATGGGCAGTAATCATGAGATATGTATTTCTCAGAATGTTCCACCACATAGTCCTCAAATGCAGCAACACAATATAATGGGCCAACCATTCATTGAGCTTCGTCACAGAGCTCCAGAAAACAGAGTCAGACTGCCTTTTGGGCCACCTAATGTTTTGGATCATACTAATTATTCTCAGAGACCCCCTCATGGCTTCATGGGAGGCCAAAATATGACTTTTACTGGAAATCAAGGTCTCAGAATGATGGATCCAATGTTGGGTTACTCTCAACATGGACCTAACAGTCACTTGCAGACATCAACTAATATAGAAACGCAGCATCACCAGCCAAGTGCGTTAGTGAATACAGCACAACTACAGATTCCAATAGCATCACCTTTTAACAGTTCTGTCAGTAGTGATTCAGTTGCTACATCTCAGCCTGACCTTCTTCCTGTAAGAGCCTCTGTTCCAACAGAAGAAATAACATTGCCTTGTAATGAGGGTATTGTAGAAAAACTAGACACACATGATTCTGCTGTGAAAGACCTTGATGATGTTGAGGTCAAAGACTTGGTTGATGAAGACCTGGACAACCTGAACCTTGATGCAGATGATGGCAAAGATTTAGACCTGGAAACAAATGACATTCACCTTGATGATCTTTTGGAATCTGGTAAGTTTGATCTTATTGCTTACACAGATCCTGAGCTGAACCTTGAAGACAAAAAAGATATGTTTAATGAAGATCTAGATCTGAGTGACCCCATAGAAGATGATCACGGGGAAACTTCAGATCTTCAGAAGGATTTGTCTGAGAAAATAAGTGTCACATGTGAAGGTATTTCATCAGCTCAACCTAAATCAGTGGAGGTACACAATTCTAGGAATGTAAAACTAGAGAATAATCTATCAAATGAGGTTCTTGATAACCCTGACAGAAATAATAAAACTAAGGGCCATCAAGGTCTAATTTCCAGCGAGGATCATTCTCTTATTGGAAGTTCTATGAATGAAAATCAATCTATGAGTAATAAAGATGGCCAAGATGATGTCGCAAAGGTTTTTAAAGAGCCTCTACCCAATGACTCCACTGTCCAAACTAATCTTGGCCCAAGTGTACCGTCCAGCATGGGTATGGTGATGATACAAGGACAACCTCAAGATCATGGTATAAGTCCTGGAGTGACAATGGTCGACAAGGGTGACCCAACTGTAACTCAAGGAGCACCGTTTGGTAACCCAAATATGATGCAGTCTAGAAACCAGCAGGTGCCTCTGCAGGGGTTTGAACCTTCACAAGGCCTAAAAGCGGATGTGAATCTCTCCGTGATTAGTGGTCAGCAGCCTGTTCCTCATTCCTTAAACCATACTCAACAGGGCATATTTACTTCTGGGGCTGCCGGGCAACAAGGTAGTCAAAGGCACCAGAATGAACACAGCAGGCCTCTTCTGTTAGAAGAGCAGCCACTCCTTCTGCAAGATCTGCTGGATCAAGAAAGACAGGAGCAACAACAACAAAGGCAAATGCAGGACATGATTCGGCAACGGTCAAGTGACCCTTTTTTCCCTAACATGCATGGTAAGCCTATTCTTTTGTGACTAATTTAATAACTAATGTTGTACAATTCACATAAAAGTTGTTAAATTCTGATCATTAAATGTTTTGCATACATTCCACCTGTACAATTACTTGTTAGACATCAGCTTTTTTCCAGTGGTGGACCATCAGGGCCTTAGGCCTTCTTTGCTGGACTAATCACTGAAATACTTTTAATATATTTTTCCATGAATGTGTATTAAATGATTCCTAGTAGTCTATTCTCTTCATTTCGTACATTTTATTTTGGTCGTGCTGCTTCCAGTAGTCTATTTTTATGTTGGAGCTTTTATCCAATTATATTTCAACCATCAAGTGTTGCCATGGTCATGGAATCTTCCTTAAGGCCTACAGAATCACCAGTGCCTGGCTCTTGTAACCTTAAATGTTCATATCTGGGCACTGTAATTGATAAGCATTTATCCTTTACACAACATGTTAATAGTGTTATAAAGAAGACTCAGCAGCGTTTATTTATTTTGAGGATTTTAATGTAAAGCAGAATATCCTGACAACAGTGCAGGGCCGGCGTCAAGGGGGAGCATTCGCGGGCAGTGCCCCCCCAAACAGGTTGTTGTGCCCCCCTACAAAGTTTTTTATTAATTTAATATATATCAAGAATAATTAAAATAAATTAAACATTTAATGTTTCATGACTTGTAATGTAATCAAATGAGGAAAATATAGTTGATATATGTTTTCTTTAATAAAAATAGACCAGTTTCTCTGATTGGATGTATTGCCGCGTCTCACCCGTCTTACGTCTTTAGCATATTTGTGACTTGATACTAGCAACGTGTTTTTTCGCGGCATTTTATGGATCGTGTAAAATATGGATATTAGAACATTTAGAAAGAATCAGCACCGCCTGCTTCATCTGACTTCATGCAAACACAGACTGGCTCAAACTCAGAGATTAGAGGTCGAGGTGGAATTTACAAATCTACAGGACCTTACAGAATCTTAAGGAAGTTTATGTTCGTACACGCCGTCTTCAGCTATTTTAAAGGAAAGTTAGCGTTGTTTTAAATTACATAAGCTTAAATGTGAAGTGTGGCTATAGACCGTTAACAGCATTACGACGTGATTATGGTAAAGCGGCTTTTTTCAAGCCAGGACGAGGTGTGCGCTGCGCTATGTGCTGCGCTATGAAACCCATTTATTTCAATGGCTTGCGCCGCGCGAGAGTGGTTTTTTGTTGCGTAGAGCAAAGCACGAGCGCAGTAGAGCTCAGCTTGCGCTCACGTCGCGGTCGAAGTTCAATAGTTTTGCGCATAGTTTGTGGTCTTTGCACTTTATACAGGAAATGAGCTGACAGTCTGTACCAGTTGTATGAGTGTGTGTTTGCACTGTATTTGTTGTTTGATGTCTTGTTTTCGCAAGTTATTGTTGCTATTGCGTGCCTCCCCGTTGGAAGCCAAATGCCCCCCTTTTAGTTATGGTCTGGCGCCGGCTCTGCAACAGTGTATAGGTCACTTGTTGAACCTTTTTTAACTTTCCATTTGGTATCTTGTTTTAAATTCTTATCAAACGAAAATAGGAAGAAATAAATAATAGTAATTGGGCTGGAATCCAAAATCACGGGGTCCACTCAAATTAATTCATAGGATCTGCAATAAAGTGCAGCCAAGAGGAAGGTGGCTTCTAATGTTAAAGACCCCCCTCATTCTTGCATAACTTTTTTCAGCTGCTCCCATCATGGTGTCTGTTTAGAGTTCCACTGGCCAAAAAGAAAGCTTACAGATGCTCTTTTATCCCAACTGCAATTACTATTTTAAACAAGGCCAAATAATTAACTGATATTTTATTTATTTATTATAGTTGTTTTTATTAAATTTATTTAATGTTGTTTGATGTGTGATTGTATTTTTATACATTCAAGCCTTCTTTATCGAAGACGATTTTTTTTATCACTGGGTGATAGACAATAAGGTTTTTTGAATTTTAGTTTAAATTTGAAATGAAGGGCAATGATGCTTTTGCTTTATCCAATCAGATTTTGAGTTGGTCACTTCAGGCCATCTAGCAGGGGTAGAATAAAGTCAGCATTTTCTTGTCCTTTGCTTGGATGCTCAAAGAGCGTAATTCCATTTAATTAAATGTTAAGTCATGCACTACCAGCCAGTAGTTTTTAATGTAATAACAGTATGAATATGAATGATATTTGACGCGAGACACCTGCAATCGCGGACTGTGTGTGTGTGTATGTATGTATGTATGTATGTATGTATGTATATATATATATATATATATATATATATATATATATATATAACATTTGTTGTGACATTGTAACAGTAAATAAAGGACATTTCGCATGAGACACCCAGATCGCAGATAGTGATGCACCGATTCCGATACTGGTATCGAGTATCGGCCTCGATACCACATTTTCTAAAGTACTCTTTAAAAGTCCCCCAATACCTGGAATCAATACCACCGTCTGAGAAATGTCTATGTTTGAGCGGCGTGTAAGGGGTTAATGCCTCTTGTGTTGTCCAAAGAGACAGAGTTTACAACAAACTGAAAAACTAGTCCTTTGTTTTTTTGTTAAATTATATGACTAAAGCTGTTACCTGTAAATTTAAATCATGTTTTTTTATTAAGTACTCAGTATCGGT
The DNA here is from genome assembly GCF_030506205.2 of Paramisgurnus dabryanus. Lineage (NCBI taxonomy): Eukaryota > Metazoa > Chordata > Actinopteri > Cypriniformes > Cobitidae > Paramisgurnus > Paramisgurnus dabryanus. The sequence continues at coordinate 3,733,600 of NC_133358.1, read as the reverse complement.
ATCGGCAAGTACTGAAATGCCAGTACTCGTACTCGTATTCCAAAAAAGTGGTATTGGTGCATCCCTAATCGCAGATATGTATCTGACTTAATAACCGTAAAATGGAAAGGGTATTTGACACCAACCCAAATAGGTAAACACAAATAATCACAGGACCGTTTAAAAACCGCTGCCTCTGTGGATTGTGACCTCTGCATTTAACCCATCTCAGTAAGTAGTGAACACATGCACGGCAAGTCATGAACACACACACCCGAAGCAGTGGGCAGCTATCCCAACGCCCAGGGAGGAATTACACTTTTAAAAAAAATGATTCTATATCAAACCAGAAATGGTTCTATCACCCGCTTCATATATGGAACCCCCAAATGGTTCAATATAGAACCACTTTAATGGGTTCATTAAAAAGAACCCCAAATGGTTCTTTGAATCAAAGATAGATGGTTCTATTTAGAACCATTAAAGGTTCTTTATTATTATGAGTAATTTATTATTGATAAGAAATTATAACCGATACAGAAAATTATAAAAGTTTACTATTTATTAATTGTATTATACAGAAATATAAATCTATAAAAATTACATTTATAGATTACATTAATTTATCTGTTACAAACTTTCACATAGCATCTTTAGGTTATTAAAACATAAAAAATTCAAATCCATAACTTGATTTTCAAAGATTTATTATAAAAACTGATTATTTTTTCCACAAAATGCAATAAATCCATAACAAGTTTTTATTCAAAATGCTATAAATCTATTGAATCAATAGCCTATATAAATGTGCATTCATCTTTGCCATGTTATATTCATTTAGTTGACTAGTTGTACACACTAATTAAAAATATAAACATTAATGTCATTAATCAAAACACTTACTTTGTCATATTAAGAACACTGTCATTGCTGCGGTTATACTTGACGTCGTGGCTTAACGTTTTTCACAGCGATCAGCTGTAAAATGTTTTGGTCCTGCTCGATTTTCATTGACTTTGAGTAAAATTATGGAAAGTTTTTCATAAGATCCCCTGGGGTCAATGTGTTATCATGACAGAAACTTGATGCTGTCGGCCCGGGCAAACAAGCACCCGTCTCTTGCGAAAATTATTAGATGTTGATGGCTTACGTTTCTTTCCCGTCACAGAAAACCATCACAGGTTTATCAATGCCATTAAAGTATTATTTTGTTTTTGTTTGTTTGCTGATCAGGAAGTACATAGTAGATGAGGAAAACTAGGATTCCGTGTACTCAGCGCGCCGCCATTGTTTGTTTACATTGCGTGAATGGTGCGCTGCAATCTGTGGAGTGGATTTATGGCATTCTGTAGAAAAGGGGGAGTGGCGTTTATTGCATTTTGGAAAAAAGGGAGAAAAGATGACAGAATAACATGGCGGATAATGGATTTTACGTCAAATTAAGAATTTACTTTTTAATACTGACCTGATATAATACTGATTCTGGCAGTAACTCATTTTTTTCAAAAATGGCATTTATTGCGTTTTGGAACCAAACTCTTCATATATATATATATATATATATATATATTAAAATTGCATCTCTGTATTAAACAGCTAAACTCTTAATTACACTATACATTCAAAAATTTTGTTCAAGTTATTTCCCTTACGCATTTTTTGTTTTTATAAACAAAGATACTGTACAGTATATGCAGTACATAATTTTAAGTTATGTGTCTGAAATGATGAAAAGAAATCACAATGCATTTAAAGACAATTCATGAACAATCTATTAAATAGTTACCTTCTGTGGTTTCGGCTGCTGTTCCAATGAGATTGGCGTAGAGATGTTTTTTACTTCATTCTTTTGCACTCCTGATGATGGTTGGGGCCATGTTATTTAGAGATGTTTCCATGTTCTTCACAAAGTCTGTTCCAAACCTCATTGTCATTCCATGCAGCATCTTAAAACACAAAATCTTTATATATACACTTTCAGACAAACAAGTTCCTTAAAGTCTACATTAACTTGAGGTTGCAGTTGACTAGTGATGTATTTTTCAAAACACAATGTTCAATAAAAAAATAGTGTGAAATATACAGAATTTAAATTAAGTCCTCAAACACTTTAAAGTCTTTAATGCTAAATTCTAAATGAAATACATAAGAATTATCATTAAAGCTACAAAACACAGATTTCTTTTATTTTGCTCTTTGATGAACATTAGTGACAGAAGTCAGGTTTACGAGGTCCCTTTAAGCACCTTACCTTTTTGCATCAATGGGGTTTATATTTTAAAGCCAGTGACGTGTCATCTACTGACCATTTATTAACCATGGTTATCTGTGAGGGGAAGGAAAAAAGCATAAATTACACTTCACAAACCAAATACGCATAAAAACCTGAACACGTTTGGTTTTTAAAACATTTGTAACGTAATTCATTATAATAAAATACTAATTAAATATTAAATATAGCTGTTTGTAAATAAACACAAAATAAATATTAACTAATTATACTAAATATTTCAGTAATATCATTTCAAAAATGTAGAAAGTTTACCTACCTCAGGGTACCAACAAGCAGAAATGCCGGTCCGGAGTCCGAACTCCTCAGTTTGAAAAAAATAACTGTCACGTCTCGAAGCTTATCTTCGCTTATGGTGCAACGCATATATACGCCACCAGAGGGCACTTTTGCGATAATTTGTTTTAAATGCCCCTTCAGGTTAAATTAAACATTGACAATATAGAATGTACAAAATAAAGAAAACACCTGGTTATTCACCAAAAACGCAAACTGCACTGTAAGTTTCATGCTAATGTACAAACTTGCATAAAAAAGCTCACAGGAAATAAATCATACAATAAATATGAATAGCCTATTTGTTGACTCTCTCTTTATTTGACCACAGCCTATTGACACAAAAAGGTTTGTGAATGAGTTGTGTAGGTTTTTAAATGAGTTGTGTAGGTCTGTAATTATTGTGTAATCTTTAGTTTACACTTCAGTCACAAACGTGAATTATAGAACCATTTAAATAAAAATTGTTCTTTGCCCTCCAAGGGCTCTATATGGAACCTCTTTTTTGGTAAAAGGTTCTATTGGCCAAGTATAGAACCCCATGGTTTTATATGGAACCTAAAGGAACCTTTTTTTTTTAGAGTGTAGGGTAAAAGGCCTTGCTCAAGGTCACCACAGCTGCAACCCACTAGCCGTGAGAGTTGAACCGGCAACTTTTGAGTTACAAGCCCCACTCTCTAACCACTAGTCTATAACTTCCCCAAGTTTTTTAGACCTGCAGTCCGCCAGTGCTTATTAATTCTCAACCCGCATCCGCGATGCAAATGACACCTTAATACACCTGTTACATATGGTATTAGCTGTTCACCCATGCTGAACTGTGGTAAAAATGTAAAGGACACCTGAAATCACGGACACATATGTGGCATTATAACCGTATGAGAATCTAAATATATATGTGGAATTTATTTTCGCTGCATGAGATACCTGTCTGTGATGCAACGACCTGTTATACTGCGTTTCTGTATAATATTCAAGGTTTCGTTAGCTGTGGTGTCACACTGTAAACCCGTATAAGTTCTACTAACTCAAAAAATTTGAGGCAACTGATTGCCTCTATTTTTCTAAGTTTGCCAACTTAAAAGTTTTGAGTACTGACAACTTCAATTCAAATAAAAAATGTATTTATCTAAACTTAGATAAAGTCTTATATAAATTAAATTATATAATTTATGTAACTTAAATACATTAGTTGTTTTACTTAAATATTTTGTGGCAACTGATTGCCTTGTTTTTCTTAAGTTTCCTTTACTCAAATATCTACATTTTACAACTTAAAGCTCCACTGTGTAAGATCTACTCCCATCTAGCGGTGAAAGTCTATATGACAAGCAACTGAATAATACTTTCTAGCCCCCCCCATTCGGAACGCGTTTTAACTCGTACGGTGGCCCGGCCGTGTCATGCCAAGGTTAACATGGCTTCCAGTAGCTACAAAGCAAAAGCAATGAGAAAAAAATGAACAATTTGCAATGTCCTTTGCCTGTGATCCATCAAAGCACACCGATTTATGTTTAACATGAAAAAAGTCTGATTTTCATGATATGTCCGCTTAAAATCACATACAAAAAGCAACCATGACGGGTTTAAATGGACGCGAATTAATATTATGTCAAAGTACAATGCTTATGTTTTAAGTAAACGTTACATGTCCGTGTATATGTAAGAGCTTTCTCTCATATTGGTGAAAAAAGATCACGCAACTTTCACAAGCTTGTAAAATGAAACGAAAGACGCGCAGATCAGACGCTTTTATCAGAGTATTATGTCAGACATTATGTCAGAGTACAATGCTTATGTTTTAAGTAAACATGTTACATGTCCGTGTATATGTAAGAGCTTTCTCTCATATTGGTGAAAAAAGATCGCGCAACTTTCACACGCTTGTAAAATGAAACGAAAGACGCGCAGATCAGACGCTTTTATCAATGAAAGGCTAAAAATAGCGCAGTCACCGTGTGTTTGTGCTAGAGGTCAGAAAATATGAAAAACATTTATCTCAGTACCTCAGATTACATAAATGGGCGGAGAGACGGCGTGTGTCTGTTTGAACACATTAAACCACATGCATGTTTACACTAACAAGTGTTATGCATAATCATGCTAAAGTTAGCCAAGGAACTATAAAACTTCAAGTTTACAACATGGACTGTATAGATGTAAACGAATATGCTGAATTACCTGTGGAGAATATAGAAAGTGCAACTTCAGTGTCCCTTGAGCCCCCTCTTGGAAAACTAACTCCAATAGTGACTTTGGTCTTGATGTTTTTCCTGTCGCGTTGTCGTTTAAAATCCCCGTTTCGCTTCCTTGGCGATTTGTTTTAATGTCCTCGAGAATATGTCTTCAACAGGCTTTCAAATCAAAGCATTAGATCGCAGGTTCATCACGGTGTGCGGTTGTTGTAAAATCCGAAGGATTCAGCTACGCAGGTCACAGGCTGGATACGATACGTCATCAAGCCTGGTTTATTTAAATCAACTGAGCATTACATTCGCAAGTCATACGCATATTACATCAATTTACAATTAACTAAAAATAATTGTCAGCTTTATAATTGTTAATATTCTGAAATAAGACTGTCTTGATGACATATACCGCCTACACATGCAACCTCCGGAGGCTTCAGCTATCGGCCAGCATGAGTGTAGAGTGAAAGCGCGAAAGGCGGAGCTTGAATTTCAGGAATGTCCCTCGTCGGCGAATGTATTTCAAAGATGGAGGCACAACATGGATTCAGCCAGAGAGCGCTTCGACGGTATGCATTTTAAATAGCAGATTCTACACTTACGAGAATACTTTCATTAGTGGGTGGGAAGTAATTACACATGAATGAGCACATACTTTTGAAAGAAAACATGGGTTTTTGTTAAGAATTAACTCAATAAAGTACACAGTAGAGCTTTAACAGAACACTGTAAAACCTGACAAGCTCAAATACTCAAAATATTCAAGTAAACTAACTACCATTTAATTTTGTTCACAAATCACAGAAACATATCATGTGACTCATGAAAATTTGATACCAGTGAAAGTGTGTTGAGACTGAGCTCAGTGTTGATTTTCACATAGATATTGTTTATATGATAAAGCAACACATTATTGACCTAAAGCCTAATCACAGGCACTACACTTCTGAACAATGGTAAGCACAAAACAAAACAAAAATAGCAAACTTTTCTAAATCTCCAAGATAAATAAATGTTTAACACTACGGAGTCTTTTTGTTTACTAAAAACCACATAAAATATCACTTAATATAAAAAAATGCTCTCGTTTTGCGGGCTCATGCAAAGCATGCTGGGAAGTGAACCTCCTCAACCAATGGCGTTGATTTAACTTTAAAATGAAGTAAATTTGCAGTGACAGACTCTTTCTTACCTTACCTGGCAAATTGAACTCATCACAACCACCAAAAGTTTGTAATTATTTGCATCCAAGAGCAAATCATCTGCTTAAAACACGTCTGAGTGCCCTTTCAATGATGATGTCACTTTTTGGTAAAAACCGCCACTAGAGGGCTTTTGACTTAAAATATTTAATTATGGTTGAATCTACTTTTCAAGTTCCCTTAACCTCTTCAACCCTGAGGACCCGGGTCCAAAATTTCGTATTTTGACTTAATATAAAAGATTATTTTAATCTTTAATGCTCCGTCATGGACCCCAGTAACACATATGAGATACTGTTTGAAAGCTTAGAGTCTCTACTTTCTGCAGATATGCATCACTTTGACATATCTTTTACTGTAAGAAAGTTATTTACACTTAATTTACACTATCACCCCCCCAATATTTTTTGATATCATATAATATTCACATATTTCATATTTTTCAAAAATGACAAACATGGGCAAGTCTTATATCAAATGAAATCTCTCACTCTCAGGAATAAGGCTACAGCATTATTTCTGTTCTAATATCAACACATATCCAACAATCATCGAATGAATAATAAGGTAAAAAATGGTCTTTTGTAAACATATGTGAAACTTGAGTGTGAACTGCCTCAGATAGCACATATAGCCACAAATGATACACCATCTTTTATTTTAGGTCCTACTCTAAACAATGAGTCCATTCACAGCATTTTCTTTGGTTGTTTGCATAATTAATCCCTAGTTTTTTATTATATGTGCAAAACAAAAAATTAATATTTTTATGAAAAATGTATTTCCGCACCCTTCAGTAAAATAAGAATATCTTTTGAATGCGACATGATAAATAGTTCATTCTTTTTTGGGGTGTTTACTGTCTGCTGCTGCTAACAACCAGAACTGTCTGCAGTCTGCTAGAGCATCCAGAACCAGAGTTATACACTATCAAAGACTATGTTTACAACATAAAAAATAAAATTTGGTGTTTCATCATATGAAAAACAACATAAATAACAATTTTTGTCACAAACAGCAGCTTTTTATGTAACTTCAAAGGGTTTTCTTTAAAATGATATAAAGAAATTGCATTTATTCCACTGTATGTGGTTATGGTAGCACTTCAAATGTTTTTTGGCGAAATTGTTCACCATAAGCGTATTATTCCTCCCATCAGTTGGAGTAAAATAACTTTTGCATATATTATGATAGAGAAAAAATTCCTTTTTCCTCTGTAAGCTGACAATTGCTGGAATCAAACAAAACTGTCTGCAGGGACCTGAGATACCCAGGACCAGAGTTATATACTTTCGAATAAAAACTTTAGAAAAAAAACATAAAAAGCGCCTATTTATTTTTGTGTTTATTAGAGGCCTGACATCACATACAACCATGTTTAGCACTTTCAACAGTGTTTTATGTAATTTCAAAGGGTTTCCTGTAAAATGATACCAAACTTTTGTATGTAAACCTCTGCATGTGGGTATGGGAAGCTTTTGAAATTGGGTAGGCCAAATCCAGGCGAAAATCCCCAAAATAGCTTCAGGGTGGAAGAAGTTAACTCTTTACCTTTGGTGTAGTTGTAAAAACTCAAAAAAAGATTTACTGTTAACTTAAATCTATGATAGATGTTGAATGAACTCAAAAATAATAGTTAGCTAAACTTTTTGGCACATTTTGAGTACCAGGTACTTTCTATTAGTTTTACTGTTTGGTTTTACAGTGCATGATTGGTATAAAGAGGTGGATTAAATCAGGAAGAACACCACTGAAGGTCTAAGTGTATAATGCATGGCCCACCACTTGCTTTTTCTGTAAATATTGTAAATGTTTTGTATTTAGACTTTTATTTGTTAAATAATCATTTTAAAATTATGAAACTGTTAAAAAGGTGGAATATGAAAAATATAATGCAAAATATCATGTAAAATATTAATGTGTCATTTGTTGGATTAGAATACAGTGATAAACAAACCAGATTTAAGATCTGTTTATGATCCTAATGCATATTAGTAAAATTCTGAGTTTAAGTATACTGTATAATTTAACCACCATATTAAATAAGTTATTAAATTTATTTATTTAAAGATGAGTAAAGATAACATATGCACAACATTTGTGATATTTTTGTTTTAAGATTTTGACTCCATTATTGACCCAATCATGAAGGCAAAGATGGTGGCTCTAAAGGGGATCAACAAAGTCATGGTACAGAACAGTATGGGCATGACACCCATAGTTATGAATAGGTAAAGTTTGTTATTTGGCTTTCCTGAGCAAACAGTTATTTTCCTACCTGCCTTTTTTTTATTATTATCTCTGAACACTAACAAGGTTAATAAAATGATGGTTAATAGTTTTGTGTTACTCATTATGTTTTCAGCAGAATGCAACAGGTGCCTGGAACACATGAACAAGATCCATCTGGTTTTTCTCAACATTTCTTTAGACCGGTACATGATCAGGTTATATTTACTGTTTTTTTTTTTCATGTAATGAACCTGTTTTTAAAGATGCATATATGAAAAAAATATTTTTAGGATGGGAAGTTGCCACCACAAATTGTGAGGCCCAATCCCCCTAACTTTGGACCAGGGTTTGTTAGTAAGTGTTATTTTTGCTATCATATGTTGGATGTTCACATAGATACTGTTTGCCATTAAGTGTAATTAAAAACAGTTCTCAGAGTAAATCAGTAAATACATAAAATTTGTCCTCCAGACGATTCACAGAGGAAACAGTATGAGGAGTGGCTTCAAGAAACACAGCAGCTTCTTCAAATGCAGCAAAAGTTTCTAGAGGACCAGATTGGGTCACACAGGAAATCTAAAAAGGCCCTCTCTGCAAAACAACGCACAGCAAAAAAAGCTGGGCGGGAGTTCCCAGAGGAGGATGCCGAACAGCTAAAACATGTGACTGAACAGCAAAGCATGGTTCAAAAGCAGCTGGAACAGGTAATGCAGCTGTTTAGAGAAGAATATCTGCCAGTAATTATGCCACTGTATTATTTTATGCTATGACGATATGATGACCAAAATGTTTTATTAAGATAGGATTCATTTTATATCATGATAACGATATGTATCACAGTAGAGGTTTTAATCTATTGATAAGGTTTTTATGTTATTAAAATATTTAATGCCATAGAGTTTTCAAAATTCTCACACAATTCTCTTCAAGCTCACTGGAGATAAACAGTCAGTGATGAATGAACACGAACGAAAGACGCGAATTTAGACGCATATATGTATTTAAGACAAATAAGGGGGAAAAATGCCCACAAGCTTAATGAGCCGCTGATGCCTGACTTGCACATTCCTTTCACACAAAAACAGCACGCGCATATAGCACTGTTGTTTGTCTTTCAATGGCTTAAAATAACTTGTTTTAAAACCGCGGTGCTTAAATGCGTGTACAAACGTTAAGTTTCTGTGACCATGCGCACAGTAACGTTACGTGTAACCTCAATAGAGACGATATTCCAAAATCTCTACCAGTTGACAAATTTCTACCGGTTTATCATAACTAACGGTTTATCGCCCACCCCTGTTTGCATGTATTAAAAAATTTGGAGGTACTTATAGTGTTGATTGCCAGAGTTGTTGGAACACATGAAATTATATGACAAGGGTATTCATTCATTTATTTGTTAATTAAATAGAAGGTTAGGGTGGGAAATACTGTATTTAAAGAGTTCATTTTACGTTGTTAAAAAGAACGTTATTTTGTTTATGTTGTGTAATGCAATGTGTTTGCGTGTTTATGGTTTAAGCCCTTAACCCTTTAAATGCCACAGCCCTTTTTGACTGGGGGGATGGTGAAAAGGTTATGTACACCTTCAAACTCTGACATATTTTTTTATCAAGAAGCCTAATTTTGGTCTTGTTTAAAAGAAGACACTTTTTACAGAAGTATATGTAGGTGAAAAAAACTTTTTTATAGCAGTTTATATTTATTTGTCAGCTAACAATGCAGTATTGACGTGAATAAATATTGTCTTTACTACCTTATCAATACAACCCTGAATCTGATCCAGAACATTCAGATGACCAAGCAAAACGATCGACTTTGCCAGTGATGCTTGAGCAGAATGTAAAAGATTAGTTGGGTAAGGATACTTAAGCATAAAACCATGTCTGCATTTGTGATGATTAAAATGACAAACAACGCACTACTCTACACTGCTCAAAACTCTTTTAATAAATGTAACTTTAAATACGAAAACATAGGCTACTTTCAAGCTGTGAGTCAGAAGCGAGTGGAATTATGATAATGTTCATCGAGTCTACTCAAAGGGCTGCAGACGTAAACTGTTGCCTACAATCCTTGAGATGATATTATTCGAAGAAAAGACATTTCAGTTGGAGTCATTTGCGTCATTGTATAACTTTGCATATCGTTAAAATGTACTAACACACACACACCAAAAAAAGTAAAATCATAAATTCAAAATCATCTAAATCAATTTCTGTTTCACAAAATGTTTTTTTGTTGTAGCTAAAAAGGTTCTTTAGATTATAAAAAGGTATAAAAGAAATTGCTTTTTTAGAACCATGGACTGAGTGGTTCTTTGAGGAACCAAAATAATTATTTTATGGCAGGGGTCCCCAACATTTTTTACAGCGTGGACCGGTTTTAGCTTGAAAATGTTTCCGTGGAACGGGGGGCTGAGGAGCTGTGGAGTGAAACTTGCGTGTTGTACATACCTGCTCCATCACTTATTTTTAGTGTCTGAGTGTGTGAAAATACTACTTTGCGAAATGTTTACAGTTTTAAACGGAAGTAAAGATCAAAGAACCATCCATGAGGGAAGTTAATAACGGCTTTATTTAAGTAGAAGTGTAGAACCATATTTTGGCGGTTTGTTTTTACTTTCATTGTTTCACATATTTCGCCTGCCCATTCAGTCTTAATAATTAATGGTAAACGAACTTGGCTTGCTGTCCTCGAAGGCAGCTTGAACCTTAGACCGGGCTTGAGTCCCAAGTTTAAGTAACAGAACTGCACTGGGGAAAATTGAGCAGTGAAGGAAAGGCACAGGACTGATTGTTTAGGTTCCTCCTGAACCTAGGTTTAAAATTTATCCGTTAAACTATGGTTACTGCAGTAAAAGAGTTTATTTTCATCATGATGCCGCTATCGCTTGATAATTCTGTATTTGTTTTCTAAAAGCCTTGCAGGGGTGATACTTTTCAGTCATTTTCGATGTTACAGAGTTGCGGTGTACATTTGAAAATGATTCATGAAGCCATACCTCTGAAATAATCAAATGTGTTTTAGAAGTAAGATTGCAATCCTATGTGATCGCAAATGCGCTGGGAAGGAGAGAGCGCATCCTGGTACAAAAGTGGAAACACTCAAGGTCATAGGGCAAAAAAAGCACACCTTTGAAATGTATTGTCATTATTTAGGGTTACACTTTAATATAGATTTTCTTAAATCTCTCATAGACAACAAGTCACAAAAACTCATTTAGGTTTTATAAAAAGTCAGTAACTAAGGTTGTTTAAGTAGTTTAACTTGATTAGTTTTAAAGGGAGACACATTAATAATACCAATAGCAGTAACCAGTAATAATAAAACATCTTTTCTCAGATATTAATGGAAAGATGTAACTGAGCTTAAAGATGTAAGTCTGAGAGAAAAATAATTTGCCTATTTAATTGTTTTTAGCTTTGGATCAGTGAAGTGAAAAGTAGGCAAATGCATCTAGAACCATTAAAAGGATGTCTGACTTATTTCTTTGACAAAATCTTATCCATATCTCTTTACTCTATCAACTTTTTTATAAGCAATGCCAAATACAACAAAACAAAAAAGAAGAGTAAAATCTTTCTATAGTGCTCTGGCTCACACACTCTTTTGTCTGTTTATTACTCCTGCAGATACGAAAGCAACAAAAGGAGCATGCAGAACTAATTGAGGAATATTGTGTTAAACAGCAGCAACATCTTCAACCTGGTGTGATGGCTCCAATCCAGGCCATTCCAGGAATCCAAGGACAGGCCCCTGGAATCATGCCTGGCAGACCTCCTGTGGGCCAGCCTATAATAGGTTCTATGATTCCAATGCAACCCAATCTTGGTCAACCCAAACCTTCTCACATGCCAGGATGGCAACAAGGTGCTGGTGGCCCAATCGGCGGACCTAGAATGCTGCCTCAAATGCCATTGTCTACCGCTACCCAGCCTTTTCAGGGGCAGCCTCCTCCCCCAATTGTTCCAGGAGTTCAAACTGGACAGCCTAGTACTGTATCTGGAGGTAATGGAGCCAGTAGCAGTGCCCCTCATGTGAAGTTTGATGATAATAATCCATTTAGTGAAGGTTTCCAGGAGCGGGAACGCAGGGAGCGCCTTAGAGAACAGCAAGAAAAACAACGGGTTCAACTTATGCAGGAAGTTGAAAGGCAAAGGGCCTTGCAGAGGCTAGAGCTGGAGCAGCAGGGCTTGGGAATTGGACCTGACAACAGCATGGGTGGCCTTTCCCAGATGCCCTTCTTTAATTCAGACATGTCACAAGAATTTACTCAGACACCAAGACCTCAACAGCAGCAACAACAACAGATGGGCCCAATTTTTTCCCAGCAAGCAAACATGACTTTAGACTTTGTGGGTTCCGGTCCTGCCTTTCTTCACAGTGGAGAGTGCCAATCTGTGTCTGGCCATGGCTCTTTCGGTCCAGATATAGGCCCAAATGTTCAACCTAAGAACCCTATGATGTGTGGTCTCCAACCAGGTCAGCCTCGTCCAACTGGGTTTGGAAAGTCTGACATGACACACTATGTTAGAGGTGAGGGTTCATCATTTGGCATTGATACTACAACCCAATTACCTCCTACTTTCCCCAGCTCAGGACAGTCTCTGATCCAGCTCTACTCTAACATCATTCCTGAGGAGAAAGGCAAAAAGAAAGGGAATCGAAAGAAGAAGCAGGATGCTGATGCAGATTTAAAAACTCCTACACCTCACACTTACCTCACTGCCCCACTCACACCATGTGTATCTGACACATCATCCACACCAACATGCAGTGCTGCTGTCTTGGGGGACCAGGACAACTCTGAGTCTTCCAACCCCTCATGCTCTATTAGCAGTCTTTCATCGTCTGCAGAGCAGGAAAGCAATCTTTCTAGAGGTACTCAGCTGCAACAACAGTCAAGTGTGGGCTCTGAAGTTGAGAGAGGGCTTCTCCATAACATAAAGTTAGAAAAGGTAGAGACCAGTGAGTCCCAGAAGACTGAGGGAAAGCCTGCACTCAGTCTGAGTACAGCAGAGGCTGGGATTGTAAAGACTGAAGAGGGTAATGCGGTAACTTCCCCCATTACAACATCCCAGAATGGGGACTCTGGAAATGAGTTGCTCAAACACCTTCTGAAGAACAAATGCACACCTCCTCCTTCCTTTCTCACACATCAGCAGTCTAATGACAGCATACAATCAGAGGATGAAAGCCTGACTGACAGCAAAAGTTCTGTAAGAAGGAACAGTACAAATTCTTTGGTAAGACCATGGCGTTTTTTAACACATGTTTAAGCTTTATAAAAAATTATACATTTAAAAAAGCTATAAAAATCTTGAAGTGGTCTCTTAACTCTTTCCCCGCCATTGACGAGATATCTCGTCAATTAAGAGAAAACGCTTCCCCGCCAATGACGAGATTTTCCGTCTTTCCGCAATACCGCTATTATCCACCAGGTGTTCCGCAACTTCTTAAACCCAGAAGTATTGCCCTATGGCAAGCGGTTGCATGTCCGTGTCTGTTTTAAAGATTGCTCTGAATGGGATCTCTATGAAAAGTCCGTCACAAAATGGAATTATCTCTGCTTTTTGCTCAAAATGTGGTGTTTTTGCAGAAACCTACCCATATTCAAAAGCTGATTGCAAAAGAACCACTCAAGGTAGGATGAAACGTTTTTTTTTTTTGTTTGCAGAGGATCTGTTCTTTCATTTGGTATATTGTATGTTTTATATATTTAAAGAAGAACATTTTCTGGAAGGCATTAAACTTTGGTGAAAATCATGAAAGGCGCTGGCACTGGCTGGCAACTTTTAAAAAAAACGCTGGCATTGAAAGAGTTAAGTTTTTCTGTGGTTATATGATTAGTATTTTTAATATGATGTATATTAATTGGGTTCTAATTGTATTCTAAATATTAATTAATTGTGTTCATATATATTTATATACTATATTCTAAAATTAATAGTTATTATTAATATTAATATATATATATATATATATATATGTAACATTTAAAAAACAGTATCCGATTGCACAAGCAGCTGTTTAAGAACTAGTCTAACAAACTAATAGTTATTTAGAGATAATTAGACCAGTCTATATTTATCTAACTGATTTAAAGTTCAATGCACCTACATTTTGTAATTTTTTATCAACTTATACACAATAAAAATGGTTGGTTATGTGATTTTAATTATTTTCCCACCAGCATTTGTTTTAAAAAAAGTTACCAGCCAGCACCAGCATTTTTCATGATTTTCACAAAAGTTTAATGCCTTTCAGAAAATTTTGTTTAAATATATAAACATACAGTAGGGCTGGGCGATATGACTCAAAAAATTATCGAGAAAATGTTTTCCATATCAGTCGATATCGATAATTATCATGATAAATAACAAATCTTTACTCCTGTCAAATTTAAAGGCAGATTTTTGCTCCTGAATGAAAATTGTAAAAACCAGACAGTTAATAATGGTTTTAAACTACTTTTTATTCAGAACATGACAAATACAAAAACTAAAATCTTGTTTTAATGCATCTGTATTAAATGTAAATCTATTTGTTATGAAATCAACACTTTCTGACACAAAAGCAGCAGACTACTGTCCCTTTAAGACCCAAGACAGACTGCTTTAAGTTTCAATATACTGAGTAACAGCTGTTTATGTTCACTTAAACAAGAAAGAAAACTTAGTTCAGTGATCACGCGTGTGTTATACATATACGAGCTATACACGCTGATAAATGGATGTCAAGGGTGTCACTTTGCTGTGGGAGCGCACATACCCAAACACTATATTCACTGCAGTGGTGGATCTGCTGCTTTTCCTCAGTTTCCTGAATTTGTGAATGTCCTGTAAATATACTTTTAAAGCTGGGCGGACGTGTGCGTGCGCAAGGCGGACGCTGAATGAAAGTAAAGTATACTGCACGCACCTGTGTCTGCTGTGTTTGACGAACCCTGTTTGCGCGTCCAACATTACACACAAGAAAATGTTTCCGCGCATTTGGATTCCGTCCGCGTTATCCGCATCGCGAAAATCATAGGTCTCTACTAATAAATAAATAACTTGCCTCATCTTCCACTCCTTCAAGTCTGACTGTCACTGTGATTGTAAACCAAGAGCGCGTGCCGCATCCGGAAGTGCTCGCGCAACATTACGCACAGTGCTTAAACATTATCGATCACTTATCGAACTGTCCTTATCGTTTTATCGAAAAAGTTTATATCGGTAAAATTATCGTTATCGAATTATCGCCCAGCCCTAACATACAGTATATCAAATAGTGCTGACTTCTTATAGTCGAGGATTCGACGATTCGATTCGGAGATCTCTGATTCGACTATGAACCTCATAGTTGAATAGTAGGGAAGTGTTATGTAATCATTGATCAGTAGCATTGAGAAGCTTAACCGCATGGATGACAAGTAACCGCAACAACCGCGCTTTTCACGTTAAATTCATATAGCTATGCCTATATGCCTATAATACCTTCTTGTTTTCCACATCATATTTATAATAAAGGCTAAATAGATTGTCTAGAGTTAAGAGAGTAACTTGTTTTTCGTACATTTCTATTCAAAATGTAATACTATGCAAAAGTGAAACTAAGATGACAGAATAACTGTAACGTCGTCTTGCATTTAGAGTAGAGTTTTTAAAGATTAAAAGTTTTAAAGATTAAGATTACTTTAATTTAACTGATCAACACAAATACAAAGCGCCATAATATAACTAATTGCTTACCAGCATTAAAACCACTTAAAATAAAAACCTTTATAGTTTTTTTTTTCTTTGTATACAGCGTCCGCTCCGTGAATAAGGGAGCTGCACCCAAAAACGCTGGTGGCTTTATTATTAACTGACTGAACACTTGACTCTTACCTGGACATTTAGATTTGAAAGTTTTTCTTCAACAGTAGGTGCGTGAAACATTATAAACATTGAAATCACATGCGACTCGACTGTTTAAGCACGTCCAATATGTTGCAGAGAGTCCGCTTAATAAACGTTTTTTCGTTCAGTCCGCGTGATCTAAACATTTTTGTTGTGTAATTTTTTTACTGGCATAGGCTTTATTCCAACATATTTTTGACCAAGAAACACTCGGATATAACATAAGTTGTTTTGTAATGTTAAGTTTATTTTAACGTGTTCTGAAATGATGACAAATCTTTCTGACTAAAAATGATCTATTCAGCCTAATTTAGCCAAAATAATGATTTATCGTTTTCATACTTTATAGATACACATTAATTTATCTACTAATATACTATAGAAAATGCCATAAATAAATATTCATTGCCTTCTTTAGAGGTGCATAAATACTGTCTTAATTTTAATTTCTTTAAGACACTGCTTTGTTCTGTATTTACCCATGCTTTGTAAATCTGCACTTAAAAAGCCTTCTTGGTAAGAAATGGTTCTTTAATTTCTTTTTGTTTAAAAAAAAGATATATTTAGCTGTAGTATAGCTTGTTAATCTTTTTTCATAACATGTAGCCAATTCCTTCACCAGGACAGCCCTAGCTGCTATCTAAAAAAAAAAGTTTCGACTATCAGTCGACTATGGCAAAATCTAACGAATCAGATTCGACAATGAAAATCCTTAGTCGAAAACAGCCCTAATATCAAATGAAAGAAAAGACCCTCTGCTTTCAAAAAAAAGTTTCATCCTACCTTCATTAGTTCTCTTTTTATCATCTCTCAAATATGGGTAGGTTTCTTTAAACACACAACATTTTTTGAGCTAAAGCTGTGATAATAGCGTTTTGTGAAGGACTTTTTATAGTGATCAGATTCAGAGCGATCCTCAAAACATACACGGACATACA
The DNA here is from genome assembly GCF_030506205.2 of Paramisgurnus dabryanus. Lineage (NCBI taxonomy): Eukaryota > Metazoa > Chordata > Actinopteri > Cypriniformes > Cobitidae > Paramisgurnus > Paramisgurnus dabryanus. The sequence continues at coordinate 3,716,608 of NC_133358.1, read as the reverse complement.
GCTGTTTGCCCCAAGTTTAATGGGACTTAGATGGCATCATGCTAATCCCAGAGGATCAATTAAAAATGATGGAAGTCATAAGCCAAAGAGCTCTCAGAAAATTGGTGAATGTCATTTTACAATTCCCTTTAGACAAAAGCATAGGTTAAGTTATTGCCATGCCTCTAGTTATCATGCTAGTTTGATGGAAAACTGCCTACAGATTTTGAATCTACTTTGAAGGTACTTAAATGCTCATTTTAAATAAACCTAAATTAAGTTCCTCATATGCAAACACAATACGTTTAACTTTAAATTAACTTAACATTACGTAACTTATTTGACTGTTGCTCTTTGGGGATAAAATATATCAAGAGTTCAGATTCAAAAGCTACTAATGCCACCTCTGTCATCAATAATGAGATAATGATTGTAACAGAATGCTTTCGACACATCATTTATCAAACACTTTTGCGTCAAATCCACATAATCTTTCCCCCAGGCCATCTAGAAATACCCTTGTTTTTAGGCAGAATCCATTAAGAGTCTGATAAAATTGCAAATTAACAATAAATCAAGCCAGACACACTTTGCAGGTTTTGCATATGTTTTATGTCTACAGAATATAAACAGCCACTTAATGGGAGATGCTGATCTTGACACATCTGTAGCCGAGCAGTCTAAGAGAAAGCAGCGCAACAAAAGGACATCTAAGACTGGAGCTGAGAAACCTACATCCCGCTGGAAAAAGAGGAGAAATGAAGATGACGAGAGACAGGCACTGTACACCAATACAGACCTGCTGATGACACAACTCAAACAGGTAATTACTCTAAATCTAATTCAAGATTATGATATATGGAGTCAGTTTACAAAGAGTCTGTTATATTTATTAATGGCATTGTTATATTAATGACAAACTAACCTGCATGTCTTTGGACTGTGAGAGGACTGGAGAAAACTCCAGAAGGGCTCTAAACTTTGAGAGAGGATGCACTGGGACTTAATTTGGTAGCACCAGAGTTTTTAAGATGAGGCAAGAATAAAAAGAAACTCTGAAACTAGTTCCAAACGTGTTTATGCATACATACTTACTTTGTGCCTTTGTGTTTTCAAGACTGGATTATTGTAATTCACTTTATGCTGGTGTTTCTCAAACAACTTTAAATTGTTTACAAGTAGTACAGAATGCTGTGGCCAGACTTTTGACTGGAACTCATAAATTTGATCATATTTCCCCTATTCTGGATTCCCTGGGTTGGCTTCCGATCTCATTGAGAATTGATTTTGAATGGTGTGCTCCCTCTTATCTTTCTGAAGATCTTAGGGTTTATAAGCCCCCTAGGTCCCTAAGGTTTAAAAAAGGGGTTCCCTTTCGAGAACGGTTTTGCTCCTCTTCCGATTTTCTGAAGCTTTTTTATGGAACAACACCAATGTACTGGCCAATGCCTGCCATGACTACGTATGGACGCTTCGCCACTATATAATGACATCTTTAAGGCATATCCTTTGATATTTTCTCTTCACTTCGTCATACTGAAGCGTTGCCTTAGAGTAGTAATTCTCAAAGTGTGGTCCGCGGACCACTAGTGGTCCGCCAAACCCCCCCAGTGGTCCGCCAAAAGATGACCTAAACTAGGCAAGTGTTTATACAATCGTCACTTATTTATGTAGATTTTTAATGCACTTGCGAAACTGTGATATCAGTTCTTGCCTTTCTGTTTTAATAACATAAAAATGGATCGGTTGGCTAAACCACAGAGGAGTCAAAATAAAAGATCAAGCGTCAACTGAAAGCAGCTAAAATCCACAGATCTATTAGTTTTGAAATGTTATAGTTTTTGTTCATATGTAAAACCCCTGTAATTTCAGTGATTTTGGACATTAAGGGGAACATTTTTTTCAGTATTTTATTGTTACCATAGTTACAACCATAGATTGTAATTTCTTTATTTTTTATTAGAGTTTTATTTGTTACAACGAGACTTGAGACTTGACTTGGACTCGAGCCCAAGAGACTTGACTTGGACTCAAGCTCAAAGACTTGAAACTTGACTCGGACTCGAGCTCAGAGACTTGTGAGCATCTCTGGTATACAACACATACCAGAAAGATTGAGATACGTTATGCTTTTTCTTCTATTACAGCAATTTTTGGAAATTTAATTAAGGTTATTTACAATGTTGCCCTAATGTCCCTAGTAAAAAATAAATATACTAAAATATATTTTAAATGCATTTATTTTATGCTAAGTATACTGCAAATACATTAACACATCTATGTACTACAGTAAATGAAAATACCCCATAATTGTACTTATTTCATGCTTTCTTCAAATGCAGGCAGAGTAACTTTGTGCACTAAAAATAAGTTGTAAAGTAGTCCATTATGGGAGGTACACTTTAAGTTGAATTACAGTGTGCTTTGAGAAAGTATACTGATTAGGTTCTTGTTTCTATCTACAACATTGTTTGAAACTATATAAAAAGTTGGCGTGTCTTTACCAAAATATTTGTCATAATACAAGTACTTTTTTGTGCTTGAAGAACAATTATTTTATTTAACAGAAAAGTTTTATATACACATATTGATCATACAGTATATAACTCCTTATAACAAAGTTTACTGTACTAATGGAAACAAAAATATAAAATGTATCATTGAAACTATATTTTAACATTTTCAAATGCACTTTTTTACAACAATGACACTAAATTTACATGTATATCTCTCATTTCATTAAGTTTGTACATGAAAAAATAGGACTGCATAAACACTTAAATATCAGCCTAAGTCAAGAAATGCTATTAATCCCTTTCAATATTGTTTGGCATTGTGATAACATATATTTTGTCTTTTGACCTGATCATGATACATTTTCTTTGGAGTGAGTAAGGATGGATAGCAAATACATGTTTATGTAATGCACTTCAGTTACAAATGAAGAGGATCTTTGTTTAAGTTAAGTTGAACATCTTTGCAAAGTTCATTTCCAATTCTCGCAAGCTCCTTAACTAAAACACAAGAAATATGTGTCTTGGAGGTATCAAGCCACAAAACTCATGATTTTACAGAGGGTTCCATCTTCCAACTGAACAACTGAGTTGTTTCTTTTTGTAAGTGTGGTGTAATTGTAAGAATGGTAAACAACACCTTTAGAAATAAACCGTTTGTAAAATAACCCTGATTGAACTGTCACATTACAGTTTTTCTCGATTGCTAAAACACTATAACCAGGCTTTTGAACTAAAATTTCAAAACCATAATGCCATTTTTCAAGAAGCACAATCATTTTGCTGAACTATAAACACTACTCCCCTGCTTTAACACATGAGTCAGATTTGGTGAACTTATACTTCAAAACTTTACAGACAAATCCCTACATTTCTCAGTGCTTACACCATCTGATCATATGGAAAGCACTAGCATTCAATACTGTTCACTCAATTCAGCACAGCTTAGGCTCAATTAGCAAACAATTACCAAGGTGGAAACACTAAGAGTCAAAATTGAACATACTTCAATCAGATCCTTCAATAGGCCTGAATCAGTTCACTGAGCTTTGGAACAATTTATCCACAGAAAAATAAAGGAATAGGTCGAAGAGGTGGAGGAAGAGGAGGATGAGGGAGAGGAGGAGGGAAAGAAAGAGGAAGTGGTGAAGTAGGAGGAAGAGGACATGGTGAAGGAGGAGGGAGAGGACTTGGTGAAGGAGGAGGAAGAGGAGGATGATGTGGTGAAGGAGGAGGAAGAGGACTTGGTGAAGGAGGAGGGAGAGGAGGAGGACATAGTGAAGGAGGAGGGAGAGAAGGTGGACATGGTGAAAGAGGAGTAGGGAGACAAAGGTCAAGGTGACAATCAGTCTCAGATGAAATTCGAGCCACTCTAGCTGACCATGTCCTTGTCCATGGTATGACTATAAGGGAGGCTGAGCAACGAGTAAAACCTAATTTGAGTCAATTCACTGTTGCTTCAGGGAGGAAAACAGATAGATGTACTTACAGTAAGACTGCTCTGTACAGTAACTTTAGTGTGCATACACTGTTGGACTATGCTACTGGTGATAAAGAAATGCATCAAATTGCCTTCCATACAGATTGACATATCAGTAGATGAATGCCAGGGGTGGATCATGTAATGATGTGCTTCTTTAAAAATTACGTTATGGTTTTGAAATTTTAGTTCAAAAGGCTGGTTATAGTGTTTTAGCAATCGAGAAAAACTGTAATAGCAAGTAGCTCTTTATTAACAATACAGTTTTTTGTGCCTATATACCAGTCTTTGTCATGGTGCTTACTGTCTAGCCAGAGAGAGGCAAGTTGTCTTGTTGTGCGAAGGCAGACACTATGTTGGTATTCAGTTTTCACTGCAATTGTATGGTGGCGCAGTTGGTAAAGACAGTACCCCTGTACGGGAGGGACCCGGGTTCAAATCCAGCACAAGATTTGTATACAAATTGGTTTGTATGAAGTGTCAGTGTAAAGCAAATGTTCAATCCTGGTGTATAAATAACTGTAAATAGACTATGAAGAAATACTAATATTTTTTTCAGTGCTCTCAAGGTACTATTAAACAGAAGTCCTAGCCTGCATGAAGTGTATTTTAATGACACTTTAAGCACTTTTAGCACATTTTAGTATTACCTAAAATACACTAGAAGTCTGAGTTGAAGGTACTTCCAATGTCATTGCAAGCAATTTTAAGTATGTCTTAAGCATACTACATCTCACCCAAAGTTTTATTTACAATACAATTTTATTATGCTTCAAATGTGTTTGAATGTCACTATTAGTAAAATACTAGTATGGGTTCAGTTGATTATAAGTATAACATAAGTGTAATTAAAATGTAATTTAGTTGCAATTGTAATGTTATCAAAATCAATTTCAAGTGCACATTGAATGTTCTGTTCTGTATATTGTCCAAAATTAGGGTAGATACTTAAGTTGTACTTAAGTATACTTTGAATAGTTCCACTTCAGCACAAAAAAAGTATATTTAACACAATTTTAGTTGGACCCCATCACTACGTTCACACAACTAAAGTGCATTAAGTACAAAATTAGTTGTTCCAATTTAGCGGACTTGAAGTATACCAATATATAGTGTTCAACAAATACATTTAGTTATACTAAAGTACATGTGAATAAATTGTACTTAAGTATACTATTTTTTCACTAGGGGTAGAATCCATTAGATAATAAAAAGAGCTTAAATGTCACCTTAATGTCAGTTCAACAAGTAGCATTAATTACTATTAACTAATACATTTATCAGATGCATGTATAAGAAATGCAGTTGCTATTTTTCACTCAAGCCATCTGTCATCTACTGTTTTTCTCACAGCAGCTCACTATGCTGCCATTGATGGAGCCCATGATCGGGGTTAACTTTGCACACTTTCCCCCGTATGGCAGCGGGCATTTGAATGGAGAGAATAGACTCTCTGGATCTTTTGGGAGTGCGTATCTGGATGGACTATCTGACTACTACTCACAGCTCATCTATAAGGTATTACATTTAAAGTCAATTTCCTCCTTTAGATTATTTTGTATCTTGAGGGTCCTTGAGGTGTTCTTTAAGTTATTATTAGGGCTTGAGCACCAAGGAGCAGACCAGAATGGTGGTATAGACATCGAAAGTAGGGGTTTTCGGTACTCTTCTGTATCATGGCAAGACCTACAAAAAGTCTCTTGGAGCGAAGTTTTAAACCAAACAGGAAGACGGCTATTCTGAGTTATTTTTGTGATTTTTCACACAGTTTTTGTCATTTCCAGCCATCATATTTAACAAACTCCTCTTACTGTTTTCCTTAAATCATCATCATATTTGGTAAGTGTCATCTAAAGTGCCTTTTGATGCTGAATTGTGAAATATTTGACTCTACATAAAATTTTGTATCGGTTCTGGCCCGACAAAGTTTGATGTTTTGCCTTGAAACCGGAAGTTGCTGGAACTTAGGCATACAGTGTCCGATCTGTCTCAAACTTCACATGATTGATAATAGTCCTGACCTGAACACATCTACATGTCAATAGTCACTTATGGTCCATAAAGCCACCAGCTGGCAACAGGAATAGACATATTATAAACTAATTATACAATGTCTGATGTGTCTCAGACATGATTAATAAGAGTCCTGGACTGAACAAATTTAGATGCCATTAGTCACTTATGGCCATAGCGCCACCAGCTGGCAACAGGAATTTGCATATTTTACACTGATTATGTAATATCTGATGTGTCTCAAAAATGATTGATAAGAGTCCTATTCATAGCCGCAGCAAATTTAGCTGCTATCGTGTATTATGTTGTGCTATCTGTCGTTTTTCTATGCTTTCCACTGCTTCTATTATTGTAAAGCTGCTTTGAAACAATCACAAATTGTGAAAAGCGCTATATAAATAAAATTGAATTGAATTGAATTGAACTGAACAAATTTAGATGCCAATATTCAGTTACAGTCGTAGCACCACCTGCTGGTGTAATGAACAGACATGTTTTACATTAGCTTAAACATACAGTGCTTTAAATATTGTTTAATAAGACTTTAGGACTGAAGGCATTTATGTACGCTATTCGGGTTTTAGTTATTGTGCCACCTACTGCCAACAGGAGGTTTGGCACCTCAAAATACAATTGGCATATTCCTCATACATTTACCCACTTAAATGCATATTGCCCATTGTTCAATGCTTTACTAAGGCCATAGGCTAGTGGTGGCCATGAGTGCGAGGGCCCTTTCATCACTGCTTGCAGCTTTAATGTGTTTTGATTTTGGCTGATGTTCAGTGAAAACCTTTATTTTCCTTTATTTATGTTATCTGTTTTGTAATTTGTAAAAATGCTCATTAGGCTACATGATATTTTACAGAAAATTAAGTTGCTTCTTTCCCTAAGGCTTTTTTGTGTTTGTTTGGGCTTGTAGCAGAACAATCTTAGCAATCCTCCAACACCACCTGCTTCACTTCCACCCACACCACCTCCTGTGGCAAAGCAGAAGTTGTTAAATGGCTTTGCAACTGCAGAAGAACTGGCCAGGAAGAATGATGTTATGGGTGAGCATGAGGGTATGAAATCTTTGACTGACTAATTTATGCACTGTGTATGTTAAATACACACATAAAACTACAAATTGGTATTACATTTTTTTTAACATTGTGTGAGGATGGTATAAGGAAACCCAAGCAAAATGAGGACATGCTAAAAAATTTTGTTGTTGTTATGTAGAGCTAAGCATAATTATGGAGTAACTTTTACTTTGCACTTTGTTTACTTGATTTCTGAAAGAAAAACCTGGTTTATGCTTTTAATATGTCATACAATTAGTACAAAGTGTGTGTCATAGCCATATAAAACTGCGTTAGGGGAGCTAGCATAAAATTGTATCTGTTTTTTAACATCTTTTGTTTTGTGACTGTTTGTCAGTTTCTAAAAGCTTGGGTCAGAAGCAGCTCACTACCACATTTAAAGGTGAAGATGAACTGCTGGGTCACACAATTACTCAGGGTACTAAGACTGTTGACGTTCCTGCATCCCTACCAACTCCACCTCACAACAACCAGGAGGAAATTCGGTAGGTCTTTGAGAGCCCCAACAGTGCTCACTGGAACTTTCAGAATCTTAGAAATGCACCTATAACCAATGCCATCATTATGTGGTGCAACAGTTAGGTGGCAAAGGTTTTGAGACAGCTCTTAGCTTTTACCCATCATGAGATGTGTCTTGTGTCAATAAGACCTGTTTGTAGGCCATCAGTTGGGACCGAACCAGCTGATATTAATTTGCACTGACAGGGGGCTGGATTGCTTGATAATAACTGATTGTCTTGGCTTTCCATGCTTTTTTGCACCTCCCTTTCTTCATGTGTTCAATCCTTTTTCCTTGTGTCATTTTAAATTATTACACAACATAATTTCTGAACTTAATTGTTTTGGTTTCTTTGTATTTATGGATTACTTGGATTGTTTCCAACATCTGGTGAAAATTTCATGTCAATAGCACCTTTGAAAATATATTTACTGAGAAAAATGGTGACATGTTCAATTCTTATTTCACCCGCTGTATGGGTATAATTAAATTCGTAGTATAGAGGGTATGCACTGACGTCACTTTTCCATGTGACCATGCCAGAACTCGCCCTGTTGAGTGGGAAAACATTCAACAAAATGGCTGGTTTTCATAGCGGCTGCTATGTCAGTACAGTGTTTCCGCTATATACATTCACCCGTGGCGGCCCGCCACTCCTAAAACATCCCCGCCACGCCTGCGGTTGTGGATAGAAGGGATACAGCAAACGAAATCTCGTTGGATGAGCACTGTTTTATCCTAATCATTTAACCAAACCCAACTCTAAACACAAAATTTCACACGATTGTAGGATGTATTTGTATCCAATTTAGCCAGAACCGCTGTTTTCATCCTAATAATCCTACCTCCAAATCTAATCCTTAACTTTTCGGCATTTGCTGTATCCCTTCTAGACAAAACCCACAGCGTCAGCTCGCAAAAAAGCTACCGAAATGTCCGCTCTGCGAGACTGGCTGTCTAGAAATAAATTCCTTTCTGGATTTGCGTTGTTCACTCATTTATAAATAAATCTCCTAAAATATCATAATTTCCTCTATGGGTTTAGTTTCATGCACAAATAGATTTAAATCAACAGAGGATTATTAAGCTACGTTTCTGTTTTGAGAAATAATAATAAAATAAATAAGCCTATACGAAATATGTTGCACTTAAATAATTATTAAATTGACAAAACGAATAAAAAAGTATTTGAGTTTCTGTTCTTTTTTTGTGACGCGCTCTAAAACCAAACCAGCTTTCTGCACGTCATGTTTTTAATGATTATAAATAAGCACAAGGTTTTCTCCTTATTGTGAGTTTACACAAATAAAAATACATCATTTGAAGTTTCGAATGTTGTTTTACTTTTATCTTTATGACTATAAATTAAGGGTAATTTAAGCTGCAAGGTCATCACGCATATGATGTTCACCGGCGCATATCTACACCAACACAGCGCAGGGCTGCGAGAAAAGACATTATTAAACTTTTGATTTAACATATTACGAGTTTTTTGGACATTCATTTGGAATCACTGTACTCATATTATCAACTTATCGGGCCATTAGTTATTCAGTATACTGTAGGCTATAAGCGCAGCGCACTGCTGAGCGCTCAGCTGTCAGTCAATCGTCTGTGCTTTAGATCGACACTCACAAAGTTTCACATTAAATAAGATATTTGTCCGAAAACAAAAGGCTAAGTAATACTACTTATATGCGACTGCAAGACATTAATAGTCGAATCTGTTTGTAAGGAAACTTACATTATTCCTGTGGAAGAGAAGAACGTTGGTAATAGAAACTTGAGGCAGACGGTGAGACTGTTTTATCTGTTTTCAGACGAAACAGCAGGGTCGGGGTACCCGCGGGTGAACCGCATAATATTTGATCTAACGGGTGTAATAGGCTATTTGCGTGTCATTTGTGTTGTAGATGCAGGTCGGGACTCAATAGACAAGAGTAAAATGCGGGTCTAACATCAAAGACCAAAATTCGACTCGTTTTTAAATGTCCCGTGCTTATTTGTGTTTAAGATCTGTCTGAAGACCGGTTAAGGTTTATATTTAACTGCGCGATTTGCGGTGTGACCGGCTCGGGGTCACAGTCTTTATGTCAAATGGTACGGGTGTGAAATAAAATTGCTGCTGATGTCGGATAACTGGTCGGTTGTTCTGTCAATCACAGCGGTGCGGATTATCAAACAGGACTGCATGACTTTGTAACAGCCCTGTACGCTAAACACGAGGACGAACTTGCAATGCACACTACATTAAAACTACAATGAAATATCCGAACTACGTACGTAGCTGTGTAACGTTTTTTTAAGAAAATACAGTTTAGATCAAACATAGAAAAGCAATATGCTATAAATATAAGGAAATGACAGCGTGAAAATTATAAAAAAATACATGTTAGTTTACTGTAGCCTATAATCTACATTACATTTTTTTTACATTTATAATCCTCATGGGCGCCCCCTGCCGCCACAGCTGAAAAAAATCCTAGAGGAAACACTGCAGTAAAACTATTATCAGCTTTAATTTAAATTTTTTGGCCTTAACAGTGACCCTAACAACTTGCCAAACAACCAGTAGTCTGTGGACATTGGTATATGGCCAGACATTGCTTTTTCTGACATATATGTTTGTCTTTCCTAACACTATTAAATCATCCCACCTTTGTAGAACACAAGGCTCATCATAATGGATGTTTTTTAATGAAGGCTCATTGACAAAACTTTGCAATTACACAACATAAGAGTATTCATTGGTGTATTTTTTATAGGATTTTTTTATCCCAAATTTTTTACATACCCGACACATGGCTACTGCTACTGATTTACTTCTCCTTTTGGTGTTTCTTGGCAGTCTGTAAAACAATAGCTTTGAGTCCTTGTTAAATCTGTTAGTACAGTCTATCGCACAATAGGGTTTTCCCATTTAGACGCCTTTTCCCATTTAGACGCGTTTTCCCAGTGTTTTTGCTGATTTCACACTGTACACAAATTCTGTCGCTCTGTCTTTTCCCACTCAGTGGTTATAACCGCAGTCACTTTCGCCAAAGGTGACGTCACGTGAATACCCTCTATACTTGCTACTAAGTGCATCAGACAAAGTTTAAATAAGATTTAATCCTTTTGTTTAATCAATACAATCAGACAAACAAAATATACATGTTTTGCATAATGATTGGAATGTCTTCTTCTAAATGATGTAAGTGAAATCGAAAACAAATATTCTTATTTAATATGTAAATGAACAATTAAAATGCACTCCAGCAGCACCAATTTTATACTTGGCAATTTTAATCATTGCAATCTAGAGCCTTTACTTCCGAGGTAAGAACAGTACTGTACATCAAGTGTAATACCCGAGGTAACAAGACTCTAGACAAATGCTACGGCAATGAAAAGGAGGCATATGCTGCTAAGGACAAACCCCCCTTATCAAACTGTGATCATAACACTATTCAATTTTTCAATTCAATTCAATTTTATTTATATAACGCTTTTCACAATTTGGTAATTGTATCAAAGCAGCTTTACATAATAGATGTAGTGAAAAGCACAGAAAATCGACAGATAGCATAACATAATACACGATAGCACAAGCAGCTAAATTTGCTGCGGCTATAAATCAACATTATAAGCAAACGTATTACTAATGTAACGTATAGAAGTTAAGCCCAAAAAGGCTGCCTCCCCGGGTTGAAAAACCCCCTAGGAGAAAAAAACCCCGGAATTTTAGCCGGGGAAGTAAAAAAAAGTCCTAGGAGGAAAAAACCCTTGGGAGATATATATATATATATACCTGTACACATACACATTGAAACGGAAGGAGATTAAGCGGAGATTAAGCGGGTTCTGCCGGTGGTCTTTGGTCAGGCATCAGCTGGACATCACGTTGAAGAACAGCCAGTAGATCAGAGGTGTGCCGACTTTCACATTTACCGGAACTGGATCTGTTTGTCTTATTGTCCTCGGGATTGAGGACGAGACAGGGAGAGAGAAACAAAATCTTATTTGCGTAGGGGCCGTTCACATAAAAAGCAAGTGTCACACAGTAATGTGGTTTTAGTCAGCTCGGTTCAACTGATTCCAACTTATAAAACACTTTTAAAAAGGTCTGGAGACAGTATTGAGACCCTAAAGGGCTGCTTGGACTCCACAGACTGGGCCCTTTTTCATGAATTGGACATTGAGTCTGCCACACACAGAATATATTTAAGGTGACATAGAATGATTGAACGGGGTATTTATCCTTGTTCTGTGATGTGACATGTAGACAAATTGTTTTTTGTTTGGGTCTGTAATGCCTTTCTGTCAGATAGCTCTATCAGGCCCGGATTAAGAATTCAGAGGCCCCTGGGCACAATGTCTTGCAGGCCCCCAACGCACAAAATCAAATTGTGTATATATATATATATATATATATATACAGGATTTACACTGACACATTACAGCTGGTGATCACTACCTGTAGGACAATATCAAAACATGTAGATATTTTTGTTGCAAGCAGGGACCTGCACAGAGACCTGTACAGGGGGCAAATGCTCAAGTGAAAAAAAGGCACTTCTCTTAGGCCTAATTCTTTTTTTAACAAAAGATTACATATATTGACACAACTTCCTTACCAGTTTATTTTAATTCCTTCACACCCAACTGTTTCATACTCTACAGATTTCTACAAAATACAAAATAATCAGTTCACACAAAGTGTTTATCACAAGAACATATAAATAAAAAAAATAAAGCAACTGGAACTGTTACAAAAAGTATTGAACTTTAAACTAAAATCTGTTAATATTGGCTTATCTAAACACTTAAGAAAACGTATTATGAGTCATGTTAGCGAGACAAAAATTGTCTTTTGGATAATTAGCTGTAAAACTGAGGTAGTGGTAGTTAAGTAATTTGATCTCCACTGACCTCCCCACAAGTCAAGAAAAACACAGCTGAAATACGACCTGTGTGAAGAGCTCCTGCCTACCTGTCTGTCTGTTGGCGATGTGTGTTGCACGCGCACAGATGCAGAGGAGGAAGGGCAAATACGACAAACTTTCCGCGTCTGTCTTTATCTCGCGCATGCGTGCGTGCATTTCCGTGCAGCTTCCAAACCACGGACAAGTGCGGACGGCTCCGTTCGACACATACACAATGTATTTCTTATACAAATGATTACTTTACCAGGCTGTCAGAGCAGCACTGATTCGCGTCATTTACAGGACAGAAAAGTAATGGACTCTGATAAATCAACTGTGCACTGCTGCTTTTTTCACTCATTCTGAGCTTAAACTATGAAGACTACTGCCACCCACAGTCCGCTCGATTCAGCGCAGGGTTATTTGCGCTTAAATAGTTAATCTAAATAATTAACATTAGTTTTTAAATTTTATTTTCTACCATATCTTGGGCCCGAACTGCGCGTGGGCCCCTGGGCACGTGCCCATAATGTCCATTGGATAATCCGGCCCTGAGCTCTATTAGGGTGGGGGATTTTAAACAAGTGGTTTTGCACCTCTTTGACTCCCCCTACTGGCTTAACTTGCAATCTCATTACTGATTGGCTGACTTTGCTGCCACTCAAAAAATGTAGCCAATTATTTTAAAGTGGAGGGGCAGTTAGATGCCTGTGATGTCATAAGCATCAGTTTTTCAGATTGGGCTGTTTTCTGGCTGACATTTCTAAAAGAGGAATTTCTATGACTGAGATGCATAGCATGTCTAGCACTTTTTGTATGTTTGTGAATGCGGGTAGACTACCATTATTCAATAAAGACAAGGTAAAATGGTTTTTCATTCTCTGTCCCCTTTAACTTTTGTGTGGATACAGTTGTTGAAAAGAAAACTGTCACTGTATTTCCTAATAACAAATGTTATATAACAAAGGAGGTTAAGGAGTGTCTAAATAGAAAGAAGGTGGCCTTCATCAGTCTTGATAAAATCAAACTCAAATCAGTTCAAAAGGAATTAAATCTGTTACTGAAGAAGGCAAGTAAAAAATAAAAAGACACTATAGAACATAATTTTAACACAGGGAACTCTTAAAAAAATGCGGGACGCCATAAAAGTAATGCTGAGAATTGTATCACTCACTTGGTTTACAGTCACCTGGGATGCGTTAGTTCAACCCATTTTATTCACATTATATACCAATGAGTGTGTCGCCAGTCAAGACAAAACATTTTTATAAAATACTCTGATGACAACCAGAGCATGTGAGCGAAGCAGAGCGGTGTGAGGCTCCGCTAAATATTCCGCTCTACTGTTCAAGTGCTCCACTCTGTCGCTCACAGCCCACCAAGCGCTCCGTTAACTTTCCGCTCATGCTTGCAAATAAACCAATTCCCACTCAGATCCCGCGCCGACATAAAAAAATATTTAGTAAGCCTAATTGTTTTCTGTACTGACTTTCTTTGATAATTGCATTTATTTAAAGTATTAGCTGATAAATCGCAGTTATGTTTCAAAACAACATTCTTACAGCTTAATTTGTTTTCCATTTAAATGTATTAAATAAAAGTGATTAAATTAAATGAATTAATGTAATGGAATTAAGATCCTTGGCAAATCTATTAAAAAATGCAAAAACTGAACACTCAGTTATTAACACTCCAGATAATAAAATATAAGAGTTTTGATTTATTTTGGATGCTTTTAGTCACCAACATGATTCTCACAGTTACATTTGTGTTATGCCTTAGTTTTGACGAGTTTATTATTATTCTGTAATATGGAAAAAATATAAATAAAGAACGAGGGAGTGTCCCAAAACTTTTGGCCGGTAGTGTACAGTTGTGTGTTGGCTATTAGACCTAGTTTAACTGACACGGAGCTCCGGATATAATTCAAATTAACAATTTGTTTCCACGGCATCCACATGTTTTTCTAATTCACAATTTTAAGTAATAGTAAATGTAATAAGTAATTACGAAATATTATAATAATTCGTTCCACGTTTAAGTAAAACTATGAGGAACGAACTGTTGAATCGTGGAAATGAATTCTTAATTTATGGTCATACTTTAGACTTAATAAGAAAATGAATTGGTAATCTGTGTCTAATGTAAAGATAACTTCTAAATTTGTGGCCATGATTTTGGATCATGATGATCGGATTCGGGGCTCCATTCAACACGAGAGCCTTACCTTACCTATTCATGTATTAAGTGCTGAGAGTATTGAGCGAGCGGAGCGGAATTTTCGGAAATGCACTCTGCGCTCTGATGGAAATATTACCACACCGCTCAACGCTCTGCTCCCGCTCCGCACTGCTCACATGCTCTGATGACAACACAGCAGTTCTCAGTCTACTGAACAGGCAAACAAACCTTACAAAAGTACTTCTCTGCTGTGGATAAATCTGTTAGCTGGTGCGACAGGAACTCTTTACAATTAAACGAAACTAAGACAGTGGAAATGATTTTTGATCCAAAACATGTTGGAGACCACAGTCCAGTAACTATACACGGAAACACTGTTGAACAGGTTTCCTCGTATAAATACTTGGGAATTTATATGGATATCTACTGAGCTGGTCTTCTCATGTCAACAATCTGTGTTCCAGATTGCAGCAGAGGCTGTACTTTTTATGTAGGCTAAAGGTGTTAGGAGTGAATCAGAAGATTATGTACCTCTTTTATCAGTCTGTGTTTGAGAGCTTAATAAGATATGGAATTACAGCATGGTATGGAAACCTGACTGTCCAGTTAAAGTCTAAGATCGGGAGATTGGTGCATACCACTCATAAAATTATTGGGTGGAAGGAGAAACAAACTGTACAAGAGCTGCAGCGATTTTAAATCACACTAGGAAATTGTTGCTTATGAGACACACATTTCAAATAAACTTTCATATTACCCTCTGGAAAACTTTATAGAGTCCCACTGTGTACTGTAAGTCCAATCGCCAAATTCATTTGTTCCCTCTGCAATTAAAATGTTGAATAGGGACAACATTTTTTTGAGTCACACTTTGGAGATTGTGCATGATAATGAATAATTGTGTATATTGTAACTGGGTACTTAAGTCTATTCACTGTATATTTTTCTTTTGTATGGTTTTGTACTGGCTGTGTTATGATGTCCAAGACAAATTTCTCAGAAATGAGACAATAAAGTAAAGTAATACATCTTCATATGATATATCAGGCAACTTCTTAATTTCATCCTCACACTGATTCATACATGGCAGGTGTAGTAAATATTTACCATAACTGTTTAAATCATGTTTAAAGCAACACTATGTAGTTTTTTTACCTTTAAATAATGTCTCTAAAATTATTTCAGTTATAGAACAACTTTTAACTGGACAAATTGTACTGTTGCTGCAACCTGAGCAGCCTCCTAGCTGCTACAAGCACAATCTGAAAGTGGCGGTGGAGGGTAGGAAACACAGCCCCACCCCCTCCCCCTGCCTGCAGAAGAGTGTCTGATACCAGGCACTGTTGCGCTTTTCAACCACATGGGGGAGCTGCAAGTCATTTTTACATGGAAACTACATAGTGTTGCTTTAATGCATGCTCTAGGGATGTGCAGTCATTTTTTCATTTCGATTAATCCATAGGTCTAAAAAATTAGTAATTGATTAACTGGGGGCGGGGAAATCAAAGGGGCTTGGTATACGTCATGGTGAAAATGAAAATATTTTTATTAAAAACACTCAAATAAATCTTAATTTTGAAGTAACTATGGCAGTTCTCAGTCAAGATTTAATGCTCATATGGCTCTCTGTTATCTCTTGACATTTGATGTTTAAATATGAGATGATATGAGGGAACTTGTGACAGCGCTGTACATTTAGCATCTGACTGACTGTATGTTCATCTTACCGAAGTGAATCCCAGAATCACGGCATTCTTTTAAACCGTGATGTAAGGTGTGTTCAGCTCCACAGCATTGTGCTCTCAGTGGGTTGCTGTGGCACGGGTGCGCAGACTTTATCTGTTTGTTTTTGAATCATGCATGGTAAAGTTACTGTTGTCATATGGTGTGCAGCTCAACACAAGGTTAAACACGCACCCAGTCTTTACTACCACAGGCGCTTGTAATGCTAACCAAATGCCGCCATAACCACAATAAATAAATAAGTAAATAAACCCACATGATCATCGGTTTCGTGATTGATCATCCATGCCACGTTTGAGTATTCGAGCAATCAAGTACTCGTGCCCATCCCTAGCATGCTCCCACTACACTGTTTTCTACTGGCTGGCTATTGAAATGGACGTCTAGCACAAAGAAGGGAAATTACCTCACATCACTTACTTTTGTGTTCGAAAATAAGGTTGATATGGTGTACTCTATATATTATAACAAATTATTTAAATAGAAGATACAACAATTTTCTCTCAAAAATGCAAACATACATGTTGCTCACATATTATTGTAGCCCAGTTTGTGCTGAACACAGTGTTATGACACTTGCCATTATTATTTTTAACCCCCCAAAACCCCCTAAGACTTCAGAGGGTTAAAATTGTTTTGTGTTTTCTTTCCAAGGGGTCAGGAACATTGTATCGACAGGGACTCTCCAGACAGCTTTGTCCCATCATCCTCTCCTGAAAGTATAGTTGGCATGGAGATCAGCCGTTACCCAGATCTCTCTAGAGTCAAAGAAGAGCCACCATCTCCCGCTGTTTCTCCAGTCATCCCCATGCTACCCAGTGCCAGTGGTAAAGGTAATCTAAAAAAATATTTGTCTGTTAGAGAATTTAGTGAGCTCCTCAACGACACCTGCACCACCCCTGCAATTAAAATTCTACAAACCGCTTTTTGGAAATGGGCAATTCCAGCCCAAAGAAGTAGGTTTTTAAAACTTAGTAGCATAAAGCTTAAATATAGGCATAAACTTTGTGCAGAAAACATCCTAATCTAGCAAATATTGCAGTTACGCAAGTCACTTGATTTTTTACCCATATTTTAATTATTAAGTGAGTGTTTTATTCAAAATTTTGTGATTTTGTGAAAACCCTACTTTATATAAAGGTGTTTCAACGTGAAATGTGTTTCTTGTGTTAAATGTTTGTCTTTAACAAATGCAGTCTTTTGGTAAATTGCCGTAAAGAGATCATCTGTGAACAGGACTGTTTTTTAAAAATACTGGTAAATTGGAAGGACCGGTTTACCACACTGTTTATGGAAGTTTCTCTCTGTCGAACACACGTAATGTGCTAAATTAACTTAATCGCTTCACCAGAGTTGTTTTAAACAATTTACTATCTATTTATCGAACTGCCCAAGTACTTTACACACTTTCTGTGAAGCATTATGTTTAGACATTACTGTCTAATGTTTAACTCTTTCGCCGCCATTGACGAGATATCTCGTCAATCAAGAGAAAACGCTTCCCTGCCAATGACGAGATTTTCCGTCTTTCCGCAATACCACTATTATCCACCAGGTGCCCTTCTGCAACTTTTTAAACCCGGAAGTATTGCCCTATGGCAAGCGGCTGCATGTCCATGTCTGTTTTAAAGATCGCTCTGAATGGGATCTCTATGAAAAGTCAGTCACAAAAATGGAATTATCTCTGCTTTTTGCTCAAAATGTGGTGTTTTTGCAGAAACCTACCCATATTCAGAAGCTGATTACAAAAGAACCACTGGAGGTAGGATGAAACGTTTTTTTTGTTTGTTTGTTTGAAAGCATGTTTATATATTTAAAGAAGAACATTTTCTGGAAGGCATTAAACTTTGGTGAAAATCATAAAGAACGCTGGCGCTGGCTGGCAACTTTTTTTAAAAACGCTGGCGGTAAAAGAGTTAAGATGCAGTTGTCTCAGCATTTTGCCACAAAAGTACAAACAACAAAAATATGCACCACTGATATAAAGTCACAACACCCACCATTGTTTACAACACAACACCGACCTCGCTGTGCGCTGGTTTAGAGGAAACATCTTTTCTTACAGAGTTTACCGGTATTTTGGTACTAATGTGTGAATTGTGCAGCTCACTAAGTTTCAAAAACAAAGCTTTTACAATATTTTCAACTAATATTCAGATCATGTTATGACATGCTGGATTTCCCTCTAGGCTCTGATGCCAGGCTGGTGGAAGTCAAGAAAGAGCCGGCATGCAATTTTTTCGGTTCGCAGCTGGGGCAGCCGTCCATTTGCTCAAAGACTGACCTGGTGTCAGTAGCCATTACTCTAGACACAGTAGCTGCATGGGTCAGTTTCTGAAATTGCATTTTATTGTTCCTTAGCAATAATTCTTATAAGGTTGTTATGCTTAAGTCAAAATTAATGGATTCTAAATCTGTTTATTTGTCTGCCTATATCCCAGAACATTCAAGCGGTGGTGTCAACGCTGGCAAACATGCTGTGTGTGTCCATCCCAGACAGTTATGACGTGATTCGTTCTCTAGGAGCAGAGCAGGTTCCTCCTCAAACGGCTCTGTTACACCAGCAACATACTATGAAGCTACTCAGGCCACCAGTTGCCCCAGTACATCTCCAAACATTGAACTTTGGTAAGTACACATGTACTGACAGACTTTTTAAAGACTTGAGGTGTTACAAATTTCAATTTTTGATTTATTGTTTTTAGAGACTTGTAGAAACAACATGCTTGCTAACTTGTTATATTGCTATTTTTGTCATTTTAATTTTTTTACTTGTACCTTTATTTTTGAATCACCATGACTCATCACATATCTTTGAAAGCATGAGTTTGTCCAACATTCTTTGTGATACAGGGCACAGAGATAGTTAATACGAAAGCAGAACAGCTTGCTGTTATAGCTAACACTTTCCAGTCAGGCCAATTAACCAATTATAATGTTGACCACCAAACAGAAAATACTCTTCATTACTTCTGTAGAAGAAAAATGGCATAGGGAGACCATAACAACTTAATTCATTGTGTTCTCAAATGAGATTTGTTTTTTTACATTTACAGTTATGCATTTGACACATTTTTTTTAACTACACACAGTGCATTCAAGCTAAACATTTTATTCAGTATTTTCTCTAGGGATCAAAATGATGACACTTGCACTTGCTAATGCAATGTTTTACCAGATTAGGTAAAGGAACATTTGTCTTTTCCAGGTTCTGTTATGGTTAGACCAGACTATCAAATGGGTGGAAACAGCCCAGGACCTAGACCACAGTGGTGTTCCAATTGCAAAGTGGTGGTTCTTGGGAATGGTGTCTGCAAATCTACCAAAGACCTGCCCATAAATAAACAGGTATAAAAACAAAATTGATGAAGATGATCTTGGATCAAAGATGCTCCAATTACCATTTTCTTTTGGATGCATATTACCACTATTCATAGCATTACTTTATTGCATAATTTTCGCATCATTTTATTTCTTCATTTACATCAGATGCCTCCCCTTAGAGGGGGTTCAAGGCGACCATGCCTAATATGAGTGCGTCCTTAAAGGTAAACACCACCAAAGTTTTTCAATGGCTTACTATGTTCTTACCTCAACTTAGACAAGTTAATGCACACCTATCTTTTTTCAATGCGTGCACTTAATCTTTGTACAGCGCATTGTGAATGTGTTAATATTGATAATATTTTATCTGCTTAAATTTATGTTGTGCCACCATGCTTACTCTTATAACTACTCATGAAACCGTCTTAAATAGGGAAAACAAGGAAGTGTTTGGATGCTTCTAAATTCATCCTTGTTTGGATCCTAAGGAATGAATGGGTCTAGGCTAAACAAAGCTGTACAAAGATTAAGTGCATGCATTAAAAAAGATAGTTATGTATTCATTTCTCTTAAGTTGAAGTAAGAACATATAAAATATAGTAAAATATTGAAACACTGTGGTGTTTTGCTTTAAGGGGGCACATCACTCCATTAATGCTAATCTTGCTCCCAGAAGGAAGTAAAAATCCACCCTGCTGCAGAAAATACATAAAGTCATATTTTCATAAAGGCAGTGAGATGCCCAAGTTCAAATACAGTTAAACCCATTTCATATCATTAAAATCATAGCATAACTTTGATGTCTCTCACCCTTTTCCCTTCCACTACCCTTAATGGTATGCAAATGTAACATTTCCTTATGGCATCATAAAGGGTCTGAAACGTATGCAAGCTTCTGCCTAGGGTGAACCTGCTTTTACAAATGTCCTTTTCACAGGACTGTGGAGGATCTGAGAGGAGTATTGTCTTCTGCAGCCATAACTGCTTTGTTCTTTACTCAGCATCCATACAGACTAAGTCAGCAAATAACAAGGTGAGTAGTGCAGTGATTTAGGTAAAATGTTCCTAGGATCTCACCTAATAGTCCATGCTATCAATGGCAAAATAATGACACTTTTTGTGCACTTAATAGAAAATTATGATTTTTCATCTAACTAACCAAGTAGGGATGTTGCGGTGGCAGAATTTTCCCACCGGTTATTTACTTTCACTTGTGAATAAGAAGCAACTGTTTAAATGGAGCACTTGCATACGCTGTGTTAAATCACTTATTAATCCACGTGCGATGCGAAGGACAATAATTGTTTTTAGGGATGGACCAATAAATCGACCGATGATGCTTGCAATGCTTCTCAATGAATTACTGTGAAATGCCGCTACATCTAAAACCCGGAGGGTTCTCTCATGCGGAAACTCAAAATGGGCCGCAGAAGAAGAACCATTTACACACGCAGCTCCAGGAAATGGCTTAAGCATATTTTTATATTGCTGTTCTTCAAACCTTTTCAGGTGTTTTCATGATAATAAAGAATATGTATAATGATTATAGTGTTGCTTTTTCGAAGGCATTTTATAAACGACTCTAACTAAAAGTGATTTCAGATTGATAAAGACTTGCTGATCAAAAGCCTTAGTACATGAAATAGCTGTGCATAGTATCAGCTGTGCGATTTAGAATCATTATTGGCCAGGTATTATTAGTGTAAATTGGTATTTATCATCCCATCCCTAATTGTTTTGATTAAAAGCTTGAGCCACTGTGCGCAGGTACTTCTGACAGAAGCCTGCCTGTCCCAAGCTGAGAAACTGTCTCCTTCTCCAATTAAAGTGTTGCTTGATGATGGGTTTATTATTATTATTAATAAAAAACAGAACAACAAAACAAGTAGGTCATCATTGTCAGTCAGCTCGCCTCACACACTCTGACAGTAATAAATGTGTGTAATAAAAGTCTGACACCTGCTGCTTTGTATTGTGATTGGGATTGTGCTTTTAGGGTCAGCTCTCTCTAACGAAACTAAATGATTTAATTACAAGAAAAAATCTAACAACGAGGGAAGAAGGTGATCTAATCGTAAGAGCCTAAAACACTGTGTATACCCGTTACATCGACTATCGCAACATGCCTATTACCCAGTTAACTAACCAAGTTAATTTAAAATTGCATTTATTTTTTACATTCATAATAGATATTAAATGCTTTCAAGAAGCTTTTAATTTAAGAACTTAAATTAAATATTTTCAGCATTTTATGTTATTAATGTTTTACATTTTTATGAATACATAAACGGTGTATTAAGATTTTTAACTAAGCACACAAAATGTGTAAGCAGTATTTTTATGGCACCCATGTTAGTGAAACAAGTGATTTATTTTTATAGCTCAATGTGTAAAAAGATCATTAAGTTTGGAACCAAAGTATTTTTTTTTCTCTTGCTCTAATAGCCAAATATGTCTTTACTGTCTAACTCTAAGGACAAGCAAAGCCCAGCTAAGGTGCTCCATCAGTACAGTAACAACATATCTGATCTTGATGTACATTGTCTGGCTCAGCTACAGCCTAAGCAGTCTCCACCAACCACTCCACTCAGAGGAGATAAGTCTGATACTCTTAAGGTCACAGTCAAACTAAAGCCTCGGCCTCAAGCAGTGCACAATGGAGGGGATGAACCTCGCTATTTGTCAGGAAAGCGCTGGAAGACTCTGCGTTGGAGGAAATGGAGCATTCAAATTGTGGTGCCTAAGGGCAATTACCACCTATCTGGGGAGCACGAGGTTGATGAGCTCCTGAAGAGACTGGGGACCTCTCTTAGACCTGAACCAATGCCCAAAGACATACGCCGCTGCTGTTTCTGCCATGAAGAAGGAGATGGACTCACTGACGGGCCAGCCCGCCTTCTCAACCTTGATCTTGACTTGTGGGTGCACCTCAATTGTGCCCTGTGGTCAACTGAAGTGTATGAGACCCAGGCCGGAGCTCTTATTAATGTAGAGCTGGCCCTGAGGAGAGGCCTGTCAGTTCGTTGTGTGTACTGCCAGCAGACAGGCGCCACGAGCAGTTGCCACCGCTTGCGCTGCACTAACGTATACCATTTTAATTGTGCCGTTAAAGCACAGTGTACCTTTTTCAAAGACAAGACAATGTTGTGTCACATGCACCGACCCAGGGGAACCAGCTCGTTTGGAGGTGTGCTGTCAGGGACAGAGCATGAACTCCGCTGCTTTGCCGTGTTTCGCCGGGTCTACGTGCAAAGGGACGAGGCGCGACAGATTGCCAGGATTATTCAGAGGGGTGAGCGGGAACACACCTTTCGTGTAGGCAGTCTGGTTTTCCATTCTGTTGGTCAGCTGCTTCCCCAGCAGATGCAGGCCTTCCACTCAATGTCTGCTATCTTTCCTGTGGGCTATGAGGCCAGCCGTATCTACTGGAGTATGCGCCGCGGGAATCGTCGATGCCACTATTTGTGTTCCATCGATGAGAATGACGGTGAACCTGAGTTTATCATTCGTGTGGTGGAGAAGGGTTATGATGACTTGATACTTACTGGATCCTCACCAAAAGGTAAACGAGAGTGAACATATTAAAAGGATAAAATGCCATTTTTAAATGTGTAATCCATATCTAAACACTTAATTTTTTGTCATGTGTTACATTAAATCAGCAAACATCAATTGTGTGCTCATTAGAGCTTTTCACACTGCACTTAACCCTGGCTTAACTCTGTTCTAAACCCTGCTATTAACCCAAGGTTAAGAAGCATTTCACCCTTATAATTTAAAAGCAGGGTTATTCCTGAAATGAACCTAGGGTTATAAAACCCCACTCTGAAGCACATGCTGATAAAAATGTAGACCTAATAATGCACTGTAAGTCTCTTTGGATAAAAGCATCTGCCAAATGCGTAAATTTAAATTATTAAGTATGAACAATGTAAAAACGTGAAACAAATAACCTGGAATTCCGTTAACCTGGAGTTTAGAATAATGCAGGGTTAACTCTTTTCAGAGAAATATAGGCAATTATTATGTATTGATTTATTTGTTGAAGTCCATCACATCTGCATGGAGTCATTTTCCTTATGTAGTCATGAATTATATTTTATATAGTTAGCTGTATGGAAAACCAAGCACTTTAAAGGAAAGATAAAAGTGCTTCCAATATCAGTTGACCCTCTGAAAAAACATTTGTTTACTTTCATGAGCCACGGTTTTAAAAAAAACCTTGCATTGCAAATGCAGCCATTGTTCAAGACATATGTTGTTTAGTAGTAAGTTCAGTAATGTTCCCTCATGTTGTGGTGCAGGTGTTTGGGATAAGGTTTTGGAGCCAGTGGCGGAAAGAAGGAATGAGACCGGATCTCTAAAACTCTTCCCAGTCTACCTAAAGGGAGAGGACCTGTTTGGACTGACTGTTTCTGCTGTTACCAGGATTGTGGAATCTGTAAGTGAAAATCAAATCATGCTTTTATAAGTGCTTATAATTCAGTGAAAGCTTTGAGCTATAGAGTTTGATGTTGCAAATTATGCATTTTGTGTAACAATTAGACATAAGAATCAATACAGATACGATTTCTGAAAGCACACATGGACCTTCTCACTCATGCATTTCCTATGATAGAGCATTACTTTGACGAATCCATATCCAGCATGTAGCTCGTTCAGCCTCCTGAACCATCCTATGAGTCGCATGCTTCTTACTCTTCTCATTCATGCCTAAAGCTGACAGCAACCACCATGCTGATTTGGCAGGAAAACCTCTACAACCTATTACCACAGGAAACAGCCATGCCTGCCACGCCTTGTTTTTGCACTCTTGGATTAACATGTGATATTTCAAGGCTTTTCTCTCATGTGCCTCCTCACAGCCCTCCTCCCATGGCACGGTCAGCTCAACTTCTTCCTTGGGTTAAATACATTTTGCACCCTGACAGTATATGTGCCAGTGTACCCCTTTGACCGCAAAGCTTGCAGTACGGGTCGTCTCTCAGTCACCATGTGTGCAGATGAGATGGTGAAGGAAGGGTGTCATACACAGAGCGCAGCAGGAAGGATGTGATCTTACGCTTAGGCAGATCCCATTTTGTCCATGCTCCCTGGGATTCTTGTTCCACTCTGGACAAACGCCTCTGTTTCTCTTGGACCCGGATTTCTGACTGAACCATACCTCGCCTAACCATTGTGCTTGCATTCCCAAACTGTTGGAAATGTGTCGACCCCAGGCCTTGGCGTCCTATGCAGGGATTGCTGATAATGTCTCCTAACTTCAATGAGCTTTCTGCATGTTCGATGGCTGTGCTAACTGCCCATTTATGGCCAGATCTTGTTGTAATACCTGCCTCCCTAACCCAGACGTCTTTGGAATCTCTCAGACTTAGGGCGACTCTGCATTTTGCCACCTTAAATTCCTACAACAGATGACAAAGGGAGCTGCAGCGGTCCTGAGCGGATGTATAGGCCCACTGAAGAAAAGCTTGGGGGAATCCCCAGTTGGGATGTGGTAATGCTTGTGTCCAAACTGTATGAGATTGTGTAGGATAGATCCATAAGCGTTTGCTAGATCTAACCAGTGAAGTGGTTCGATGCATCTCTGAAAGATGCCACCAGTGTTGCAGATGCTGTGAAGCAGACTAATGAGTGGTTGAAGAAAATCGACAGATCAGGACTCTGCATTAAAACTCTAAATTAAAAACCTGGCTGTACCAGCACAGACTTCTGCCCAGGCTTATTTGGTGCCTCACAGTCTATGAGTTCCCCATATAATTTGTAGAAGGCATAGAAAGGAAAACCAACAAGCATCTGCGGAGATGGTTGGGGATTCCCCCAAGCTTCTCTTCAGTGGGCCTATACATCCGCCTTGGACAGCTGCAGCTCCCTTTGTCTTCTGTTGTAGGAATTTAAGGTGGCAAAATGCACCTGACCAAAAAGTCTTTGTGAAGCCATTTACAAACTGTGATGGGCTCTTCTCTTTCTTCTTACTTTGCTGCCGAAGGTATTCTGCTCTTCAAAGCTTGCATAGCTGTTTCCATAGCTTGCTTTCTGTGGTGCGCTTCCTGGCTGAAATTCTCCTTTGTCTCACAGGATACTATACCTGTGTGCTGCACTTGCGTTGCAGATGTTCCGCACCTAGACTTGCCCTGGTGTATCTTGAGCCCTTTTATGTTTTTACAAACTTTGCCACACTGGCATCTTACTGTAAGATCCTCACCAGTCAATGTTGTTTGCTTTAGCTTTCTCGTAGTCGTATTTCCTGTCCTAGCCATTACCAAATTGTCTGTCCCACTTGGTCTCTCACCCCCCCCCCCCCCCCTCTCGGGAGACTCTGGGTTATTGCTCATCTTGATTATTTGTAGCTTGAGTGTTGCCCTCTTCCGAGTGCTGCACACAAATTTGCTAGCCTGGTGTGCCCGCGCCAGTCTTTCCTTGGGGGTCAGCTGCCTCTCCAGCATTACAGATTTTTCTTGGTTGTCAACCAGTCTTTCCTGGATGCCACTGCTGAACCAGACTTTACATTTTTAATGCACCTGTTAGGTACTTTTTACTACCAATTTAGGTAACTGTAGCCTCCTGCCAGCAGCAGATGTCATCAAGTGGTACCCAACCTTTCTTGAGTGTTTGAACCCTTAACCCCAACACTCAGCAGTGGGTCAGCAGTGGTGGCCAAATCACTGCCCATCTGCCCCTGTTATCCAGCTTTCTTCCTCCCTCTTACTCCCTCCCTCTTACTCCATATCCAGCATGAAGCTCGTTCAGCCTCCTGACCATCCTATGAGTTGCATGCTTCTTACTCCTCTCATCCATGCCTAAAGCTGACAGCAACCGCCATGCTGATTTGGCAGGAAAATAGCCATGTCTGCCACCCCTTGTTTTTGCACAAGATGTTCTAGAAAAAGTCTATTGTCTTTACAAAGCTCATAGAACCACAAAGGACGAAATAGATTTTTTCTATGACCTGTGATATTTATTGTGAATGTTTTGTCAGATCCATGGTATTAATTAAATGTACCTGTGAATATGTTATATATGTTATGTAAGGGATAATGTAGAGGCAGCCGGTAGTTATCGGGAAATAAGCCCCGACAGTGTTATCAGGACCCGACGCGAAGCGGAGGGTCTTGTATCACACTGAAGGGGCTTATTTCCCGATAACTACCGGCTGCCTCTACATTATCCCGCTTATTACACGGCTACTTGTCACATAAGAACAAAACCGGACATGAATATGAATTTGAAACATTTTATTGGCATATTTGTTTTAAATTAACATTTTTATCCTTCCGCGAAACTTTGCACAGATGCATAAAATGATCGTAATACCTTATTAAGATCTTCTGCTTCATACTTGTCTGTCTCCATTTTTTCTCTTTTAGCCAGTCTTTGTGAAGTTTTAATGCCCATTCTGTATTTTTTTGTGTGTTGGCTTCGTAGCTGTCATGCTCTATTTTGTCAAGTTCAGTCTCAGTAAGCTCTCTGTGTCTTGTCATTGTTCGTTCTTCTATCCACTGTTTAAATGTTTTGTTTTTTCCGTACATGTTAAAATTAATGTCAAAATGTTGTGGTTGTCCAGTGTTTGTCACAAGATGGCGCCAAACAGTAATCTTTATTGGAGCGGAGCGATTTAAATCATTCAAGTAGTACCGGCTATGCGTTATTATTTTGGAGCGGTTATTATTTGAAAAGAACGAACCTGCAAATGTCTCAACTGACCAATCAGAATCAAGCATTCCAGAGAGCCGTGTAATAAATATATATATATCTTTATTTCTTAGTAATGTTGGTCTAACACTTATCATCTTAGCTTCCTGGAGTGGAGGCATGTGAGCGGTACACTTTCCGTTATGGTCGTAATCCACTAATGCAGCTACCCTTGGCTGTTAACCCGTCTGGATGTGCACGCTCTGAACCTAAAGGATGCACACACGTCAAGAGGTTTGTATTAAGTGGTATTCTGTATATTTTAAACCTTTTTCACGTTTGTTTTGGGTTTCCTATTTTATCTGTGAAGTTTAAAGGAATAGTCTACCCTTTTGCCATATTAAACTATGTTATTACTTCAACATAGACAAATGAATACATACCTATCTTTTTTCAATGCATGCACTGTACAGTGCGTTATGAATGTGTTAACATTTAGCATAGCCCCATTCATTCCTATGGTACCAAAAAAAAGTTTTATTTTGTGGCACCATACTTACTAGTATAACTTCTCATGTAACAGTCTTTAAATAGGGAAAACACAGAAGTGTTTGGTGGCTTCCCTGTTTGGTACCATAGGAATGAATGGGTCTAGGCTAAATGCTAACACTTTCACGACGCACTGTACAGTGCACGCATTGAAAAAAGATAGATATGTATTAAAGGTGCAGTGTGTAATTTTTAGAAGGATCCCCTGACAGAAATGCAAAATAATATACAAAACTATATTATTAAGGGTAGGGATGCTCCGATCAGGATTTTTGCAGCCGATACCGATCACCGATTTGTAATCTTCGTGATCGGCCGATACCGATTCCGATACCGGTTTTTTTTTTTAAAGCTGATATGCAAGCTCTTTGATGACTGTAACTGTTACATTTTTTCTAGATAAAATAATACCACGGATGTTCCCTTTGTTATATTACTTGCAGTAATTAGGTATATTATTGTTTTAATAGAGACTCAAATAAATAAGCACAACAAATATTTATTCTGCAAAGAGAAATTTAAAATGGCTTTAAAAAGGCTTATGTCTCCTAAAAGTACTGAAAATAAAACACTTCACAGTCTTTACTGTATTAATTAAATATACATGCATTCGTATGAAGTATAAAAGTTCTTTAGTCAAGAGCAGAGAGTGATTTTATTGAGAGATGAATTAGGTTACTGCAGCTTTAAGACGTGAGAGAGAGAGAGATCGCTCTGTTCACGTGCACTGATGACAGGCTGCTGTGTGTGGGCGGCGGCTGAACGCAGACAAGCAGCTGTGAGGAAAATGAAAGTTTAAACGCTCAAAACTTTAAAACGCATGCAAATAATAAACTTTTGGCATGAGGATGCAATTGTCCGTGATAGATATGTGTTGTATAAGCTGTTTGATGGGGATGTGAAGACGCCTCGCGCTGTTGACCGGAGCGCGTCCTCGTAGAACATACGCATATCTCTGTAAAAGCAAAGAGAGACATACAAATCTCTACGTCGCACATGAGCAACGGGTTGTAAAAATGCTCGCGCTACGTAAAAAATGTCTTTAATTGCAGCCGCATTCAGGATCCTTTTGATGACAAAAGTAAACAGAAAGATCGGTTTATGAGATCGGCAGATTTAGCGAGCACCGATCGAGTCATTTAATGCCATTATCGGCCGATACCGATCGGCGGCCGATCGATCGGAGCATCCCTAATTAAGGGTGTATAAAGACCTTTCATAATAAACCGTTATGTGTTTATTACCTTAGAACGAGACCTTTTTATCTACATACACAGAGGGTCCCCTTACATGGAAGTCGCCATTTTGTGCTTCCATTTTTCTACATAAGGCCTCAACTGACAAATTTTTTACTAAGTTGTCTCCGACGATTACATGTTTGTCCGGTGCCGGCTATTGTAGCTTCTCTATGTGTTTCAAAAGTGAGGGGTGAGCAGTGGATTAAGCCGTTGGTTGCAATTCGCAACCTCACCACTAGATGCTGCGTAAATTTACACACTGCACCTTTAATTTGTTGGTACTAAAGTTGTGGTAATAACATAGTTTGATATGGCAAAAGGGTAGACTATTCCTTTAAGTGAGCACGTTTTTTATCATCTTTTAACTGTTTTTGTTAATCAGCTATCTTGCACTTCCATATAAGACCGATTGTGTCAAAAAAGCATGACTTAAGACCATCCCAAGAAGTAAGGCCATCCCAATTCAGAGGATGCTTAAAATGAAGCCTCAAAATGCTTTCTGATTTCTCTGCGCTGATGGAACGAATGGATCCTGTATAGCCTAGGCCAGGGATGGGCAACTGGCGGCCCGAGGGCCGCACACGGCCCGGGGTAAATTTTAATGGACCATATTATAATTAATCAAATACTTTTAAAATGATGATTTTTGTATTCGGACGTAAAACCTCCCAACCAGGAGGGGACGCTAGGTCCCACGCATCGTCACAGTAAGCATAGTCCCGTGTTTGGGCTTATGTGAAGAAGATGTCTTCAAGTTCACGGGGTCCGACCCGGGACCCGATCAAGTTCAGATCTAAATGTTTCACGCGTGCCTCGTACACAGGTCGGGTACAATAATCGGGTCTCGGGTTATTTAAAATGAATGTGTTTTTTCCGAACGGACCCGAAATGCCCTGAACTATGTGTGTTAATGTATGTGTTAATGTCCTTTTCAAACCTCTCCTCTGTTTGCCAAGAGCGCCTAATTACGACATTGTGTGGCTGGCGATAGGTAAATTTTCGTTTAGACAGACATGTCAAATCATTTTAAATGTACATTTTAGCGGTTACCTTGGTGTCATCGTCATATAAACAAATGGAGCAGCCCACCGGGGCTGCGACTGCACACTGCACACACGTCAGTTTACATTCGGGTCCAGTCGGGTTCAAAACAATGCCACTGGTTTGGGTGACGGATCGGACTCGAGACAGAATTACTCTTAGATTTGAAAAGTAAAATACTTTGTTATTAACATTTTTATATATTTTGTTTTGAATGTATTTGTTATTATTATTATTATTATTATGTATATTTATTTTAAATAATTTTGTTCTCTGATGGCAGGATGAGAAACTCCTCTATACTAATTTAAAACTGCCTTGTTTGTTACAGATGTTAAAGCAATGCAGTTAAGAAGTTTTATCTAAAAATGCTTTGTCCACTGAAAATAAAGTTATGATTTAGAATTAGCATAATTGCCAAGTTTAATAGTTAAAATCTTTAAAGGCCGGTTCATTGTATATTGTGGTTCCTTAATAAAGAAAATTAAGAATGATGTAAATTGTGCATGTGGTTCTGGCCCTCTTGGTATAAAGGAGAAAAATGCTGGCCCTCGTCATTATCAAAGTTGCCCATCCCTGGCCTAGGCTATCCCAAGAATCATTGTGCGCCTGTACCAGTTGCATATAATGGCTGAATATTCTAAAGTGAACAATTAAAACATTTATTAAATAATAATTTATTTTGTTTTAAGTATTTTAGTATCACTGTTTTAGTATTATAAGTTATGTTTTGTATTAATATTATTCTGTTTATGTTGCGTATATTTCCAAGGTGGATTAATTTGATATACTGTTGAATAGTTTAAACTAGGGGAGAGGCGGGGCTGGTTGTGGGGCTTGGTTGGCACACAGTTCAATTCCAATTCAATTGTTAATTGTTGCAAAGCAGCTTTACATGAGTAGATGTAGAGTAGAACACTGAGAATCAATACATAGTATAAGAAGTAGAATATAGCGGCTAAGGATAAACCGCGTGAGCGAGCGTATTGATAATGTAACGTATACAGTAAAGTGCTAAGTTAAGCCAAAGTTGGCTGACTCTCCCTGGGACTAAAAAACCCCCTAATAGAAAACCCAATGGGGAAAAATCCTAGAAGGACAAAAAACCCTAGGGAGAAATTAATATATATATATATATATATATATATATATATATATATATATATATATATATATATATATATATATATATAGACACGGTAGGGATAGGAAGCGGGTAAGCGGATTAAACTGGTTCAGCCGGTGGTCGTTGGTCGCGCATGGGCTGGGCATCACTTTGAAGGACAGCCAGTAGATCAGTGGTGCGATGACCTTCACAGCAACAGGAACTGGGTCTGTTTGTCTCATTGTCCTCGGGGGCGAGGACGAGACAGGGAGACAAAAACAGATTTCTATAAGCGTAGGGGCCGTTCGCATGTAATGCAAGTGTCATACATTATAGTGGTTTAATTCAGCTCGGTTTCAGACAGGCTAACTATTGCGGCAAGAGTAAATTACCCATATAAGGTATGTGAGTGCTTTGTTCTAGACAAACTACTGCGGGAAAAGTACATTTACTTGACATTCTATGTGAATGCTTTGTTAAAGAAGAATGTCTTAAGTTTAGATTTAAATTGCTCGACTGTGTCTGGTACTCGAACATTATTTGGTAAATCATTCCAGAGCTTAGGGGCCAAGTAGGAAAAGGATCTACCACCTTTAGACACTTTTGATATTCTAGGGATAATTAAGTAACCAGAATTTTGTGATCGCAGTTTACGTGGTGGATTGTATTCTGGTAGTAGTTCTTTTATATATGAGGGCGCTAGGCCATTTAAGGCTTTGTAGGTGATTAGTAATATTTTAAATTGTATGCGATTTTTAACTCTTTCCCCGCCATTGACGAGATATCTCGTCAATTAAGAGAAAACGCTTCCCCGCCAATGACGAGATTTTCCGTCTTTCCGCAATACCGCTATTATCCACCAGGTGGCGCCCTTCCGCAACTTTTTAAAACCGGAAGTTTTGCCCTATGGCAAGCTGCTGCATGTCCGTGTCTGTTTTAAAGATCGCTCTGAATGGGATCTCTATGAAAAGTCCGTCATAAAAATGGAATTATCTCTGCTTTTTGCTCAAAATATGGTGTTTTTGCAAAAACCTACCCATATTCAAAAGCTGATTGCAAAAGAACCACTAAAGGTAGGATGAAACGTTTTTTTTTGTTTGAAAGCAGAGGGTCTGTTCTTTCATTTGGTATATTGTATGTTTATATATTTAAAGAAGAACATTTTCTGGAAGGCATTAAACTTTGGTGAAATTCATGAAAAACGCTGGTGTTGGCTGGCAACTTTTTTTAAAAACGCTGGCGGTGAAAGAGTTAACTGGTAGCCAGTGTAAAGATGCCAGAATTGGACTAATGTGGTCATACTTTTTAGATCGGGTAAGCACTCTTGCGGCGGCGTTTTGAACCAGCTGTAGCTTGTTTACCTGATTTGCATTGCATCCCCCGAGTAACGAGTTACAATAGTCTATTCTAGAGGTCATAAAAGCATGGATAAGCTTTTCTGCATCTAATGCAGACAGCATATGGCGTATTTTTGAGATATTTCTAAGATGGAAGAATGCTGTGCGGCAGACGTTTGAGAAATGACTATCGAAAGATAGATTGCTGTTAAACATTACGCCTAAATTCTTAACCGTGGAAGATGGCACCACCGTGCAGCCATCTTTGGGCAACGTGTAATCTGACATATTATGTTTGGAGCGATTTGGTTTAATAAGTAGTATCTCAGTCTTATTGGAGTTTAGCATAAGAAAGTTATGTGCCATCCAGTCCCTAATATCACTAATACAGTCTGTTAGCTTAGCAAACTGATGGGTTTCGCTAGGATGTGACAAGATGTAAAGCTGGGTATCATCCGCATAGCAGTGAAAACTTATGTGATGTTTCCTGATAATGTCTCCTAGAGGTAACATATATAACGAGAATAGGATAGGGCCTAGAACTGATCCCTGAGGTACGCCGTATTTAACGGGGGAGTGATAGGACTCTTCCTCATTTACATAAACAAAGTGATATCGATTGGTTAGATACGATCTAAACCAGGCTAACGCCTGACCACTGATGCCAACATAGTTTTCTAGTCTATTGAGTAAGATTGTGTGATCTATTGTGTCAAAGGATGCACTAAGGTCTAGTAATATAAGGATTGAGATTTCACCACGGTCGGATGTTAATAGGAGGTCATTTGAAACTCTAAGCAGCGCTGTTTCTGTGCTATGGTGGGGCCTGAATCCTGATTGGAACTTTTCATATGTATTATTATTCGCTATGAATGTGCGTAGCTGGCTTGCCACTACTTTTTCTAATATTTTTGAAAGAAAAGGTAGATTTGAGATTGGTCTAAAGTTATTAAGATCTCCCTGGTCAAGGTTTGGTTTTTTAATGAGCGGTCTAATAACTGCTAGTTTGAAAGCTGTTGGAACGTATCCTAATTCTAGCGATGAGTTAAAGATATTTAGTACCGTGTCAGACACTACATGAAATACCTCTTTTAGTAATTTTGTGGGAACGGGGTCTAATATACAGGACGATGATTTAGATGACGTTACTAATTTAGAGAGCTCTTCTATTGTAGTAGGTTTAAATGACTCAAGATGTTCGTATGATAATCTAGTGGTAGAAGTACTATTGGGTAGAGTGGTTGCTGCTTGCGTAGTTTCTATGTTTTCCCTAATAAATATAATTTTGTTAGTAAAGAAGTTCATGAAGTCGTTACTATTGTGTTGGAGTTTACTATTGGTTTCTGTTTGTTCTTTGTTTCTAGTCAGTTTCGCAACTGTGCTAAAGAGGAAAGAGGGTTGTTATGATTTTCTTTAATAAGCGTACTGAGATAGGTAGATCTGGCGGTTTTAATAGCCTGTCTGTAGTGTTGAACACTCTCTTTCCATGCTGAACGTCATACCTCTAACTTTGTGTTTCGGTAGTTTTTTTTCCATTTTTCTAGCTACTTTTTTAAGGGCTGCAGTATGATGGTCATACCATGGAGCCAGAGATGTTCACAAGTCTCTGAGCTCGAGTCCGAGTCAAGTCTGAAGTCTTTGACCTCGATTCCAAGTCAAGTCTGAAGTCTTTGAGCTTGAGTCCAAGTCAAGTCTGAAGTCTCTGGGCTCGAGTCCAAGTCAAGGGTCAAGTCTCTTTGTAACAAATAAAACTCTAATAACAAAAAGAAATTATAAACATTTATAAAAAAACAAAGTTGCACATTAAGTAAGGTCAGTGGTGTAGTCTAGATTTTTGTAGTGAGTATACTGTGATTTTTCCCTCTCACCCTTATGACACTCGTCCCACTCACACTCACAGATGCATACATTATGGATCTTCATGTAACAGAGCATTCTGAAAGTGTACTCATAAACACATAAACTGAATGTGTTATCAACATGTCAATTTATTATAAGAAAAAAAAAAAGAGTTTAACAGCCAATGGGTTTACAGCTGGGGAAACTGGACTGATTTTTAGACTGGTTTAGTGTTAATTAACATCTAACTTGGGGCCAAAACTTACTCAACTGTTAATTAAAATTAAATAAACTGTTTACAATCTTCAATCCGTGGCTAACACACGCATTGAAGAAGAAAAATATCCACTCTTTCAATAGCTATTATCTGACAACTATTGATAACATTACCATGCGTAATTTAATGGTGTAAATGTTTTTAATTAATACACATTTAAGATGACCATGAATTAACTCTAATTTGCATAGTCATTGATATAAAAAGCTTATTTTTTGCATATAATACAAGCATTGTCTAAAAATGAAAATAGGCTTTTACTTTTATTATTACAAGACCATCATGTAGCCTAATATTAGACACCAAAACCAAAGTGAAGAAAATTATCTTTAATTTGCAAGTCTGAACTGAACATCAACGCAGACATGAATTTCCTCACAGAAGTTTAAGATCATATACATCTTGAACGTAGATATATAAATGAACACAGAGAAGGGAAGTTTAACACTGTGAAGCACAAGCAAACATGCTGAAGGCAGCTAAAAACCATCAGGATATAATCACGGGCTTATTTTATTGCACTTGAAACCTTATCTATTAAACTGGACTGATGATTTAAATGTTGTTTACTCACATGTGCGTTGTTAACTCTCGGATTTCATGTTGAAGCACTGCTCCACTCGTTCACTTCTCCATATGGACAATTCCTGTTTGTTTACAGTGTCGCGTGAGCAGCTACACTGCAGGTTCGAGTTCATTTGGCGCTAAGCAGACCTCTTGGTGATGTCAAAGTACCGCGAGAGCGATTCAAAGCAGATTTCTCCATGTGATAACTGAAATCGCTCTCGCGGTACTTTGTTGTCACTCGCCTGTGGGTTCTTGTGGCGCCACAGCAGTCTGCTCCCCAGTCACTCTAGAGCCGCTATATTATTAATTTGATTTCAAACGCCGATCAGATCGCGCAGTTCGGCAGGTACAGTATGACACAAAGTAGCGCAAATCTGGACCTGACTGGAGCCGGACCGGATACACTAAACCGCATGTGCGTACAGAAATCTGCTCACTTGAGCCCCTTTTTGCGGTTAAATTGTTTAACCATTTAAACAATTGCAAGCCTTAGAAACACGTTAATGATAAATGTACCCTATTTAAATTGCATATTAATCCGCAAATCGCATGCGAGCTGAACCGCGGATCCGTCACAGCACTACCCATAGCTTCAGATGAATGCCACAGCAGCAGCTGCCTGCAGGGACAGTCGACATGTATGTTCGCGGCCGCGCGCGCGGAGCACGTCACGTGTTACGTCGTGGGCAGGTTGTAGGTAACGGAGGGAGCTATGACAGCGAGCTCATCAGACGTTTACTAAAAATAAACATTGTTCACGAGTCGCGCGGCTCGAGTCCGAGTCGAGTCTGAAGTCTTTGAGGGTCGAGTCTCAAGTCGAGTCTGAAGTCACTGTGTGTGCGACTTAAGTCGCACTCGAGTCTCAAACTCGAGTCCCCATCTCTGCATGGAGCTGGTGTTTTTTCTTTGATTCTCTTTTTTCGAATGGGAGCAACAGCATCCATCGTGCTAGAGCAAACGTTGTTCAGGTTTTCTATTATAATATCCAGATCTTCACGGTTATCTGCTACATGTTTCATTTGAGACAGGTTTGGAAGAGTGCTGATAAAGCTATCTTTAGTGGTGGAAATTATTGTTCTGGCTAATCTGTAGCATGTTGTAGACTGAGCGGTCCTATCTAGAAGTATTGTGTATGACACAAGGCAATGGTCTGAAACGGCATTGCTCTGGGGTGATATTTCGATGTCATTAATATTGAGTCTGAGTGACAGAATTAAGTCTAATGTGTGCTTACGAGTATGCGTGGGCCCTGACACGTTTTGTTTAATACCGAGAGAATTTAGAACATCCATAAACGCACGTCCTAATGCATCTTTTGAGTTATCCACATGGATATTAAAATCACCAACGATAAGACCTTTATCTACAGTGACTGTAAGCTCAGATAGGAAGTCTGCTATTTCTTTTAGAAAATCTTTGTGGTGGCCCGGAGGCCTATATATGGTAGCTAAAACGAACGAAAGCTGTTTGTTGTAACGATCAGTTATTTCCATGTTTAACAGTATAATTTCAAACGAATTAAATTTTAGTTCTGATTTATGGTTTACTTTGAACATTTTGTTGTATATTGTAGCTACACCACCCCCTCTCCCTTTTAGACGAGGAACGTGTTTATAATAATAGTCTTGTGGGGTGGATTCGTTTAAACTGATGTAATCGTCTGCTTTAAGCCAGGTCTCTGTTATACAGAGTGCATCTAAGTTTTGGTCAGTAATTATTTCATTGATAATAGGTTCTTCATTGGTAAGCGATCTAATGTTAAGAAGGCAGAATTTTAACATCTGAGTTTCATCTGTTAATGTATTGTGTTCTAATTTTATGTTAATAAGATTTGTACGAGACGAGGTAAACGGTGTCCTGTATTTATTTGTTCGAGGAACAGACACAGTCGAGATGTGTTGGTACTCTGGTAAAAAAGGCTCTATGTGCTGGGATATATGTGATCTTGACATGTCAAGGCAGCTAACAGACTGATGGGTAAGCCGATCTGTCTGTTTCCTGACCTGGGCTCTGCATAGTCAGACAATATCACAAGTAAGACTATTGGTAAGATTTCTAGAGAGTATAGCACTTCCTTCCGGAGATGGAAGGCCATCTCTCTTTAGCAGGTCAGGTCTTCCCCAGAAATGCTTCCAATTGTCTATAAACCCTACATTATGCTGAGGGCACCACTTTGACATCCAGCCATGAAGAGACACTAATCTACTGTAAGTTTCATCCCCCCGGTAGGCGGGGAGGGGACCAGAGCAAATTACATTGTCTGACATTGTTTTTGCAATTTCACACACCTCTTTAATAGTATCTTTGGTGATCTCCGACTGGCGGAGTCTGGTGTCATTCGTGCCGGCGTGAATAACAATCTTAGAAAACTTACGTTTAGCATTAGCCAGCACTTTAAGTTTCGATCTAATGTCAGACGCTCTGGCTCCCGGTATACAATCGACTATGGTGGCTGGTGCCTCAATGCCAACATTCCTGAGTATAGAATCTCCAAAAACCAGGGCACCTTTAACAGATGTCTCAGCCGGTGTATTGCTGAGTGGAGAAAATCTGTTTGATATTAAAACAGGAACGTGATTTGGATGCCTAATGTGACTATGCCGCCTGACAGTCACCCAGTTAGTCAGCCGCCTTGACTCTGAAGTCGGAACCGAGCCATGTGTATTACGCTTAACACTAGGCGCACCCGTAACATTAACATTAGCGGTCTTATTGTCCTCAACTAGCGTTCGGATGCGCGCTTCTAGTTCTGCAACCTTCTCCGTCAGCCTTACTACTTCAATACACTTAGCACATGTAAACCCCTCTATGCTGACGGAAGAAGCTAAACTGTACATGTGGCAAGTAGTGCAGGTTACAATGACAAGTGAAGTCTTACCGTTTTCATGCTGGGCGATGGCGTCTCCGTTCGCCCGAACGCGGTCCGTGAAGCTGCATCGAGACGAGTGCTGGCTCGCAGCATGTCTCGGCCGCCTACGAGCGTCTGTGGTCAGGGTGATGTGAGGCACGCTGACTCTGCGAAGGCCGGGCAGCACCTCCTTCACAGCTTCCCGATCTGGTGTGGACAGGTCAGAAAAGCATACATCGTATGAATCTGCCATTAGATCGCCAACGAAGGCAGGTTTAGTAAACAGACGGTAAGAAATGCTAGCTTCAGCCGGCACCCGTGATGCTAGCGGTCTATATGCTTACACTGGGTGTTACTAGTGATAAAATCGTTTCGCTAAGTAATACAATTCAGTAATCGTCAAGGTAAAGTATTCCTAAGATAAACTAATAAGTTATATTATATAGATAGGAATAAGATAGTGAAAAAATAGGATTTTAGCTGATAAGCTCAACGGAGCTTCGGGCTTGCGACTCCTCTCCTCGTCTCTCTCTCCAGTACACTTAAGGGCACTGCCACAAAAATCTGATATTAAAATGACTGCCCTCTTGATCTGAACACACCCATTTACTAAAATCATTGAAAGGTCACTAACTGTTCAGGGAACTACACTAACCTTTTCCACTGGTGGCACTTGCGCTACCAACTTTTTCAGTTACTGGCGCAAAATATGATTTGGTCGCACATATTTTTTTCAAGTTATATTAAGGCGCTCTGGATAATAATAAACAATAATGAAACTGTATTGCATACAGATATGCTTTTTATTTTACTTGCCATCTTTTAAACCACATGCCGCCTTGTTTTCTTAAACGTTGCAGTCAGTGTTTCCCACAGATCTGAAATTTACTTGGTGGTGGTAACCGGTAAAAAGGGCAATCATTACCCACTGACAAATAATGGTCTACTATACATGTGACGAAGAACTAATAATGTGTGACACAACACAATACTTTGATTTATTGAAAATTAATATTAATT
This sequence comes from Paramisgurnus dabryanus, assembly GCF_030506205.2. NCBI lineage: Eukaryota > Metazoa > Chordata > Actinopteri > Cypriniformes > Cobitidae > Paramisgurnus > Paramisgurnus dabryanus. The sequence goes on along the minus strand of NC_133358.1, from coordinate 3,677,434 downwards.
TCACATTATATTTCATTAATCTAACCACTCCAAACTTTCTTGGCCATTAACAAAGCTGACACTGTTTGTCAAAGCACCACGAAAACACTTACTGTTTTTGCACTGATATATGAAGCAATTAGACCCCTTTTATCAAACTCAATATAATACAATACTATGTATAGTATATTAATAGACAGTGCAGGTCTATAGATTATAAATGTGACTGATGTTATGACTGATGTTATAATGGTAATAATTTCTATTAAATAGGCACTTTTACTGCTTCTGCTCTATCTTTCTATTTCTCTCTTGCCGATTTAAAAAGCTTAATCCACTTATTATTTCAGATTTAAAAGTCTACTTGCTGTCCCGGTGACAGACTTTACATTGCTTTGCTCGTTTAGTGCAACGGGCTTGACATTAGCACTGCTTTTTGCTACAATCTCTGTGCAAACTTAATATGGATATGGTTTTAGAAAATATATGGTTTAATAATAATAAGATTATTAAAAACATGTGAGAAAGAAAACGCAGCGCGTGGTCGTAACAAGAACCATCGCCATAGAAACCGGAGGCACGCTGAAAATGCACTCGTGCTTTAGCGCGGTAGCGCTCATGGCCGTTTTCCGATCGACTCGGGTTATAAACACAATATTAATCAGACTTGGGACCCAAAGTAATTAAACTAGGACCTAACCGGACCCGACAGACCATTTAAAATATAAACCCGGAACCATACGGGTCCTGCGTCCTCAGTGAAGAAAGACCTCTGCTCAAGTTCAGAAACATGGAAGACACTGCGCTTGGTCGCACCCAATTCATTGAGAAACAGATGAGCATGCAAACGCACACTCATAGGGAGAGACACGACGTGCTTTCATGCAAAATGAAGCCAACGTGTTGATGGCTCAGAGCACGTTATACAACGTATTCTTAAAATCCACATTTCTGTTTATATATAATATATAATAAATAAATGCTCATAGTAAATCATAGAATATTGTCTAAAACATTAGGTAGCACATTTGCGACCCATTAAAAATTAGGGTCGCAACGGCAGTTCAAAACATCGCATATGCGACCATTTTGGTCGCAGTGTAGCTCCCTGCTGTTAAGGTGAGGATAACTTTCATATTTTATAATGTCAGAACAAAAAAATGTCCCCACACTAAATACATATTAGAATTATGATAGATAGAGTTATATAAAATTTCAGTTGATAGGATCACCTATATTTTGACATGAAATTTTAAAGTTTCTGATGAGTGATGCTATGTGGCTTACATCATTGCAGTTAAGTGGTATGTCCTAATGTGGGTGGGGTTGGTTGACACACTGATTTGGGGGTTGGTTGACACTAGTGATGCGCTGGTCGTCTTGTAACCTGCGGGTCGTGGCGGGTTAGCCTGGCTCCGCCCTCCTACGTGCTTCCGCTTAATTTTCATTTAGCTTCAGCAGTACGTCTGGGATGGCTCTATAGAGTTTCGTTTTCTCCTGCAAAAATCTGCAGGACCAATCAGCGAACAGATGGGGGTGGCTAAGAACGATGACGTTGAGGTCGTGCGTCAGTTTGAGATGTAGTTCCGTAATGGTAGCGGAGAAAGACGTGAGAAAAGCTATTCGGTCCGTTGTTGCAAAACTGCCGAATATACAGAAGTTAAAGCCGGAGCAAGAACCAGGTTTGCTAAGTTTTGTTTGTCTGATTATTCTGACTTGTTGTTTCCGTCCGGTTTCGGTGAATGATATACGTCACAACCACACGTTAGCGATTGGCTTTGGCAGATCTTGAGTGACTCTGGGTAGATCCAATAGTTTTAAACTTCAACAATGGACCCTCCTTAAAGGAAGTAACGCTTTGCAATGGAGCGTGGCCAGACTCTCTGTACAAATGAAATGAATGTACGAGAGTCTGGTTGGACCAGGCTAGGGGCGGGTAAAGAAATTTGAAATTTATTGCGGGGCGGGTTGGGGCGGGTCATTAAAAAAAATAAAAAACAGGTATGTTGCATCTAATTCCCTGTAGCATATATATTAAATATTTGGAAATATATATTTTTATATTTGATTACATTCTTTGATAAGGTTAAATTACGTACGCCTACGTGGCAACGTAACTTCCGCAACGTAACTTGATATACCCAACCTTTTGACATCACGTCACAGAGGCGTAAGTAGCTCCCGCTGCCAGCCACAACAACAAAACAAACTGAGAAATAAAAGATGAAAGACGATCGTAAATGTCGTTTTAAATGATTTGCTGGTATTACCTTATGAACTGCGATTATATAAAAAGTTGCCACAGTGTGTTCATAATGTAATACATTTCTCATACAAATAACCTATTACATTGTTAAAAGTGATTACATTGAAAACAATGTATCCATCATCTCGCTTTCTGATTGGATATTGTTTCATTTTTACGTGATAACCTCAAGAGCGTGCACGCTTTTGTCCTCAGGGTTACCCCCACACAGCAGGATTTCGGAACCTGATCAGAAGAAGTTTGGAGCCACCCTGATCGTGAATCTTAAATACTAAACATGTATAATATTTATGATTCACAATCAGGGTGGCTCCAAAGTTCTTCCGAACAGGTTCGGACACTCTTAACACACCTCACACCAAGGGAGAATCTGATAAGATTCTGGAACTTTGTGGAACTTTCAAGATAATTGGGACATAGCTAGAATTTCCAGATGGGGGGAATTGGCCCAAAATCAGCCGATTATCTTTTGGTGTGTACCCAGCATTACAGACATGTGTTGATTAGATCAGAGCACATTTGCAATATTATCAGATATTGATTAAACAAAAAAGAACTAAGGGCGAGCTCACACTATCCAAACCACGCCCGGGCGTGTTTGATCCCTAAAGCCTTGTTTGTTTGACTAATGTAATCTCTCTGGTTTTGTTAACTCTTTCCCAGCCAGCATTTTTAAAACAAGTTGCCAGCCAGTGCCAGCATTTTTCATGATTTTCACAAAAGTTTAATGTCTTCCAGAAAAATTTCTTCTTTAAATATATAAACGTACAATATATCAAATGAAATAGCAGACCCTCTGCTTTCAAACAAAAAAGTTTCATCCTTGTTTGATTAGTTATTTTCTTATCACCTCTCAAATATGGGTAGGTTGCTTCAAAAACACAAAATTTTGGGCAAAAAGAGACAATTCCTTTTTTCAAGGTATTTTACACTGTAAAACATGTCCTTGTAAAAAACTATATTATGCTGGAAGCTGTGGTTGCCAGCATGGCACCGTTAATTTACAGCGGGATACTATTATTAGAAAAAACAGCATGATACTGTTTTTTTACCTACAGCAGTCAACTGTTATATAGCACCATATAGCTGTTAATTTACAGTAAATATGTCACAACCTATTATACCCTGCAATTTTATATTTGTCTAAGTATAATTTGTCTTTTTATATTTACATAAAACAAAAAAGGCCATGTTATTAATTTTTTTATTTGTATCCAACACCTTATTTGTTATGCCTTAAAACAGGCAAAAATACAAGCAGACATATTTTAATATTCATAGCATAAACTGTGGTACTACAAAAAGGCACAAATAACATACTAAAATACAAAAATGACAAAAAAATCAAACAAACAAAGAAGATTGATATTCCTTACCTTTACTTAAAGCAACACTATGTAGTTTTTTTTACCTTTAAATAATGTCTCTAAAATTATTTCAGTGATAGAACAACTTTTAACTGGACAAATTGTACTGTTGCTGCAACCTGAGCAGCCTCCTAGCTGCTACAAGCACACTCTGAAAGTGGCGGTGGAGGGTAGGAAACACAGCCCCACCCCTCCCCCTGCCTGCAGAAGAGTGTCTGATACCAGGCACTGTTGCGCTTTTCAACCACATGGGGGAGCTGCAAGTCATTTTTACATGGAAACTACATAGTGTTGCTTTAAAATACAAATGTAGATTAAAATTTAGATTTAAAAAAGCACAAATGTTTTATAACAGTAAAATCACACAAAAAAATTTAAAAAATTCAACAAACATTAATTTGCTAATTTTTTAAAAGACACCAGCCCAATTTTGAATATGAAAACATGGTCTGTAATATACAAACCAGTTTAAAAAACACCACACCAGCCCACCAGTGGTGGCCGGAATGCAAAACATGTGTTTGGGCTGTCATGTGAACCTAAATGCATCGCAAATCATGTCAAAATACATGCCTGCTGCAAACAATTTGAAAAGGTTTATGAAAAAAGAGACATTCACATAATACTCGCAAGACACTCATTTAACACTAAACTGATAATAAAAAGGGAATATTTTCAGTGAACAATGATTTAAAACTCTGACTTAGATGATCAAACTTTCAGTAAAACTTTACAAAAATGTGTCATTAGTTAACATTAGTTTGAATTTAAAATAAACAATATTTACACAGCGCTTATTAATCTAAGTTCATTTAAAGGGGATATATCATGAAAATCAGACTTTTTTCGGTCCCAGTGCTTCTAATAATAATAATAGATTTTATTTGTAACGCACTTTACATTTATGGCAAATCTCAAAGTGCTACAGTCAATGTCATAAAAATATCATAAAAACCTAGTAAAAATATCAATAAACACATCAATTAACACTCCCCAAATATTTTGTAATGTTTAAAAAGGTTAATTAAAATTCATAGGTTCTGCTGAACAGAAATGTTTTTAGTCCTTTTTCAAAAGTCTCAGTATGTTTAGATGCCCTCAGATGGTCGGGGAGGGCGTTCCAGATCCGAGGAGCTGCAGAACAGAAAGCCCGATCACCCATGTTGCTGAGCTTGGTCTTGGGTGGAGGAGGCGGTTGGAGTTTGTTGAACGGAGGGATCGGGTTGTAATTTGTATGGTGACTAGTTCTTTTAGGTATGATGGAGCATTATCATAAATGCACTGGTGGGTGAGAATAGCAACCTTGTATTCAATCCTGGTGTGAATGGGGAGCCAGTCAAGTGCCTAAGACAACTTACTTCTATCAACCCAGAAAATGTGATCAACCCAATAACTTCGTTTTGGTAAACCATTCTCTGCAAGCATGTAAAAAAATCATTTTTTTCATTGAAACTTGGCTCCCCTTGTGATGTCAAAAGGGGATCCTATTATAATAATATCCGCACTACTATCCAACCGTGTCACTGCCATTTAGTGCAGAGATCAGATCATTTGCAATTAAAAAGGACACACCCAAAAATTGCACTTTTTTGCTCACACCTTCAAAGTGGCAATTTTAACATGCTATAATAAATTATCTAGATGGTATTTTGAGCTAGAACTTCACATATGTACTCTGGAGACAACAAAGATTTATTTGACATCTTAAAAACGTCTCAGGTTACGTATGTAACCCTGGTTCCTTGAGAAGGGAACGAGACGCTGCGTCGCCATAGCAACGCTTTGGGGAACGCCTCGGCGTGACTAATCTGAAGCACGTGTAAAACATAAACAATGATGAGATAATTGTATACTGACCGTGATGCCGTGCGGACCAGGGGTATAAGAAGGCATCCCACACAAACACACTTGCTACAAGTGCCGAAGCAAGTGCCTGCAGGGAGTATGGCATGGAGACGCAGCGTCTCGTTCCCTTCTCAGGGAACCAGGGTTACATACGTAACCTGAGACGTTCCCTTTCGAGGAACTCGAGCTGCGTCGCCATAGCAACGCTTTGGGGAACGAGATGCCCACGCTTCCATACTACCAAATGCCTGTAGCGTGTATAACTGAACACAGTCAAGGCAAAGAACCTGGGACCCTAAAGAGGGGTCTAGGTCTAAATTATAAATCTGACGAAGGTGAGCGGTGAAAACCAACCGGCCGCATCACATACGTCCTGGAGCGAAACGCCTGACCCTAAGGCCTCAGTGGCAGCCATACCCCGAGTAGAGTGGGCACTCACAGCGACGGGTGAGTGTATACCCTGATGTTCATAATCCAGTGAGATAGCATCCACTATCCATCTGCTCAAAGTCTGCTTGGTCACCGGTAAACCTTTTCTGGGTGAACCAAAGCACACAAATAACTGCTCGGACTCCTCCACTGAGCAGTCCTGTAAATATATGTATCCTGTGCTCGCACAGGACACACCAAATTCAGCTTTTCCTGGTCCGCGCTCCTGAAGGGGGGGAGGACAAAGGGCCTGCAGAACAATGGGCCTCGGCACATAGTTCAGCACCTTGGGAACATAACCTGGCTTTGGGTATAGAAAAGCCTTAGCCATGGTGCAAACTCAGACCTGCAGGGGAAACTGACAGGGCCTGAAGGTCCCCCACTCGCTTTAGAGAGGTAATAGCAGAAGGAACACAGTCTTTAAGGCCAGAAACCTATCTGGCGAAGTCTCAAGTGGTTCGAACGGAGCCAACGAGAGCCCTTCCAGCACGACCGCTAGGTCCCAAGTAGGCACCCTAGTGCGGCTAACAAGTCGCAACCTGCGAGTGCCACAAAGAAAGCGAGCCACTTATGGGTGTCTACCCACTGATGAGCCTTCCACATGAGTATGGTAGGCAGAAACTGCTGCCGTTAAACCTTAATGGTGGAAGGAGTAAACTCATCAGAGAACGCTCCTGCAGAAACCTCAGAACTACATCGACAGGGCAGTAAACTGGGTCTGTCAGATGAGCTGAACACCAAGAGGTGAAAATTTCCCACTAAAGGGAATAAAGTTTCCCCGTGGAAGGAAAAACACAACCAGGGTGGAAAGGCATACAGACGTAGCCTCGGCCACGCCTGTACCATGGAAAACCACAGTGGGTAAAGTGTGGTGTCCTGGGATGCAAACAGATCTACCTCTGCGCGTCCAAACCTTTTCCAGATGTGGTTCACCACATCTAGATGAAGTCTCCACTCCTATCGGAGATGTCTGTTATCTCGAAGGGGCATCTGCCACATTCAGGTGGCGTGGTATGTAGACTGCCCTCAGAGAGTCCAGAAGTGTATGGTAGGCAGAAACTGCTGCCACCTATACCTTAAAGGTGGACTAATGATATGGTCTCCACAACCTCAGTTGGTAGCATGACATTCTTCCAAAGGAGTATGGTAGGCAGAGACTGCTGCCACCTAAACCTTAGGGTGGAAGGAGTTAACCCAGCAGAGAATTGCTCCAGCAGAAAACTCAGTACCACGTCAAGAGGCAGTTGACTGGGTCTGTCAGGTGAGCTGAGCACCGAAAGGTGAAGTTTCTCTACTTTAGGGCATAAGCTTCCTCGTAGAGGGAGCTCTGAAGTAAACATCTGGTTCCCACAACCTCATTCGGGAGCATGAGGCCCTTCCAAAGGAGCATGGTAGGCAGAGACTGCTGCCACCTAGACCTTAAGGGTGGAAGGTGTTAAGCCAGCAGAGAATTGCTGCTGCAGAAACCTCAGTACCACATAAACAGGGCAGTTGACTGGGTTTGTAAGAGGAGTTAAACACCAACAGGTGAAATATTCTCCACTTAAGGGCATAAAGCTCTCTTGAGGGTTGTCCAGACGAGATATGAGCTCCTTCTAGGAGTATGGTAGAGGCAGAAACTGCTGCCACCTAAGCCTCAAGAGTGGAAGGAATTAAGCCAGCAGAGAATTGCTCCAGCAGAAACCTCAGCACCACATAAACAGGGCAGTTGACTGGGTCTGTCAGGTGAGCTGAACACCCTGAGGTGAAGTTTCTCCACATAGGGCCTAAGCTCCTAATGGAGCTCTTGAGTAATCATATGGGCTCCACAACCTCAGTTGGGAGCATGACATCCTTCCAAAGGAGTATGGTAGGCAGAAACTGCTGCCACCTAAGCCTTAAGAGTGGAAGGAAGTAAGCCAGCAGAGAATTGCTCCTGCAGAAACCTCAGTACCACATAAACAGGGCAGTTGACTGGGTCTGTCAGGTGAGCTGGACACCATGAGGTGAAGTTTCTCCACTTAGTGCCTAAGCTCCTGGGGGAGCTCTGGAGTAACCATATGGTCTCCACAACCTCAGTTGGGAACATAATATCCTTCCAAAGGAGTATGGTAGGCAGAGACTGCTGCCACCTAAACCTTAAGAGTGGAAGGAGTTAAACCAGCAGGGAATTGCTCCTACAGAAACCTCAGCACCACATAAACAGGGCAGTTAACTGGGTTTGTCAGGAGTAAAGTATGGTCTCCACAACCTCAGTTGGAAGACCTGAGCCTACGAGCCTGGCCCCCTCAGAGGCCAAACCAACAGGCCATATCTCTGGCAAGCTTCCTCCAGAACTTTTCTGGCAGAGTGATTGGGGAAAGGAGAAAGCCACATTGGGCAGTGTGTGCGGTCCTGAGACGCAAACAGATCCACCTCTGCGCGTCCAAATCCTCTCCAAATGGGGTTCACCACATCTGGCTGGAGTCTCAACTCCCCAGCAATGGGTGTTGCCATACAGGGCATCTGCCACATTCAAGTGGCCTGGGATCCAAATTGTCGTCAATGAGCACATTTTGTCCAGAGACCACAATGCCATTATCCCAAAATCAATAATGTAGTGATTTTGGACCTCTCGGCCTTCCATACTGTACTCCAACCTGTGGGGAGTGCGTCTGTTGTCAGTGTCACACGCCAGTAGCACGCACCCAAAAACAGGCCTTAGAATGGAAACCAAGGTTTTCTCCACACCACCAGAGCACGCAGGCAACGATGCGTGACTTTGATAGCAGATCTCCTTAATAATTTATTAATCAACCACTGATGTGATGTCTATCTGGACAAGCACATGATGGCTCCTAAGGTCTGGCAGGAAATGGGAGTCCAACCCATACCACCATCTTTTCCAAGGCAATTTCAGTGCCATAGCCGATGATGAGTTTCAGCGATTTTGAGCCTTTTGGCTTTCCATAATCGCAACAACCTGTGAGGGATGCGTCTGTTGTCAGCGTCACACATCGACAACGCGCACCCAACACAGGACCTTGGGACAGAAGCCATGGCTTTCTTCCGGTTACCAGAGCACGCAAACCCTCGGGAAAAACCCTCCCGTGTTGAATGGAGACATAAGCTCGATGTAAGGAATCAGTCCTCGGATCTGATTGCATCACAATCGGTTTCAGTAACAGCATAGAACTGAGCGCATCACTGAACGATTACAAGTCCCCTCCTTTTGGAACAATAAAGTAAAGGCTGTAAGCTGTCATTTCTCATGTGGAGGTTCTACAGCCTCCTGCACAAGAATGTAGCCACGCTCCACTACTGGAGCCAGCTGTATGCAGGTGAAGGTTAATGGCGGCTGCCTGTCGTACTACGCACCAAAGGGAAGCAGGCACCATAAATGAGGTGTGAGCTGCTTTGCTTCAATAAGAAAGTGAGTGCCACGAACGAAGACGTCACCCGCCTCAGCAGATGAGGATCTCGAATCGTAACACACAAAATCATTATCTGAATTATGGCGCACCAGCGGCCTATCAGGAGAATAAATGCTGTGCACAGCTGTACAAGCAACACACAGCATAGACACAACATCACTGTTTGACTCATCAAACAATGACAAACAGCTCATGCAGGCTGTGACAGGCAGATACACATACATAGCCTACACATACAGGTGTAAAAACGTATGTATATATAATACCTTCATACTGTAAAAAGAGGAGGCTTCACGTGGAAACTGCACGTTTAGTCTTAAACAGTAGGGGGATTATGAAGATGATCCATCTTTCCGGAGTTAGACAGCTGAAAATATATGGCTCTCACGCAGGGCGCCTGCCTGATCCGGCGAGTGAGAGAGAGGGACTTCACGTGCAGGCAGAGATAATCATATGGCGACTCCCACGAGTGCAACCGCCGCTGAGAAGCGGGATCGCAGCCGCGAACCCAAGCTTTCTAGAGAGCGAGAGACAGATACCGCCGCCTGCACGCATGAGTGCAGTCACCGCTCTGCCTCGACAGAAGCGGGACCGGATCCGTGAGGGCGCAAGCCTGAGATATCCTTCTCTAAGCGTGAAGCTGGAGCGGAACACGTGCACGGGAATGCTCACAGTGCACACAGCCAGTTTCCTCAAAAGCCAACTGTGCGTGCTGCGCTCGAAGACACATGGGTAGAGTATCCTTGTCTGTGATATTGCGCTGACAGGGAGATACACATACTTGAACTTCTTAAACATACTTCAGGTTTATGCAAACATACACGTAGTCACTTGCTTGAGGCACTAAAAGCGAGTGTGTTTGTGTGGGATGCCTTCTTATACCCCTGGTCCGCAAAGCATCACGGTCAGTATACAATTATCTCATCATTGTTTATGTTTTACACGTGCTTCAGATTAGTCACGCCGAGGCGTTCCCCAAAGCGTTGCTATGGCGACGCAGTTCGAGTTCCTCGAAAGGGAACTCTTGTGAAATGTCCCCTTAAACACATACAAGGACATTTTTAAAAGTTGTCTTAGTAAGTGAATTAACAATCACAACAAAATAGTTTTTTTATTATCTAATATTAACAAAGATTAATACATACTTTTGTGGACTGATCATTGTAAGTTCATGTTAGCTAATACATTAACTAATGTTACATTAACTAAAGTGATGGTTCACCCAAAAATGAAATTTCTTCCATTATTTACTCACCCTCATGTGGTTCTAAATCTGCATGAGTTTCTTTATTCTGTTAAATACAAAAGACAATATTTTGATAAAAGATGTTAAGCACAAAGTTGGCACTGCCCATTGACTTGGGTACTGTCAACCATGTGAACCACAATTCATTAAAATATTTCAGTTTTTGTTCAACAAAATAAGGAAACTTACATGTTTAGAACCACATGAGGGTAAATGTGGAAAGAATTTTCATTTGTGGGTGCTACCGCCTTTAACGAAAGAGACCTTATTGTGAAGTGTTACTAAAATTGCCTCCTCAAAAGTTACAAATTCAACCTTTCAAGAAAGTCACATGTTAAAATTAAGTTAAGTAAATGAAATCATTATTTTATGTGGAACTATTCCTTTTAGGTCAACATACTAATATTACAATATAAATGAAAAATTTGAAAAATAACTTGTTACCTTTGAAGGACTTCCAGTGTGGATGCTGCTTTCACTTTTTGCAAGTTGAATGATGTTATAAAAGAAAACAATGCAGCAAGTCCATTGAGACACATTGGCTGAACACCCTTGTATATTATTTTGCCTTCCAGGTTGATCATCTTTTGTTTAATCTGTTGTCCCTGAGTATCACCTGGACCAAATTAATGTAAAAGTTAATATATAATCTTTAATATCTGGACAGTGTAGAAATGGCACTGAGAAGAATATGCAAGCACTGACAAAGACACAAAGTGCCATGTCCTTCAAGATAAAAAACTAACAGTATCAATCTTTTAGTTTGTTACTTAACGCCATACTATTTTCCAAGGCCATGTCATGAAAGAAAGGTTACAATACAATTAAATTTAAAGTAATTGAGGGCCACTAAGGTTTCAATAGGTAAACAAAAAAATCACAAATTCATTTAGAGTCTTGTTTAGTGAAAAATGTCAAATTTCATATATTTACCAAGCAGGATCAAACGAGTTGGCACAGGTTAAATTACTAGTCTTCTCAACGTCAGCAGGAGTGGCACACATCTATTAGCAAAGATAACAATTTAAGATAATAAAAAACCAGGCAAATTTGCAGATAACACAAGCGTATCTCTCACTTACATAGACAGAATGCACATGTTAAAAATGTAAAGACACACACCCCGTAAGTGATTTTGATCAATCCCCATTAATCTTTTACACCGGTTTTAGTAAATATAAACAGGTTGGATAAAACTTCGGTAAATTATTACCTGGGATCTTTGTGACTGATGTGATGGCAGACTTGACTGAATACCTGCTTTGCCTGATTAAAATGGAATCTTATTTATTTTTTAAAAGCTTTACTGGATAAGATGCAATATTTAAAAGTAATATGTCATTTCAAAATAAATAAGCATCGATAAAGTTGCAGACCTACCTCATGCAGATAATCCAAAATGGCGTGCCCAACAAAAAATATGCTATAATACTGTTAATTAACAGTGACATTCTGTTGTTGCTTGACAACCGACCTAAACTGAGCAAGTCTACCCACAATGCACTGTAAAAACAGCTACTTATTGCTATTACACGAAAACAGCATTCATTTGGCTGTTGAATTTCCATGTAAATTTACAGAAACTTTTTACAGTATAATAGAGATCAGATTCGGAGCGATCCTCAAAACATACACAGAGTTTTTACTCTTTCACATGAGGCATTGCTTCCGGGTTGTATAAGTTGTGGAAGAGTGCCACCTGGTGGATAATAGTGGTATTGCGTATTGCCGGTAAGCAAGGAATTAACTTGTAAATGGCGGGGAAAGAGTTCATCATTTTAAATTGTATGAAAACCTAAATAAATACTTATATTAGTTGTAGAGTATGACTTATTTTATAAAAATCCCTGTAGCCAATGGGGGGCCAGGCCCCCAGCAAGCTCCGCATATAAGTTGAATTTATGGCAGAAAGTTTTCTGTTCCTGATAAGATTAAAAACTTATTTCTCATAACCCAAATAATTAAAGAATTATCTGCTAAACATTAAATAAATTAGTTAAGCAATATTGAAAAGCATCTAAGGTAAATAGTTGCTGACCGAATATACCACATGGTGTGATCTGCTTAGTCTTAAGCCCGATTTATAGTTGTGCGTAGGTTCTACGCCGTAGGTTATCCGTAGCCTGTGCGTAGCTCTGCCTAGCCTGATGTTCACCTCGCAAATTTTTTTACAGTGCGTCAGTTCTACGCGGACCGCAAGTGCTGTGATTGGTCCACCAGAACCCCTCCTGTCAGGTAAAAAAACCTGCCTCATAGGTATTTCCGTTTGCGACGGTGAAAACAAAGGTGAGCCAAGTTGAGGAGTGATTTAACTCAAACTGCAACAAAAGTCGTTGTTTATTTACTTCCATCATTGCTCCTTTTCTTAAATCATACACAACAAGTTGCTGTTTCTTCTTCGTTTGTGGGTTAACTTCTCAAGCTGCTGCTTCTTTGATGGTCGCGCTGCTACTGTGGTTACACGAGTGGATACTGCCTACCAGCGGTCTTGCGCGTGTGTTTGCACGTCGACAGGGACGACGACTCAAAAGTGTAAATGAAAACCGACGCGGAACCTACGCCGTCGTGGCTACAGCCGTAGGCCTAAGTACAACTATAACAAGCCCTTGAGTCCAGACCCACAGGCCAGAAACTCAGAACTTGTGGTCGATCTGGTTCAGTCTCAGAACAACCCCAGAACGAGGAGCTGGAAAATCCAAAAATTTGGTTGTTTTTTGTCAATACTTTGCAAAGCCATCCGGTTTCCTTAAGGAATTTTACGATCATCCTGGTTTTGGATGAGGTTAATGGATGATGAGGAGTAATTCTGTGGACCAATCAAAACATCCTCTTCTCAGGTTTGGTGATGTAAGCCATAAAAGAGTTGTCCTTATCTGATTGAACTGGACAATTGTTTGTTTTAACCAAAATCCAGCCCAATGTAGGGCACCCTACTCCAAGGCAGTTGGGGGGCTGAAATGCTTGTTATCTGCTGTTCCTACACCAGTAAAGCCAGTTCCTTGATTAGTAGTAAATTGCCATCACCTGCTTTCAGATGAAACGACATTTGATACACAGAGCTGTAATTCACTGAAGAGCTAAGAGTATCCCATTTTTGCATTGCATACAATTTATTGTGCAGCCCTCGTACATACTAGCCTGGTAATACCATCCTCTGCTAATTTGCTAAGCTTCATAGACAGAGTCTGGCTGGGCATCATTGATAAGCGTTTACCCTCTTGTGGGGGGCTTGTCTGAAGTTTAAAATCATTGGTGTAAATTTAAGCCAATCACATAACGTTTGGTTATAACTATTCCATCAGACAGCCCTAACCATAATGAAAATTAAACTAAATTTTCCTACCTTATTTTCTGGTTAATCAGGAACGTCACCAAAGAATGATTGCGCACGCGTCCTCCAACAATGAACAATGTTCCTGTGAACAATGAAATTCCTCTCAATGATTTCTCAATAATTTCTAACCCTAACCCTGTCTAGCACACAGACCGAGTTTTGCTGCCTCTTTAACCTGATCCTCCATGAGAGCAACCAAGGGGGACACAATCACAACTATCGCCTTGCCAGTTTCTCGCTGATGATCGGTAATAGTTGATTAAATACACTTCTCTCAAAACCTGTCGGGATCAGGGCAACAACATCTCCATTTTTTTTAACAAACACTCTTCTTGTTCGGGCTTTAGTTGGCAAATGACGGTAATTTTCCCCACAACAGAGCGAATAGCATTTTGTGCCTCCATGTCCTGTCCGCTGTACACTACAATCTTACATTCGGCGCTTAGCGTCTACATCACGGCTCTCAGCCCGCCCTGTTGATTTGGTCGGCTGTTTTGAGGCCGGAGGAAAACGATTAGAATTGGAAATATAGCTGCAAGCAGCAATCACCGGGGTCAAGCCAAAAAGGGCACAGCAGAAAGTAAAGTTGACTTCGGATGAGCAGTTTAAAGTACCTAAGAAAATCTCTTGATTTCAGACAAAACAATATAACAGTTATCAGCAAAAAAGCTGTGTTCTCATTTAGTGAAATCTCTCCCTCTCTTTCGACGAGCATTGATAACTAGAACACTGACATAAAAATGAGTGGTGCTTGCAGTGGCAATACTCAGCTCTCAAAATGTTACAGTGTTGTTAATGAGTCAAAAGAGCCCACCCCCGTGTCTCTACGATGTTCTGACGCAGAGTTATAGCTCTTGCAAAACGGTTGATAAGGTATTCTCCTTGGTTGCTAGGGAGTGAATTGGCAGCCACCAGTGATTATAGTCAAAGCCATGAAAGGAATAATCCATGATGACTCATGGTTTTAGATGTGCTGTTGCAGTAGATTTAGGCAAAAATAGCTACTTTCTATCTCCAAACCACTAGGTGGCGCTATGACAGAATCGTGCATGCAACCTCAGGTCATGACTGCGTTACGGCGAGCTAGTTTCATGACTATACACTTTAGTTCGGCAAAGAAATAGTTGTATGACCATAGGGCTTGCTTGATATGAAAGATTTTGTTCAATTATAGGGCCACCTAGTGGTTCAGGCATACCAATTTTTTTGTGTGGCCTCAGACTCTGCTCATACATCAGCGTATCAAATCTGGTGAAAAAATCTCTTTTCGTTGCGAAGTTATAACCATTTATGTGTAAAAACCACAAATTTTAAAGGTAATTTTTCGTTTTTTGCAATTTTTGGCCATTTCTGATGAAAATTTTAATATAACGCCAATAGAACTTTTTGTTCAGAAGGTAATGCAATGTTCTTCCTATGGTGTTTTTCGAGTCGATCGGAATAACACTCGCGGAGTTATTCGCGCGTGTTTTTTAAGCGCTATTTTAATGCACAGGGCTAACCGTAAGACGAAATCTGGCATGTTTGGTATCGTTGGACTCGGCATCTACTCAGGACTCTTAAAAATTAAGTCCCGTCAAAATACGTTGATCGCAGCCAAAGTTATAGGTGTATAAAACATCTGTCTGGCCACTAGGTGGCGCAGCGACTAAACTGTGCATGCACACTCAGTTCCTGACTAGGGATGGGTATCGTTAAGGTTTTAACGGTATTACTACTCTTACCGGTACTGCTTAACGGTCCGGTGCTTTAACGGTATTCTTATCGGTACTTTGGCCAATGTTAACATTTGATCACGCACCTATGTTCACATGATTAAGTTAATTATGTGTCTGCATTTCATTATTACAAATTAATTTCTGGATATCATTTCTAAATAGTATACATATATTTATTAATGCACCAGTGTGAAAGCTGCAGAAAAAATACTCTAAATAGGATATTTAGGCTAAATAAATGTTTACATGCTGATTTTTCTTTATTTGGGATTTTAAAAAGAAGTAGAAAATATGTTGAATGCATAACGTTCAGCATTTCTCCCAAAAGAAATCAACAGAATTTCAACGTAAGGTAAGCAAACCAATTAGGGAGATTGTACATTTATTTTAAATGACGTGAACAATGTTGATTCAACATGATTTTAGCATACATGCCTGACGTTGATGCGGCAACCACCAGAGATGATGGTTGAATTTTGCAGGCTGCGACCTTCTAAGGACGTATTTTAAGACCGATTGCGTCACAGCAGCGCGACTTGAGGCTGTGACTTGTGTTAATATTATTCTGTTTATGTTGCGTATTTCTAAGGTTGATTAATTTTATATACTGTTGAATAGTTTAATCTACATCAACGTGTCATATTTTCTAAAATAAATGAATATTTTTCTGATTCCATATTTATTTAAATAAGTCAGAAACGTCTCCGCTGTGTCCTGCTGACAGGCACGGTGGGCGCGTGCAACAGGTGACGCAAATTATAGGTCCTCCGAGGGTTAGACTGTCTCATTTCAGTTCTCTTCGCGGACTTCTGAGGCTGCCACCTTGAAAGACAGAGTGCTCCCCTTTTAAGGTTGTATGCTTAGAAGGTCGCAGCCCTTGAATTGGGACACAGCTTCTTTCTGCACGTAATACACTTTTGAAAGATGCTTTGACAGATTGCTTGTGTTTCCGCCCTTACATGCAAACATCTTGTTGCACCTACCTGTATGACAACGAGCGTTGTCTGCATCAACTCTAGTGAAGTATAACCACACTTTTGAATGTTTTGCTCTATCCGCCATCGTCACTCTTTGTATTAAGCGGTAGTTTTCGTGCTGTTATGCGTGTGCGTGCGCCGCGCTCGTTGTTGTGGTTGTGTTTGACAGACAGCCAGCCTCCGCGGCGCGCATGAGAGATCTCGCAGGTCTCACAGACAAACGTCTTAATCGCAAATTAGAAATGTTTGGTGAGATAAAATGTGCACGAAAACATTATTAAGCAAGAATACATAGTACATTTATTTTTATTTTTTTCTCCAGGACCGATAGCAGAACCGATAGCGTCAGATCTTACTGATACTACGGTCTTTCATAATTTAGCCCCGGGGCCAGTTTAATACCGGGTTTCGGTACCCATCCCTATTCCTGACTGGCATCACAAGTACCAAGTTTCGTGTCAATAGGCCTAAGTTTGACGAAGATACAGCCTAAAATCTGTTTTTTTGCGCTCTACGTAAAATTTGTTGACGCGCTATACAACAACGGATTGATTTATCAAAATTCTTTTAATAACTTTTTGCCGTGAGGGTCTCTAGATGCTACATACCAATTTTAGCGGCAATCGGGTAAAAACTCTAGGACGAGTTCGCAAAAGTAGGTTTTATGAATAATTCAAAATGGCGGAAAAATTTTCATGACGGAAAATGACGTCATAGGGTCCAATCGAATCGTCTTGAGCCAAGGAATCAGAGGAAACAAGAATTTCGTTTCTAGGACTTACGGATCAAAAGTTATAAGCAAAAACATAAGTGCAACTTTGGACTGTTGGTGGCGCTAGCGGGTTTGAGATAGAGACTCCAAATTTGCTGTGGATAATATTTGGACTGTCCCTAATCAGTGTGCCAAATTTCATAACTTTCCTACGTACGGTTCTATGGGCTGCCATAGACCGCAAGTGGATAGGAATAATAATTATTATAAAAAGAAAACTAACGGATACAATAGGGGTCTTCGCCCATTCTGGGCTTGACCCCTAAATATTCTCATACTTAGTACAGAAGCGTATTGAAATTTTGCAGAAGTGTGACGTAGTCAGGCCAAGTACATACTAGGGCTGTGGCAGAATGTTTGATTATTTAAATATACATTCTTTGAGTTGGCATTCAATTTTTAATTTTCAGATTCGAATATTTCTTTCTCTTTTCAACAATATTAACTGCAGAGATTACCAAGCAGGAAAGCGCTTTACTCTCCCGCTTAATAGGTGGCAGTGTGGCTCAGAGAACCTGGCTTGCAACTGCCACCAAACCCCACAAGAAGAAAAACGTGCTTGCTAGAGCCTTGACTGCATTAACGTTAATAATGTTGTCAATAACATTAAATTTTTTACAGTGAAGCAAATTAATCTGTCTTTGCAAAAAATGTAATGTTATTAACAACATTATTAACTCTTTGCCGCCATTGACAAGATATCTCGTCAATCAAGAGAAAACGCTTCCCTGTCAATGACGAGTATTTCTGGCTTTCCGCAATACCGCTACTACCGCCGTTCTGCAACTTTTTAAAGTGGCAAGTGGCTGCATGTCTGTGTCTGTTTTAAAGATCGCTCTGAATGGGATCTCTATAAAAGTCCATCACAAAAATGGAATTATCTCTGCTTTTTTTTCAAAATGTGGTGTTTTTGCTGAAACCTACCCATATTCAAAAGCTCATTACAAAAGAACTACTGAAGGTAGGATGAAACGATTTTTTTTCTGTTTGAAAGCAGAGGGTATGTTCTTTCATTTGGTATATTGTATGTTTATATATTTACAGAAAAACATTTTCTGGAAGGCATTAAACTTTTGTGAAAAACATGAAAAATGCTGGCGCTGGCTGGCAACTTTTTTTTAAAACGCTGGTGGCAAAAGAGTTAACATTAATGCAGTCAAGCCTCATTAAATTTTTTGCAAAGACAGATTAACTTGCTTCACTCTTGTGTCTTTTGCAAAAAATGTATGTTATTATGTTACTATGTTTTGAAGGACTTGCGATCACCAAGGTGCCAGACAAACAAGACTGAAACTTTCAAAAAATAGCCTGATAGCCTGTTTGTGTGTCTCATGCAGGCCTCATACCCTGACCAGCAGCAGCTCTTCAAAGGCTCTGCAAAGCTCTGGAAACCCAGCCGAGATGGGTGTTGCCCCATACAGCAAACAGTTTGTCCACTCCAAGTCCTCACAGTACCGTCGCATGAAGGCTGAGTGGAAGTCCAATGTCTACCTAGCTCGCTCACGCATACAGGTAGAAAGATCATGGCTTAGTCTCACAGACAATGATCTCTGTTTCTGTCTTAAGGATTTTAGCAGAAACATAAAATAACATTAACAGTAAAATTACTGGGTAATAATGCTTACTGTTTCACTTACTATTTAAAAAAATGTAGGCAGCACACAGTGTCTTCAGAAAGTAGTAAGCTGGTATTCAGATACAAACATTTTCATACTGTTAAAGTATACTTTGATTTAAATGAGATTCACCTAAAAATGCTAAAAAAGAATGGTCAAGAAGCTGTAATAATAATGTTTTCCTTCTTTTAACGTAGGGTTTAGGATTATATGCAGCCAGAGACATTGAAAAGTACACCATGGTGATCGAATATATTGGGACCATCATTCGCAATGAGGTGGCAAATAGAAAGGAGAAGATGTATGAGGCACAGGTATACATAATTTTTTTAGATTTTAAATTCATCTTGAAAATATACCTGTGCTCTCTAAGTGCTTTATAATTTTTTTTCCAGAATCGTGGAGTCTACATGTTTCGCATTGATAGTGAGCATGTCATTGATGCTACCATTTCAGGAGGACCTGCAAGGTTAGAAGATACTTATCCTGCTTATATTTATTTTTACTGCTTTGCTGCTTAGGCTTTTAACATACTATATTTACGTACACAAATGCTTGACCAACACATTGTAAGTGTGCAGGGAAAACAAATTTCAGTTAGTATCAAATGTGTGTTTTATTGATTATCTTTTTTTTTTATTCAATTCAATTTTATTTATATAGCACTTTTCACAATTGTTTATTGTTGCAAAGCAGCTTAACATGAGTAGATGTAGAGGAGAACACTGAAAATCAATAGATAGTATAAGAAGTAGAATATAGCTGCTAAGGATAAACCGTACAAGGGAGCGTATTAATAATGTAACATATACAGTAAAGTGCAAAGTTAAGCCAAAGTTGGCTGACTCTCCCTGGGACTAAAAACCCCCCTTGGAGAAAAACCAGTGGGAAAAACTCCTAGAAGGACAAAAAACCCTAGGGAGAAATTAATATTTATATATATAGACACGGTAGGGATAGGAAGCGGGTAAGCAGATTAAACTGGTTCAGCTGGTAGTCGTTGGTCGCGTATCGGCTGGGAATCACGTTGAAGGACAGCCAGTAGATCAGTGGTGCGATGACCTTCACAGCTTCAGGAACTGGCTCTGTTTGTCTCATTGTCCTCGGGGTCGAGGACGAGACAGGGAGACAAAAACAGAATTCTATTAGCGTAGGGGCCGTTCGCATGTAATGCAAGTGTCATACATTATAGTGGTTTAATTCAGCTTGGTTCCAGACAGGCTAACTATTGCGGCAGGAGTAAATTACCCATATGAGGTATGTGAGTGCTTTGTTCTAGACAAAATAACTACTGCGGGTAAAGTACATTTACTGGACAATCTATGTGAATGCTTTGTTAAAGAAGAATGCCTTAAGTTTAGATTTAAATTGCTCGACTGTGTCTGATACTCGAACATTTTTTGGTAAATCATTCCAGAGCTTAGGGGCCAAGTAGGAAAAGGATCTACCACCTTTAGACACCTTTGATATTCTAGGGATAATTAAGTAACCAGAATTTTGTGATCGCAGTTTACGTGGTGGATTGTTTTCTTATAGTAGTTCTTTAATATACGAGGGCGCTAGGCCATTTAAGGCTTTGTAGGTGATTAGTAATATTTTAAATTGTATGCGATATTTAACTGGTAGCCAGTGTAAAGATGCCAGAATTGGACTAATGTGGTCATACTTTTTAGATCGAATAAGCACTCATGCGGCGGCGTTTTGAACCAGCTGTAGCTTGTTTACCTGATTTGCATTGAATCCCCCGAGAAACGAGTTACAACAGTCTATTCTAGAGGTCATAAAAGCATGGATAAGCTTTTCTGCATCTGATGCAGACAGCATATGGCGTATTTTTGAGATATTTCTAAGATATTTCTTTTGTAGTATTAATTTCATTTGCTGCTGTTTGTTACAGTTTTTGCCTGCTATAGTGCCCCTGGTGACAAAGAGACATGCTTTGCGTTGCATAATGAAGTGTGGTCTGGCTCACCGTGGAATCCATCAACACACAAATTACTAAATGTGTATGTTAAACATAACCTTATGTTGCTTTTAATCCACTAGGTACATCAACCACTCCTGCACACCCAACTGCATTGCTGAGGTTGTGTCCTTTGAAAGAGGTTACAGAATCATCATCAGTTCAAACCGGAGAATCCAGCGTGGTGAAGAGGTAAAATCGATTATTCCTACAAATCTAAAAGGCTAACTTATCCAACATTTGTCTTTGATCTGACTACATTAATACTGTATTTTGCTCAGACTTTATATATATATATATATATATACTTAAGTGTTTTTTATTCTTTTGTAGTTGTGTTACGACTACAAATTTGATCTGGAGGATGATCAACACAAAATCCCGTGTCACTGTGCTGCAGTTAACTGCCGGAAGTGGATGAACTAAAGAGAAATGTTGGACAGTTCAACGTTTATGCATTCCTTGTTTTAGTTATACAACCGTTTATGACAACCGGCACGATTTAAACTGCAGAACTGTAATGCTTTTTATAGACATGGTTTTCATAAATGTAACCTGACTCGAGTAGTCTGTCTTGAATCCATGCTAGGAGAGTTGGTTTAGTAAAAACAGGCTGCACACTGGTTACTCTATGTTGCAAAGACAATGTAAATGTATTTTTTCCACATGAGAGACAAAATGAAGTGTCCTGGCAGACAGTGAACAAGAAGTTTTTAGGTGAGCTTGGGCTTAAGTGCTGGACACAGCCATATTTAGATATTAAGAGGCTGGTCCTCTGGGTAAAGAAATATAAATTTACAAATATATACAAATAGCAATGTAGACACCACTGAATAAGGAATGTACTGAGAATACTTCCTTAGGGATAAAGCTAAGGGAATAATTAACTTGCACTAAAACAGAAAGATACCGTTAAAATACTTGATTCCATGAGTCAGTTTATTTTTCCTTTGTTTTAATTTCTGTAAAATAAGAGACAGCTTTTGTATTTATTATTGATTGAAGCTGTTTTTAAAAAATGTGGAAAAGCAGCGCGTCATGTTGCTGATTGGACAGAACATGTTACTTTAAATGATCTGTAAATATTGAAAAATTTTAAATACTCGACCAAATGTTACCTTAACTTTATCTTAGCTG